>NC_044601.1:54224819-54552597 GCF_901933205.1 Camarhynchus parvulus
TCATATTTCCATTTGCCTTGCAGTGTCATCTACTCATTCAAATTGAGATGACTGTAGGTGTCAGATGGTGTGATCTTTGTAGAAGGGAGAAAGAGCACTTCAGTGGAGTTTCCTATGTACCGTGTTTCCCTGGATTGTACTGGGTTACTGTGCTGCAGCTTGTTATACCTCATTACAGCTAACATGCCATGACAGAAATAAGTCAGTGAGGATACAAGGTACCACAACCCTGAGCGATGGCAAATGCATACAAAACTGAAATAGATCTTGTATCTCAACAATAGAAACTGTAGGTTTCTTTCCACCAATCGTTTTCACACAATGACTCTAGAATTTTATGCTGACAAAAGGCTGTCAGGATCTGAACTGTGGTTCCAGGCAGAGGTTAAGCATCTCTCTGAGATGGGAAAACCTGCTCTTCTTATTGGACTTCCAAAACCTCTCTATACTTACACTTTACACTTTACTGTTATTATGATCCCTGTTGCACTCCATCAGGTTGCAAATATGTCAGTAGTGGGTGCTATACAGATATACAGGAAAACACATAATATGATTCAGCATAAGTGACTTGAAATTTGAAAGTGTTAGGAGGAAAGCTGGAAGTCCTGAAGAAGCTACTTTCATTGACAATCAATAAAAAATTATTTTCATTCTGATGAGGCTGTAAGTTACAGCCGAACAACCTTTTCTATCAGGGGATGCTGGAGAGCTTCCCAAAGGAGGTAATGTCATTGTCTCTGTTTTATAGAAAAGGACAAAAATGGATCAATTTGTTCAGAATGACCCAGGAGATGAGTGGCCAAGGCTAGACCGTGGTTAATGTCATCATAGAACTGAGTAAATACTACCTTGTCTGCTCCATGGGGTACACTTTCTATGGCTTCTGATGAAAACACTTTCCTAGGAATTACAGCATAGTCAACATGTTCTCAAATGCCACCTTAAAACTGGCTGCTTGTAATTTTCTTCCTTTTATTTTTTTTCAAGGAAGGCTCTCCAAAAGCAATTATGATAGTACTAAAATATTATACACTTCTAAGAATTTTAGCTATTGGAATAATCTTTCTTTGAAGAATTTTGTGCAGATGAAGTTATTGACATTAGTAATTTGCTCATTTTTTTCTTTTTGAAACCATTTACTTCAGAGGCAAATTAAAATATCTTCTTTCTGGGAATATTGTTCTAAGCCATTTTTTTTTCTGACAATGGGTTAGAAATACAGGACAAGAAAAGCCTACAAGAAATCATCAATCTTCTCTAATTATCCATCTTATTTTATGTTTGGTTACATTAAGAGAATACATATATGATTTACCACTATTTAAATGTGAGTTTTGTCTTGAAAAATGTCAGCCTGAGTAGCACTCAAAAAAAAAAAAACAAACCCCCCAAAAAAACCCAAAAAAAAAAAAAAAAAAAAAAAAAAAAAAAAAAAAAAAAAAAAACCAAAACCAAAACCAAAAACAAAAACCCAAAAAAACAAAAAAAAAAAAATCAACGACAGATAGGAAAAGTTCTTACAAATAGATTTAGTGGATGTGTCAGAGATTTTATCCAGTAACATATCTAGATAGTATCTGTGGTTCATATCCAGATGCATCTTCATATGGACATTGATAGTTATGCTTCAAAGTGGGATGGTCAGCAGCTAATTTCTAAGACAGGTTGTCAACACAGAAGGACAACAATAGCAAAGAATGCTGTAGGCATGACTTTTTCCCAAATTAGAGGAACCTGCAGTCCTGTGAAGTTTCCTTTGTAGAGGGTAGCTGTACAGAACTAGACATTTGGAAGTTAAGTACGTGTATATTGCATTCCTCAGTAAATGGGCATATATTTTCACATATTTTTAATGGGCAGATACAGAAGATTTGCAGGAAATCTGATGGCATACACATTTGCTAGTATCCATTATACCCAATTAGGAAATGCAGCAACTGTAGAAAGGATAGGCAGCCTGTATATTATGAATTCTGGTGGGAGGCACTAAACATGAAAGTGTTCTTTGACTGCCTGAGGGCTGTCTTAAGTGCTAGGCTTTTGATCTTAGTGACAGTTTTAAAACCCTTAAGCAAACCAGAAGTAGGAATAAAAAAGCTGACAGCTGTGGTTCACCCCTGTGTGTCTCTCTTTGCCTTCCTATTATCCTAAACCCTTGAAGATCTTTGGAGAGAGACACAGCTCATGCTGCACATACGAAACAGCACTCATCATGTGTCTCCTGGAAGTGCACTATGTATGTCTTTTTTACTTCTCTCAGGTTATTGAGACAACTAAAAGGTATGACCCTAAAGATAGGAACACATTACTGAAAGAGCTAAGGTGTTTCAAGTTTATAGTGTACGTGGTGTCCTTATGTCTTCATGAATATTGACATCTTGTTGCTATCTTATAGTATTCAGGCAGCGTGCAATTTATGGTGTAAGTAAATTGAACTGTGAAGCCAATTAACTATTTTGTGGGAAAAAAAAAAGTTCTTGATAGGAACAGGGAAGGCTTACAGACCACATAAATAAAAATATAATTTTATGATACAATAGTTATTACATGTTTAGAAAGTTTCGTGTTACAGTGGTGAATAAAAGCAGATAAAATCTGAACATTTCAGGTAAATAGTAAGTCTATTCTGGCTATAGATGTTGTTGCTTTAATTATGACATTCATCATGACTCTAGGAAAAAGCCAAAATCTCTAAGTGTAGATATATATGCACTCAGATTTTATGTGCAAACACAAATGTCTGCTTTTTACCAATGCAGCCATGTAACTGTGATTTTTGCAGGTATATTTGGAAAGATAAGTTCAAAATAGGGTTATAACACCTACTACAACATAAGCTATTAAGATCTTTTATGGAAACTCTAATGCCACCTATACAAATTCTTTATCACAATCAGTTCTGCTGAATAGCTACATGGGGAATTGTAAAGACAGTAGATGAGCCATTCCACTGATGGCCTTGGAGGACATTGTAATGATCTATTGTCTGGGACTGTCAGTGCTGTGGCTTCTATACTCTTTTCTCCATATACCACTTTCTAAAGTAATCATAATTTATTGATGAGAATGACTGATTGTATATTTGGAAGTGTCTCTGACAGAAATTATGCTCTAATTATTGCTGAGAAAGTTTCCAAATTCCTGACTGCAGGTGAAATGGAAGTAAAAAATAAATAAAAATAATTTTCTCTGATAGCAGATGATAAATCTTCAGTAGATTTCTAATATTGATGGCTGACAAACTAATAAATCATTGCACTTAAAAGAACCCACTTAAAACCAGTTAGACTTTTCTATCTACAGAGAAATTTTCTCTTGATTTCAAGAATTAGAACAGAGTCAGAGTGAGCTGTGCTTGTGGTAGATGAAATGCTACTTTCCTTCACTTGGCAGGCTTATATTATTTGCTGAGTTTCTGTGAAAGATGTAAGAAACCACACTGATTTTTTAAAGACCTGTACTGCTAATGGAGTTACACCGTTTGGTCAGAATTGCTTCTACTGCAGTATATATGCACACAGGGTATGCATAATACAGTAGCAAACAGGTAAATAATAAATAAACACTGTTAATGAAGATGTAGTGGGTAATAAAAATATGTCTCAGGTTTTCCAAAGCAACGTTTTAGCAATATCTTCCATCTGGAATTGATTGTTCTAGTTTAATTAAGCCTGTTAGCTAGGAACTACAAAAATATTGTGGCAAAAAACAAATTATGGAAGAGATTAAATGATTCAAAATTTTGAAGGTGGACAGAAAAGAGCACTGTATTTCCTAATAGGTCCAGAATCAACAAGGAAAATGGTGGGGTGATTGTAAGAGTTGATCTGGCTCCTGGGTCCCTCTGAGCAATGAGAAAAATATTTAAACTGCAAAAAAACATATAATGTATAACTGTAATATTGTATTTTAATGCCAAATATTTCTAGGGTTGAAAGCCTAATAAACTGGTAAGTAACAGAAAAGAAATATTTCAGCACTGTATATAATCCGAGAAAGCTTTAGAGTTCTGTGCATCTTTTTAACTTCCTCTCTGGAAAGTATGCCCTATTTTGAAAAGGTACTGTATAAGAGCTTTGCTTAATGATATTTCACTGAATAGGGGATGTAGAGCCATTACACTGAATGTGCCAAATTTGTCAATATGTAGTTAACTTCTAAAAGATTCACCCTTCTCTATCATCCTGTTCCTCATATTTGATGATGTCAAGAAATCGCTGTCAACATTAAGCTTTAGTCTCAATGACCAAAATAAAATCAAACAATGTAATTAATTCCAGACTCGCACAGCTGAGTAACTGTATTCTCTGACACAGAACCAGCCAGTTCACAAACATCTTCAAAATTTTAAGCCCCCAGCAGATTTAGAATTTGGAGCTTGGTCTAGACAAGTTCAAGAGCTACTACCTAAACACAGAAAATAGTGGTCTCAGGATCTTGCTCTAAGATTGAAATCTGTCATATAACATAGACAATTTATTTTAGAGTAGTCTATTATAAGGTGCTTTTATAGAGATTTTCATAACAAAAGGAATTGTTCTATTCTGTGTTTACAATATAGCATGTTCATTAAAGCACAACAATGAAACAATTATCATGTATAAAAATGGCATAGGATAGAATTTTTTAAGAATCAGAAAGGTTCATTTAATTTGTTTCAGGTTTTCCTGCCCAAATATTTCAACAAGAGCAAAACTATTTTGTGTCATATACAGAAAAGATGAAAAAAAAGGCCAGGGAAAAATATCTTACAGATTAACCTGTGTGTACAGTGATTGTAGTGTAAATGGACTTTCCTTTGTGCATACAATGATGTTGTCTTTAGCAACCTATGTTGCTTAGTAGAAGCTCCTTAATTTACTACCATAACTGCTTCAAAACACCCCTCATTGCTTTCTTTTCAAACAACCTTTTTTTTCCAGGTACAGTTGTGATGACCTTGATAGGTATTATATCCTATTTCTATTGTCCTAATGCCCCACTTTAAGTCTCTGATAGGCTGCTGATAATTTCCTGGCTGTGTTTGTAGGTGGTGACAATTTTGATAAGGTACTTTGACTTCTGTAGTATTTCAGATTAAAATTTTATGCAGCATCTCATTTGATTCTTAGTTTATTAGTTCTAATATTTAGTGGGATGTCAGTCAGGTCAAAGTGAAGGGAGAATCAATAAAGAATAAATAATGAATAAAGAGTTATTATGCAAAAAGGGACATTACCACTCTGTGAATTATTTTTTCTGTTACAACAGAAAGAACAAATCTATTATTTTTTCAAGGACACTTCACACACTTCACACATTTGCATAAAACCATTTTATTAAAATTAATAGGAAAAAATATGAGAGTTATCCATTGAAATAGATGCTCAATTACTCAGTTAGTAAAGACTGTGTTCTCAATGACCTGTGTACCTCAAAAATCCATCTCAAAAATAATTTCTTTTGTTTTGGTGGAATTTTAAATACCTAACTTAGTAATGAATTTTTAATTCTGTAAGCAAAGAAGTTGACTGTTAATCCATTGATTGCGAGGAATCTGGGAAACATCTGATAAAAACAAAACCACATTGAATCATCCTCTGAATCTTCACTTACATATTCCAAAAGAGGGCAGCAAATGTCTGCCTATCTGGTGCTTTCCAGTTCTGGTCAGCAGTGGTCACTGATGGCAGGCTGATGCAGACCTTTCCTATATTCACATCCCAAAGCACCTGTTATGAACAGGAAGGATTTTTCAGGGAAAGAATGAAAGCCCAATTGGCTCATCTGAGCAATCCTTCAAAATGCTAACAGAAGGAAGCCACTGCGTGTTAGATGTTTCCTTTACCTTATTCCAGATCTGGTAAAATGCAATTCAGAGCAGACACAACAAAATAATCTGTGCAGTTCAGAATAAAAACTCTCATGGTTTTCTTTATACCAATATGCAATTTCCCCTTTTTTCTCTCCTCTAATACTGACAACATTGTTTAAATATAAATAGACAACCTTCCTCAACCCAAAGATACATGCAGAAAGCAAGCAGAAAAATTCTTTGCAGTATGGAATTGGATTTACGGTACAGTAAGGGGCTTTTAGAACCAATGTGCATTTTCAGAAAGGATGACTAAAAAAATAAGCAGGAAATTAAAAATTTCTTACTATAATTTAACATTTTGGATCCAAAATTATTCTTCTCAGAGAAAAATCTGGAAAATAACACACATATATATAACTTATTCAATATTTAACTGTTCATGTTGCTACTCCATGTAGAGATGGCTTACTAACTGTCATGGCTGTGAATATATTTTGTTTTGTTTACAATTGCACACACCTATGCATGCTTTTGTGAATTTCCTTTCAACAACTACATTTTCCACTTGTTAGCATAGATGCTTATTACCAAAGTAGCTAGTCTTTAAACACAGTAGAATAAAAAAGGGAAAAAAATGCTACCGTATAATATAAAATTAATATCTCTCTTTTTAATAAGGTGATTAGAATTTGAATTTTTAAAAACTCTGGGATATCTCCAATTTAATTTTTTTTAAAATCTAGAATGACTCTTTAAAAAAAAAAAAAATCTTAAATATAATGACACAATATGCTGACTTTTGCAGATTTGGAATATATTTTATGGAAAAGAGTGTAGGAAGGGCTAGAAGGATAGAAGGCACAACTATAAGCTTATGTCAAAAGACACATGGTGCATTAATAATAAAATACCTTGAAACATGTTGGAAATTTTTGTAGTGTTGTACTATTTCAATTCTATGTATTTGTTCAGTATATCAAGGGTCTCACCCTGTCCATTTTTAGTCTGCTTTCCAGTGTATTAATATTGTTTGTGTCTCCTTTAAAAACATTTGGATTTTCTGTCTCTTTATTCGCTTGCTACTAGTTCCTGAAGGTTATGATAAAGACTTTGTATACTTTGCAGAATTGCTCAGAGCAGGGCTAAATTCAGACTTAAATCAGCTTCCCTGGGACCTTTTCCAGCTGAGGTTTCAAGACTTGCAGTAATATCAGCAAGAGGTTTCACAGCCTCTTTAAGTAACCTGCTCCAGTGTTTAAACACTTTTAGAGGAAGAATTCGTGGTACGTGCAGCTGGAATTTCCCGTGTTTGACTTCATGTCTTGAACCTTTACATTCCACTCTATACCTACCAGAAGATTGATCTGTGTCCTCTCAGTAGCTCCTTTTCGAGCACAAACACATCTACGGGAAGACGTGACTGGAGAAACAAAAGATGAACTCATTTTTAAGACATTATTTGCTGGGTCCCACTCTGTGTAGTTGCTACCAAGCCAGCTGGGCAGCAGACTGCACAGATACAGGAAGGTACTCTCCCTCAGGGCCAGGACACTGCATTGGCTTTTGTTAAGCTCATGAGGTTATTGTCTACCCATTCCATCATTTGAGCGTAATGACCTTCAGATATGCACAGAGGAAGGAGAAATGTACTGTCCAGAGCTGCGATGGACAGAAAAAGAGGTCACGGCCTAAATTGTAGCAAGGGAGTCCTGGATTGCTGTACAGTCCTAGGATACTATACAGACAAGTCAAGTACTAAAGAGTGTGAAACACCAAAACTGGTCACATAGAAGACCACAAGTTCAGTAAAGGGAAACATAAATTGGATCCCTTCCAGTACAACGGTTTTTTAAATGGGCCTTAGGCATTTACCTCAGGTTGATTCCCCAAATGATGGAAAGCTTCAGATTTCCATATACCACACATTTCTGTAAGGAAATGTTTCTTTCTTATAAATATAACTCTGACAGAAATAGCTGTATTTCATTTGTTCAGAGAAGAAAATATCAATTTTCTAACACTAGACTAAAATTCCCTAAGTTAGAAGCAAATGGGTTAGTCCGATTAGTTAGAGTTTGAAGTTGTCTTGCTTTCCCTCTTAATTTTTTTTTTTTTACTTATGGAGCAATTGCTCATTTAATTCAGCATTTTTTAATTCTCACTCAGTAACTAAATAAATGTAAACAATTACAATGCTTATGTTGCTACTGCAACTAATTGTAATATTAAATTCCCCCTGTGAATGGAATTTTAATGTTCTTGGTGGCATTTTGTCAGCAATTTTCCTGCTGTTTAAAAGATCACTGTCTAATGGGATTAAGGTGGATAATCAAATCTCAAACTGGAATTAGGCTATGAGGTTTAAATGCCTGGGGAATACCTCCTTACTAAATATGAATGAAAGATGTTCACTGCACACAGAGGAGAAAAATAAATGGAAGGCTGTCTTTTTATGCTATGGTGTTACCTCAAATATCTTGACAAGAAACTTGTATTCCTTTTCTGACATTCAGACCATTAGACAATTTATCATTCAATGTCTGGGATTGAAATAATATTTCAGGAGGTTTTATGCATGTTACATTAATTGGGGTACATAGCTGATGCCTTAGGGTTTTAGATTTTGTCTTTGTCTACAATTTTTAGTGTTGCATTGAACCTATTACTGATGTTTTAAAAAATATTAAGCATTACTTATTGACACATAGAATTGCTGTGAATTCATTTAAGTCTGCTCTTTCAAACACAATTCTGGACTTTGTGCATGTTTGTGCAGCTGGGAGAGTTGGGCCAAAAGAATATGCCTGATGTTCAGTGCTCATGACTTCCTCCATGTGATATGCATGTGGGAACTATGAAGCTTACTTTGTAAAACTGCAAAAAAGAAGTGGTAGCAACTGTTTTCCTTTTATTACTTCAACTGCATAAGTATTAATTTATGCAAGTTGAAATTATAAAAGGAAAAAAATATGGCACACCTGTAAACAACTGTCAACTGCTATCAGATATGCTTGAGTGTAGTTTGCAAGCTGGAACAAATTGATAGATAGAAGCCAGCCTGTAGAAGAGAGTAGACATCAGGAAATTGTCTTCTGTGTTTAGTTTGGTATGATCTATGGGTATAAATCCTGTAAGGGGTTTTCTCCTCTGGCTTCCCTTGCTTCAGCGTTTTATCCAAGGAAAATATTTTTTTCCATCAGAAATTAAAGGATAATAGCATTTATTTGGTTGATTGTCATCATAGCAGTTGACACAGGTATTGAAAGAAGACCAAAAGACACATTTTGGGAAAAAACTTGAACTGAATGTTTATGCACAATAAATGAGACCAGCAGATGACACCTGTCCTTTGCAGTTTCTATGGAGATAAACAAATATGACATGTTCACTACTGCTTAAATGAAATTTTCCAGAATATTTTCTAAATTATTCAATGCAATTTTTTATTTCTAAACTAAGAATTTTTCCGCAGTAGTACAGAGGCCATCTTCTCAATGACAATAATTTTTATCTACTAATATCTGAAACTATACTGACATATACCAGCATATATCCTTGCAGTAGTACATCTGTAAATAACTGTGAAAATTAATTTAATGCACATTAAAATTGTGATTAGATTCTGACTTTTTAATATATTTTGACAGTTTTTTTCACAATTGGTAAAATTGGAATCTTAGAGCTGGGCAATTTAATGAATTTCAATTCAATGTATTTAGCCTTAACTGTTTTAATCCAACTATTTTAACTTAACTAATAGGCTGATTGTTTTATTACAACTGTTTAATACTTACATGACTCCTCTAAAACATTAACTTTAGACTTGTTATTAGCTCCAGTAAGACAGAGGAGTGTGAGACCTTATTTATCTGTTGCTCCACTACACTTCTTTCTAAAGGCACTTTGAAAAACTGAAATTAGTGGGAATATTCCAAATACCTCTATGGCAGCAAGTTATGGTTTTAGCATTAACTGCTTTGATCAGAATGTTTCTTTGTGGAGCTGTCCCACTTTTGTTTTCAGGACTGGAATAAAATATTTACCAACAAGGAAAGCCAGCCTTCCTTCCTTCCTTCCTTCCTTCCTTCCTTCCTTCCTTCCTTCCTTCCTTCCTTCCTTCCTTCCTTCCTTCCTTCCTTCCTTCCTTCCTTCCTTCCTTCCTTCCTTCCTTCCTTCCTTCCTTCCTTCCTTCCTTCCTTCCTTCCTTCCTTCCTTCCTTCCTTCCTTCCTTCCTTCCTTCCTTCCTTCCTTCCTTCCTTCCCTCCTTCCAATTGATCTGAAATTATTTAATTTGAAGAAATGTATTACAGTGCTGTCAATAGTACTTCTTACTGAATTTATCATTTTAAGGATTGAAATTCTGATTTTACAGAAAATCTGATGAATTGTGGGATTTCAAGATTTTATATTGAAGTGGTCTGCAGGTATATTACTAAATATGAATTAATATTTACAGATGTAATTCAGAAATAATTTCTGACACTGAAACCTAAACCACAAATTAGTTAGAAAAGAAAAACCAACTTGTTTTGGGCTTTGAACATTCAATCACTTGGATGTGTGTCCGATTTCTGCAAATTAGGAGAAACTACACTAATATTCTCAGATTGTCCTGTGTGCTTTATAGATATGTCATAAAACATAATTTCCACAAGAATAATTTACTGAGGCAGTATAAAGGAAGAATAAAATCAATAACAGAAATGGCAGATGTCAGTGTTTAAAACTGTAAGACACACAAACATATGTGATTTAAGATGGTTTAAGTTTTATTAAGATGGGCTAAGTTTTAAAGAAAAAAACTTGAGTAGAAAAGTTATTGCTGTCAATTTAGAAGTCACAATGTACATGCTACAGATTTAGGATAAGGATTGCTGCTCTCTGTCTGGTACAAAAGGTTTTGCTTAATGATTCCCCTAGAGCTATGTTGATGTATATTGTTTGGGAATATAACCCACAGCTTCCCGACTTCAACACCTCAACAGCGCAAACCACGCACAGTAGAACTGGAAATGAATAAAAATAAACCAGCCCAATTTTACATGGTCACAATAATACAAAATAAAAACTGATCTATGAAAAATTGGTGGAAGTGCTTGGCAGCACTGAAGTGTCAGCAGCAGCAAGGTCTTTGCATTTACTCATTGTCCTTTTCATAGTGTGCTCTGCTCTGTGTAAAATATTTACTCTGTATACATGTTTGCCAAGCACAGGGAAGACAAGGGGTACAGAAAAACAATTTTTGCATCTTATAATATTTACCATGTTGTCCTACTGCACACAGACAAGGCATTGAAAACACAGACTAAAATGGTCTTGCATGAGCAAGGGCGACTCTCTTTTTAAAGCTGTGGCTGGGAAACTCAGATGGACATAGTTAAATCTGTCAATAGAGGCCGAGATCTCGGTCTCAGAATTATCAGGTCAATTATCCCACAGGCTGCTTGTCTTTAGCTTTCTGATGGTCACCCCGGTATCACGCGAAGATGTTAGAAATGTAAAGTACTGTGTGCTTTGTCTTGCCTTTTTCACAGAACATTATATGCAGTACTTGGATACCTGTTGGGATGGGGTATAACCATGCCCCAGCCCTGGTCTCTGTGGGCATTCCCATGAGAATGTATTCCCACAAGATGTACACGAGAAAATTGATGATAAGTGCATTAATGCACCTTTTGCTGCTGATATTACTGATTGAACAACCTCTTTCTGTTGTTCATCTCCACCATTTTCCTAGGCATTTTGCTGCCCTTCTTCCTCATTCCTGTTTTGCATATCAGCTGAGAGATCTCTGATTGCCGATTAGCTCTGTTGAGTCTCCTGAAACATAAGCAATTTTCTCAACTTTGAATGTCGTATGTTCAGATTGCAAGTTATGATGATAATAGTACATTTAGTTCTAAAGTGTTTTGCACCCACTTTCATTGCTTATTCAAATCCATAAATAAGAAAATTTGAAATGCATCTCTTTTCTACTGCTGTTGATTGACTGAGCCCCCTGAGGCATGTGTGTCCAAAGGATTTAATACTATGACAAATCGTCCAGCCTTAAGTATACAGGAGCCATGCTATGAACATCAGCAGTGGATTCATAATTAAGAAATGTAGATATGATAACATTTACTAGCTGTGCAAAGAAACAATATAATTCACTGAAACAATGCAGGGTAATAAGACATTGTAAGAACCTCTCCTCTCCATTTCATTTGTTTCCTTTTAGTGTAGATTGCAAGCTTTCACCTATCCATTGGGACAACAGGAAGTTGCTCATGCTCTGTGTCCTTTTTAGGAACACAGTTAATGAAAGAACATAGCTGGGCCCATTTCATGACCTTAGCTCCTTTTTGGTTTGGTTACTGATAAGTCTGGTGTTTTCATCCAGCAAAGTAGAAGTCTCAACAGCTGAGTGTGATCTTTTCCTTTCTTCCCTGAAGGCTGCATCCCTAAAGAACGCAAGCACAACTGAAGGGCCATTGATGTTTATTCCCTTACAGAACATGTCAAGAAGAGTAAGGCAGGGGCCACAGTCTCCAACATTACATCCCATAGTAGTTGACTGCTGACAAGGCGTAGAAGCATAACCTACACAATGCTAATAAGAAATTAGCATTATTAGGGCAGTTGATCTATCTATCTATCTATCGATCTATCGATCTATCTATCTATCTATCTATCTATCTATCTATCTATCTATCTATCTATCTATCTAATCTATATATCATCCATCTAATTTATCAGATATATGTGAGACTATGACAGTCTAGTAGTTATATTAAACCAGGAGTTAATTGTGATGACTGAAAAAGCAGCCAACAGCTGAAAGTGAATATTATTTGTCAGCATCACCCTAATTTATACCATCACTGGCCAAATTCAAATACACAAAGAAAAAAGGCTTTAGAATCACTGTACATAGATCTGTAGCATTGCATTCCTCGTGGCAATGTTAATTACTAAACAATAGATTTTGTTGATGGTTATGTTTATTTTCTACTTGATTATAAAAATAAATTCTAAAGTACAGTTTCATAAAATGCTTAGAGAATGCCATGCAGAGAGTCCTGGACAAGCTCAGGAAGGGGGTCTATGGAAATCTCATGCAGTTTAAGAAGACCAGGTGTAATGTGCTGTGCCTGATTCAGGGCCATCCTTGGTACCAGCACAGGCTGGGCATGACCAGCCCCAGAGCAGCCCTGCCCAGAAGGGCTTGGGGGTGCTGTGGGTGAGAGGCTGCACATGGCCCAGCCATGGCACTCACAGCCCAGAGAGCCAAACGTGTCCTGGGCTGCATCCAGAGCCTGTGGGCAGCAGGGCAGGGAGGGGATTCTGCCCCTCTGCTCTGCTCTGCTCTGCTCTGCTGAGACGCACCTGGAGCACTGCATCCAGCCCTGGGCATCCCAGCCCTGGGCATCCCAGCCCTGGGCTCCCAGCACAGGAGGGACAGTCCAGAGGAGGCCACAAAGATGAACAGAGGGATGGAGCACCTTTCCTATAAGGAAAGACTGAGAGATGTGCGAGTGTTCTTCCTGAAAAGAAGAGGGGTTTTGGGTGATCTGATTGTAGTCTTCATGAAGGGAGCCTACAAGAAAGATGGAGAGAGACTATTTACAACAACATGCCATGACAATGCATGACAGAAGGCACTGGCATGACATGTTGTACAGGGAAATTGTGGCTGCTCCATTCCTGGAAGCGTTCAAGGCCAGCTTGGATGGAGCTCAGACCAACATGGTCTACTGGAAGGTGGTTCTGCCCATGGCAGAGGAGTGGAATTATGTGATCTTTAAGGTCCTTTCCAACCAGGCCAATAAATGATTGTGAGATAAGTTACTGTATGTAGAGATTGCCCTACAACTACAATGGAAAAAGGTCACTTACAACATTAACTATCTTTGCCATCCCACAGCTATTTTATATCAGAGTGAAACAGGGCACCAGGAAAATTTTAATACCAGAAATGTTAACTTCATTAATATCTTTAGATTGAAAAACTTACTAGGTGCCATGTAAAGCTGCACATCCTTTAGATATTCCCTAGTTGGTAATGTCCTTTAGATTGTACCATACTTCCATGAAATATATTTCTGCTCGCCTTTCCTATCCATCCCTCCCACTGCATCCAAGGATAAGAAAAAGGGATAGAATTTGATTGATAACATTTTTGAGAATTATATTGTATAATATAATGTTCTGTATAATAAAATGCTGCTTTTATAAGAAAGATCTTCATTTACAGATGATGCACATTCTGAGGAGATCCAGGGCCACATAAATTTGACTTAACTTCCTGTCTGGTTTTGTTTTGTTTTGTTTGGTTTTTTTTGTTTGTTTGTTTGTTTTTGTTTTTTGGTTTTTTTTGTTTTTGTTTTTTTGTTTTGGTTTGGTTTTTTTTTTTTTTGTTGTTTGTGTTTTTTTTTTTAATTTTATTTCATTTTTTGTAGATTCTACTAGGTTATAAATAAATCCTGCAGGATAGTATTTTATTCCTTTGGAGAAAAACAATTTTAAAAATAGTTTATAAATTAATCATGCCATCTATTTTCAATTCAAGCTCTCTGAAATAATTTCTGAAAGCAAAATATTTAGAACGTTTTTGACATTTAATACTTTTTAATCCTCACTAAGCATTTATTTTACACAAAAGTAAAGTAGAGTGTTCTGCTGTACTAAAAGTACTGATCTGGGGAAAAAGAACATTAATTTTTGCAAACTCTTATGAATCCCCAGGGAAATACACTCAGTGGGTCAAATGATATTTTCACTTATACCTCTGTGTTCACAGAACTGCTTTACTAAACACTGCTTGTTTCCTTACACCATAGTGCAAGGAAGAGGCTTTGGGAAAAGGTTCTACATCCAGTTTAAAACATAAAATAGTAACATTTGCAGCTCAATATTTATATTAACAAAACAAGGGCATGGATTATCCGAGAACAAATTCCTTTTACTTTTATGAACTAATATCAATAAGTGCAGCACTGAAAGAATTGATTCCTCCCACAATTGACTGCAATTTCAGTCTGTACCATGGCCTGTTTCACCTTTGTTGTACAATATAAACTGACCCCAGCTGCATTTCTTCATTACTATTGGATTTTCTGTCTCCATTCCTTTTGTCAGAGTTTCACATGAGTCCATTTGGTCTTGAAGAAAGGTTTCTTTCTTTCTCACTGTATTGTTTAGTGATGGAAGTGCTGTCTAAAATTTATTCTTTCTGCCCTACCTGTGTTTCTGTTAAATTTTTCCTCTCTCCTTTACACCCTTTCCTCTCCAAGACTCTGGCAGTTTCTGGTCTCCTACATTTGTTATGCTGGGCCTCCTGATAGGTGGGGAGTACTCCTCCTTTGAGGGCTGGTAGAGTCAAAATTCAGAGGCTTGAAAATCATGTATGTGTTCTGCTGCTACTTCACCATTCAAAAGGGCTGGAGAATGATTCTGAGCTTTTGAAATCTGCATCAATTTTTTACCCATTCCTCATTTAACATTTATCATTTAACTATAAAGTTTCTTGCGAAAGTTTTACAGATAACAACTATTAGGAAAAGGAAGAAAAAATGAAGCTTCTCAAAGAAGTGCATCACAACCCAAACTCTTAAAAAACTGTATCCATTCATACTTGGAAGAGTATTAGAGGTTTGTTTTTAATGTTTAACACAGGGTGAATTACCAAATCAATATTTTGAAACTAATCCTACAATAATGAATAATACTAGACAGCTGACCAATCTTGCATTTTGCCAAGTTTTGGTACTTTCATAATTGCTAAAACTGAATATGAAATAACATTTGAAAGTAACTTTATTTGGAAACTGTCAGAACAGTGAATTTACATAGTAGTTAACAAAAAGGAGATTAAATTTCCCATAGTGTCTGCACTGCAAGGACACGTATGTGACTTCTTCCAGCTCCATCTGGAGAATAATGATTCCTTTTTTCATCCTTGGTTCTACTTCTCTTCTTTTATGCACTTTACCCTTTAATATGACAAACTTATTGGGTTTGTTTACTGCAAAGAAGCTCTGTATATGGAGTAGGTCATCACACTAGCTAACAAATGTTATTTCAGATTACAGACTAACTATATACACATGATCTCACACAGGATTTCTGAAAAGATGTTTCATGTCCACCTCTATGGACACTTGGCTCACAGCAAGATTATTGACCTTCCAAAAAGGTCTAAACTCAGCTTAGGTCTGGTCTTTCTTCAAACGCCACCTGCCTTAGCAGTAATCACATATTCAGACCTCTGCTTACAGGCTTGTGTGAATCATAGCTTAAAGTCCCTGCTGAAGAACTAGCTGGTGGATGCATCTGCTTCCTTCTGACCAGAGAGTAATGCCATGGGCTTAAAAAATGCCCAGGAAGCAGGAAATATTTCAGAATTCAGGAAGAATAAGGAGTACCTAGCTCCTCTGGGAAGCAGGCCTGTAGTAAGTCAAATGCTGATAAATAAAAATTATGGTACCAAACAAAATGATTGCTTTTGGAAATTTAACCTCTCTATGCATCAATAAATTATCACTATATTTAGTAGTAATAAACTGTGGGTGCTCTAACACCTTGGTCAAGTTAATCAGGAATTTTTTAATCATATAAATAGGATAATAAAAGACATGAAAATAATTATTATCAACATTCTAGCTCTTTTGAGCTCTAGATGACTTGCTATTTTTTTATTTTAATAGTCTGTGTCTTGTTTTCTCTGATGTCTTACAAAATTATATTATTTAAATGGTATTTTTCTTTCAGCCCTTTATCTTTATTCTTAGACTGTTGGAGTTTATAACATCAATTTAATCTCTCTCTCATGTTTTTCTCCTCTTATTTTAGTAGCAACAAATTTTCTTCAGGAACGAAGCTTTAATGTCTTTTAACGATGTGTCATTTACAGAAGAGTGCTCTGGTTGTAGCATATCCACTTCTGGTTTAATTAGACCGCTGCTCTTCTAGGTTCCTTTCATCTTTCAAAATATATCCTGCCATTCTCTATTTTCCCCTTGCACTTCTTCTATCTTGTTTCTAATTATCATGAGAGTTGAAGAGCTTGCCTACTTTTAATGTTCTTTGGCTTCACAGAGCCTGTATCATAGCTTGCAGATAACAGGTGCTGGCAACAAACAAACCTGCCCAGCGAGCTCAGATATTTGTTTTTCCACATTAAAAAAAAAAAAAAAAAAAAAAACCAGAAAAAAAAAGAAAGAAGAAAAACATGCATGATGAAAAAAGAGAGGTTCTGTACAATACAAGAGAGAGAAATATCAAACTGATTAAATTATTTGTTTAGTAGTCCACTTGTATTTACACTAGCATAAACTTTGTCTTGTTTCTTTAACCCTGGAGGGTAGCCTTGTGATATAACATTAATGAGTTTCTCCATGTTTTTGAATGTGCTTTGAACACAGCTAGTCACCCAAGTGTCTGTTGATCGCGATCTTCATTTTCTGAAGACTACTGAGAGTCGTACTTTACCCTCTCTTTCATGGTTAAGATGAAGCATCTGCTGCCTGCTTTCTTCATTATCATCACAAAGAGCTAGAGTTTAAAAGCTAGACGGGTGGTGAAAGAGTGTAGCATGCACTTGAAAGGCAAGTGTCCTGGAAAACTGGAGTTTTTGCTGGGCTCTCTTTTCTTCTTTTCCCCTGCCTTTTTCCTTCTTTCACAGAACTACCATTGATAGTGGTCTTGTACAACTGATTAGAGCATGACAAACAGACTGGTTATTTGGTTTTTGAAACTGAGGTATTTTATTCCATTTTAATTTTATTTTTTAAAAGTAATGTTCTGCAAAGAAGATGGGAGAAAATTGACCTTTTTTTTCCGAGTCTTCCAAATTTCATTTTTCTGTGATTTGGGTGAAAAATGAGAACATACACATTTCAAAGATTGTTATCACTGTGGAAAGTATTGATGGCTTCTCTTCATAAATGAGAGAGGACTGACTAGAGAAAGATTAATAACCTTTGAGTAGTAGAAAACATAAATCTATTTGTTTCATAACACTGTTGTATATAATAGCACATATTCAATTGTTGGCAATTTACTAGATTAAAATTTAACACTCAGAAATCCACATTACTTATTTTAAAATCATTGTCAAATAATCTGAGAATAGTTTTTATTTATTTTTTTTAATCTTTATTATTGACAAAATTCAAAGTTACTGAATTAAAATTGGCAGATCTGGACAGCTGTTTGATCTTCAGTCGGTGAATCCAAATAGTCCAGTTAAAGTCAGAGTTTCACTGCTTTTTGCACGAAGGTGCAGTAGGCGATCATTTAGGAATAAACAATCTCTAGGGGGAAAAAATGGGCAGAAAGGTAGAAGCAGTCACTTCTTCACAGAAGGGGAACTGTGGCAGAGATACAGAGATTTACTGTAATTCCTCAGCTGTTTGCACAAAAATACAGCAGCATCCTGCACCTCGGTGTATTCCTCCCCATAGGGAGAGGGAAAGTTAGCAAAGTTATTCAGGGCATACAAAAAGAAAAGTGACCACAGAAAGATGAGGAAGATATAGGTTTTCCCAGGCTTCATGGAAAGGAAAATATATACCAACACTCTTTTTCACTTTTTATTTTCTATAAGTCTGGAATGAAATATACACGGAATGTCTATGTTTTCCATCAACACTTAAAATTATATTTAACCACTATATCTGGCCATATTTTTTTCTCTTTTTTTTTTTTGTCAGTTACAGAAAACAAGAAGTTAAAACATTTTATGAGAAAATTTCCTTCTTTTTTGGATAATACTTTCAGAGATGCAGGATCAGTAATTTTATTCCCATGAAATGCACACAATAGGATTATTGCTTTCCAAATGTGGTGTGTTTCCAACTACAAACGGCAACCTGAAATAAAATTGTTGCTCTTCCCAAGTATTAATTTTAAGGAGACAACTGTCACACTATTTTTTGCATATTAAAAAATCCCTTCTTGAAGTTCCTATCTGAATTATTGGTAGTAGTGTATTGCATAGATTTTAAAAATCTCTGTAAAACATAGAGTCGTGCCATTTAGTCTCTGCAGTCCTGTAAATTTTCACTAGAATTTGATTTTTTTCTTTTTTTAAAGAAAAACCCCAAACAACTCCTGTATCATTGATCAAGTGAAAATTAGTACTTGCAATCAAGGTTAAGTCCTAGTGAGTAGATTGGAATTGAGTAGAAATGTATTTTCTAGTACTGCTTAAATATGTCATGTTTATACCAGTCCAGTTGCAAGATACAGTTGAAGACAATGTATCATGCTCTACACTGTATTCAACCAAGAGAAGGAGTGACTTAAAATAAACAGATGCAATAAATTAACAAAACCCAAACAAATAAGAATAAATTATTATTCTAATTGTGACCTATATATAACAAAACGACTTAAAGCATTTTTATTTTAAAGTGCTGGATGAGAGGGTGATGGCAGATGGCTCTGTATGACATGTCCAGCTTCCACAACTCATGTTTGATGTCAGCCCCTCAGTGTCTTGGAACTTTCACATCAACAGAATATTAATAACAAACTTTATCCCTGCTCATAGTAAGCAATGGAATTAGGCAATCTTTGAGGCCTCTTGCAAATCAAAACATTTCATAAGCCTATGATTCTAACTTCATCTGTGAATTTTTATCTGAATGAACACTTTTAATTTGGCTACACATGAAATAGGAACACTGCCTCACATTAATAACTCCATTGTGAAGTCAAGGCTTAGAGGACTTCAACTGCCCTTGATACTCCCCAATGTCTGAGATTTCCAAATGTTTGGTATATATACCTCTCAAAAATGTGATCACTCAATGTATGCAGGCAATGTGTACAGATGTAGTAAATCCAAGATGACACAAGCAGTTCCTGCGCCTATTTCACATGACAGAAAGACATATAGGGACTCTTATATAGCTATGCAGTCTTCCCGGCTTTATTACATTTAAAGAAAAAAAATAAGAAAGGAATTTCTTCATTTGGCAACCAGTTTTCAATATTAGAATCATAGATCCATAAAATCATGGAATGATTTGGATTGGAAGGCATCTTAAAGATCACCCAGTTCCAAACCCCTGCCATGGACAGGGAACCTTCCACTAGACCAAGTGTCTCAAAGCCCCACCCAGCTTGGCCTTGAACACTGCCAGGGATGGGGCATTCACAGTTTCTCTGGGCAACCTGTGCCAGTGCCTCACCACCCTCACAGTAAAGAATTTCTCCATAATATCTAACATACACCTACTCTCTTCGAGTCAGAAGCCATTCCTCCATTTCTTGTCACTACCTGCTCTGGCCAAAAGCCCTTCTTCAGATATTCTGTTGGCATCTTCTAGGTCTATCTGGAGACTTCTTCAGACTGAGCACCCTAACTCTCTCAGCCTGCTTCCATAGGAGAAATGCTCCAATCCTCTTTTCATAATCATTGCCCTTCTCTGGACCCACACTAAGAGGTCTGTGTCCTGCTTTTGTTGAGTATCCCAGAGCTGGATGCAGTGTTCCAGGTGGGGTCTCACCAGAACAGAATAGAGGAGCAAAATTCCTGCCCTCACTCTGCTGGTGACACTGCTCGGAATGCAGGCCAGGATAAAATTGGCTTTCTGGGCTTCAGGTGGATGTTACCATCCAGCAATGCCCCCGAAGTCCTTCTCAGAGCTGCTCTTGACCCATTTTCTGCCCAGCCTGTACTTGCGTTTGGGATTGCCTCTATTCAGGCACAAGACCTTTCACTTGGTGTTGCTGAACTTCATGAGGTTTGCACAGGTCCAACTCTCAAGCCTGTCCAGGTCCTCCTGGATACCATCCCTTCCAACAGGTAGTTCTTTGTTCTCCCAGTCCATGCTTTTTCCTTCTCTGATTTGGATGGTTGTGGCTGAAGCACATATTGGTGAAGACAGACAAAAAAAGAAAGTACCATAGGCTTCTCCACGTCCTAGGGAAGCAGGTCTTCTGTCTCCTTCTGGAGAATGCCCACACTTCCCCTTGTCTTCTTTTATCACCCATCTACCTAGAGAAGCTTTCTTTGTTGCCCTTGACATCCCTGGCAGGATTTAATTCTATCAATGTCTTAGCTTTCCTAACCTGGTTCTTGGTTGCTTGTACATTTCTTTGTATTTCTTGCAAGCTATTTTTTCCTGCTTCCATTCTCTAAAAGCTTCCTTTTAGATTTTTATTTTTCACCCATGTAGGTCTCCTGGATTATTTTGCCAGACTTGCTCTTTGTAGGGACACATTCCTCCTGAGATTGAAGGAAGTCATCCTTGAATATCAACCAGCTTTCTTGGGACCCCCTTCCCTCCAGGGCTTTATCCCATGGTACTCCACCAAGCAGATCCCTGAGGAGGCCAAAGTCTGCTCCCCTGAAGTGCTTGTCAGTGAACTTGCTGTGTACTCTCTTTGCTGTTCTAGGTTGGTTTCCTCCACTATTTCATGGTCATTTGCAGACTAGGCTACCCTGAGCTTCATGTTCTCCACCAGGCTCTCCTTTTTGATGAGAATATGATCCGGCAGAGAACTTTTTCTCCTCAACTCCTCATTGAAGAAGGGAGTCATCATCAAGGAGCTCCAGGAACCTGCTGGATTGATTTCCCTCCAACAGCTATTGTGGAGGTTGAAGACCCCCATGAACACCAGTGTTTATGAGCACAAGGCTGCTCATATGCAGAGAGTCTCATCTGCCCAGCCCTCCTGGTCAGCTGGCCTGTAGCAGACTCCATTGCAATGTCCCCTGTCCTCTGTCCCTGCCCTCCCTTTAACCCTGACCCATCCCTGTCTGTCAGCTCCTCACCCATGACAGGCAGAGCTCTGTGCTCTCCAGCTGTCACTGACACAGGAGGTGACACCTTCTCGTCATCTCCCTGCCTGCCCTTCCTAAAGAACCTGCATCCTTCCATTCCAGCACTCCAGTCACAGGAACCATCCCACCACATCTCCACTGAGACAAGAAGATGCAGGCACATGCCTGTCTCTAACTCTTGTTTATGCCTAAGTCTAAAAAACATGATTTTCTTATTTGGTAGTGAGCAGAAAGTATATTATTTTGATAAATTTTAGATAATGAAATAAATTTTATTTCTTCCATGATATATGCAAATATAAAGAAGATGATGAAAAAAAATTCTTTACTTCATATATCTTTTTCTAAAATCTATAGATGTTTTACTGGTATGGAGAATTTAGGACTGAACAAAACCCCCTGCTTCTAAGGTCTTCCAGTACACTGCATTAGGGAGACATCATTGCTTAGAGGCATTTTCTAAGTGTCTGATTTTCCCTTAATTTAGATTTGTTTAGAAAAAGGTAAGATTTCTCCATTATATCCTTGTACGCCTGCTAACACAGTTTACCTTGTTAAGGTTCAGTATAGTGTTTTCTCATTTTTTCCATTTCAGCAAAATTCCAAGTATCATCAGAGTAGCAGATGAAAAGGACCTAACAGGAAGCTGAGTGACCTGTAAAATATTTTGAATGGGAAATATTTTTGTACAGAGACAAGAAAAACAACTGTCACATAGTCTCTTCCTCAACCATTCTGGAATCAGTAGAAAACTGACAATTTTGGTAGGAAAGGAACTGTACCATTATGCCAATATATTTCAGCTAAGCTCACTAGGACAGGTAGCAATGACTCTGAAATCTGTACTTTTTACAGATTCATGGAGGAATGTTTGGAAATTTACAAAAATTGTACTGCATGATATCATTCTTTATATAAAAAGTTAAGTCCTGTTGGAGTCACAAAAAATTTAAAGTAGAATCATTTTACTAATCTAGTCTGATGAAATGGTATATTGCATTTATACAATATAGGTGTCTGCTAATGTAGTAGTAAACGATTTGAAAAAAAAAGATAAAGACAAATTAAAAATTTAATCAGAAAACTGATGAAGAAGGGACACAAATTTAACGAATTATTTTCTGTAATTTTTTAATAAACCACTTATAGATTTGATCTTATTTAAATCTTGTTTCCTACATAATCTTAATAATTTTTCTACTCAAAACACTGTTCATATATCTAAATAACAGTGCATGTAAAGTGGTAGAAAATTTATTTTAAGGATTGGGGTCCTTCTAATTAGGCCATCCAAAACGCCTGATTAGTTCCACTTGTCTATCTTATATTTATTTGCCACACTATTGAGACCCATATCAATGTTTGAATCAAAAACCAGCTTCCCATTGGTCAGTATTTACTTCTAGAATTTTGAACCCTCATGTAGAAAAAGAAATTGAACCTACTGCTACCTGAGGTGAGCAATTAAACCTCTGACTCTTGCTAGGCACTGCTGTGGCCATGGCCAAAGTGAATTTTTACACTGCACTTGGTATTCTGAACACAGCTTGCAGATGAAGGCCTGCAAAAGCACAAAGGATTGTTCATCTTAGTCTCATACTGGGACTTGAGGTATTTAATTCTGCTAATCAAAGAGGCATATCATTTTAGCAAGGCTGAACCCTTCCAAAGAGTAGAAGTGCTGAAATTGTAGGTCTGTGCCCAAAACTCCTTCACCTCCAGACTTTATTTGTGTTTAGGAGGTTTTAAATTTATGCTGTCTAATTAGAGTGCTATTCTGTTATTTAAGGATGATTTAGTTAACAAGGGCTAACGAAATGAGAAAGGATCCAGGGAGAAAAAGTGATGGATCGCAAGCTTTGTAAAATAAAAGCTTGAATATATTACTAAGCATCACAATGTGACTATCCCTAAGGAAGAAGTGCTGACATCAAAGGACTGTGTGTATGCCGGAATGCATTCCCTTCTCTCAAAAATGTCTTGGAATGTGAACCACTGTTTTCTTCCCGCTCTTTCTTTTCCCAATTTGTCTGTCACTTCCTTCCATCTTCACACCTGCCTTTATCCTTTGTCTATCCAGCCTGTTGTTATGTTATGTTTAATTTAAAGTTTTCTGACTGGGAAGTCAAGGCTGGGGTCTTGCATAGGAGTATGGTGTTCTGAAAATGATATTATTACTCAAGCAGTTAGAACCCTGTCAGTCCTTGCCTTATGTATAGACAGACTAGAGCTGATTGAGTTGTTTACAACCCAAAAATCGGATTGAAATTAACAGAAGCAAAATAGTTAATTTTGAGTTAAGAAATCATTTTATTTCTTTCTGTCTAAATCTTTGCAAAACATAAAGTGAAAGGCAGGCTTACAGTACTGGCACTTCAATCTACTGATCTCTTCTTAGAGTTTGTGAAATGAAAACTAGTGCAAGTACAGAAGTGCACAAAGTGAAATAGGTTCTTGTTTCATTAATATCTGCATGCACTAAAAAGCTTCATTGATTTCTGACTTCAGGGAAACTTGGAAAAGTATATTCAAAGACACAAAAATAATAACATTTCCAGCAAGCAAGCCATATATAGCACCAATTATCAAAGTTCTGATATAGCAGAAAAACAATTGAAAAATTGCACAAAAAGAATATCTGTCAGAACTTTTGTACAGGGCATAGACATTTAATCTCAGACCTTGCAACCAGGAGCACTTTAGGATCCATCTCTTGAATATTAAGATATTATCATCTTGGAAACATATTTTTATTGGGAGCAGTAAATATCTGGACTATTGCAACAACACACCTTGGCGACTAAATAATTTCTAGACAAAAATTCAGCCCTTCTTTACTGTTGTGACAGTTACCCTATGCCTTTTTGGGAGAACAGCTCAGTGCATCTTTGCTTCACCAGTGAAAGACAGAAACCAAGCTTTCTACGCACTTGATGGCTGTAGGCAAGGTTGGGCAATCACCAAAGACTTGGTGAAGGAGTACTATACAGAGTTTAGTCCTTATTGACTGTATTGAGTAAAAGTTATCATAGAGGAGGATAATTTCTTGCAGTAGATATGAGCCTGACACTGAGCAGTAAAAGCTATTTTTATATTACTGAGTTGGAAACACCTCATTTTATAGCAAAGTGCAAGTCACCCACTGCCTGTTCTTCCCTATGAATGAAAAAAACTGTTCGTTGAGTGAGAAGTTATCAGCTATATTTCATCTTACCAAAACCTACACATCAGGTGACAATAAACTGGGGCAGGTGCAGCCTGCCTGGCCCAGCCCAGCAGTTTGTATTTCAGCTGTACTGCATCAGAAGTCATCTGCAGCAGCAAGAGGAGGCTGCAGTTCTGTGCTATGGGTAAAAAGCAGTCCTCTCAGTAGCTGAGTGTGGCATGTGAACGTCTAGTCAAAGAGCTCCCTGGTCATTGCAGGATTTTGGACCAGATAGCCTTTTAAAGTTCTGCTCCAAGTCAAATTATTCTAGAGTTCTGTTGTTCTAAAACACGTTCTTCAGCTGCAAGATGTGCATGGTACAGTCAGACTTGGGGCTGGTGTTGTGAAATAGAAAGCCCTCGTGCTGGGGTTTGCGTTTGCAAAACGCAAAATGCAAAATGATATGAACATAGTTTCATTGTGAATATATTCCCAGGATATATTGACATGAGAAGGTTGATCGACACATCTAAATTAGGTTCTAATTATCTGTAAAGTTTGCTGTATTAGGTTTGCTCTAAGTGTATGCTTCTTTGGTCTGCAAGCACGGTATTGTTAAATTACAAAAAAACCCACAATTTCATGTTAATTGTGATTCCATTCCAAGGTAGTTATTAAAGGACAATGATTTTGAGGAGTTTTTCCAGCAAACAAAACTCCCTCTGGCTTTATGACCTATTAAAAATCAACGACATTCACTTGACAAAATATAAACAACCTGTGAATAGTGGATTCACTAGAATGAAATTGGAATCAGAAATTCAATCAAGTTTATTAGCATGGAAGAAAACAAACAAAAAATTCTTTACAAACCAAAAGAATAGTGAAATCCAGCACCCAAGTAATTTAGTTGGGAAATCTTAATTGCAATACATTGGTCTTAATTTTGATCTCTGACTCTGTTGTCCTACCTGAGATCCCTGAAAGGGTGAAGAATTCCACAGTGATGAAATAAACTTAAAACACCCCAGCTACACAGAGGCTACTCTTGACATTAACTGCTAATAATGAAAATATGGATCAACAAAGGAAACACACTGATGTAGTATGTCTGAAAGCTTATTGATTCTCCAGTACATTAGTTCTTTTCACCAAAGAATTACTGTCAAAGAATGAGTCACAGGACAAAATATAAGATTCATTTTTCACTGTTCTCATTTATAAGATTTTTTAAAAGTGATTAATGTATTTTTGATTTATTGTATTTTAATTTAACACACTTAAGTCCCAAGAATGGGATCTGTCTCAGAGAATGCTACATATCAACAAATCATAGTGGTGTTGGGTAAAGAAAATTCAGCAGAATATTTACATACACATATAACTACATCTATAAATACAATATATGTGCATAAAAGACAGAAGGACAATAAAAACATGTAATTGTAAATAACAGTTGACCTAATACAGGCAAAGAAGCTTCCTTTGGAAAATAGACAATGCAAGACTTGTCTAGAAAAGGAAGTAGCAGACACAGCCACAAATTTTCACTAAGAGAAAAACCAAGCAGCTGTTTATGTCTGCTGAGCTTATATGTTTTTCAAATTAGTTGTTGTTCCTCATTATTAAACCCACATAAGTCTGACTGTGTGAAGCCACTGTTAACTGCCCTTTCCAAAGTCTTAGGCAAAATTCTAGGATTCATGCCTTCTTTACCATTTTATTGTGGAAAAATATTCCATTTTGATCTGGGATTAGGAATTCTATTTAATAGAAACAAAGTGAGTGAAGGAAAAAAAAAAAGTTAGCTTAGTAAAAGTGGAAATGCAAACAATATGGTATGTCAGTAACTACCCTGAGCACTCAAGAGTTCTCCTCACAATCTTAGTTTATTCCAGAGATCCATCATGGTGATCAGCATTGACTGAAGATACTTCCTCTATTGATTTCTGTGATAATAGATCTCCAATGAGACTCAGAAAGCTGAAGTGGAAAGACCCTCTGATATGTCTGTCATACATTGAATTGTCTGTATGTTTGCTGAAGGATCACAGGGCTCTGATTTTTAAATTCTCCACATAACTTGTAGTCTCATTTAAGACTCAAAAGAAAAAAAAACAACTATTAAAATCAGGAAGCGCCACTGAAAAAACAGAAAAATATTTTGTTTTTTCTACTTTTGTGTGACAGAAACAGAAAAAAAATTATCTTTCCTTCTTCATTTCCATTGGAAATGCAATTGACTAGTAGGCTGCTATATTACACCTAGGGCTTCTCATGCTTGGGAGATTGCTTCCCTGATAGACCAAGTAATTAATGAACATTTCTAGGTTTTTTTGAATACCAAAGCTCTGTTATTCCATCATTCTAACTGAGCACAAAGGCTTTGTTTTCACTGTTGGCTTTCCATGGCTGAAAGGCAGAAGCCTTTCTTGCCTGCAGCCTCCATACACTGCTCCTCGACTCAGGCTCCCCATTGAACGGTGGCTGTCTGTGAGCTGACTGCACTCAGGGTAACTGGTTGGATTCCAAGGGAGCAAATTAGGCTTGTTACTTCAGAGGGATGATGGTAGGTTTGTTCAACCTCCCTTGACAGCCTAGAGTCCCCTGAGATGGAAAATGAAAGTATCTCCCCAGGTTAGGTGCCATCCTCTGCGCTAGGCTGATGCACTTACACAGAGAAGTCAGAGACTTTCCCCACTTCTGTGACCAAGGTTGAGATTTTATGAAAGAGTCCATAGAAACTCCTGAGGGAAAGTTGTTTATGTGGCTTTTTCAGACCTGATGCACAACACTGTCAGGTGCTGGCATTTCCTAAGACTCCTCCTGTAAGCTTTTCTTTCTCATTTGTTTTCCTTATCAGAAAAGACCTACTCAGCCTTTTAACCTGTTGAACTTTGCAGTCCTCCACTAGCTGACTGTTCTGCTGTAAGGATGCATGAAAAGAAGAGTCTCTGACAATCTGCCTTAGGGCACAGCCTCAAGGTTATATACAAGTAAAAGTGTTGGTTCTACAAAATCTGTATAGTAATAATAAAACATAAGGTTATATTGCACATTGTTTGACTTGGCCTGCAGAAATCATGTAAAGGAGTTACAATTTTTCCACAATTTTTTAAAATAGGTTTTTTTTCCTTGCAAATAAGAGTAGCAGTGTTTCATACTGATATGAGTGTATATCGGTATATTGCCTTTCTATCTACTTAATACATTTAAGTCTATCTGGTCAAATAATCATGTCAGTTTAGGATTTTATGATGAGTTAGCAATGGCTACAGTTTTTTACAGAAATTGGACTTACAGAGATTTTATTTTTGCTATTCCATAAAATTATTTATACCAGTGTCCTATTTCTTACTCAACACTTAGAAAATCAATAGAGGTTAGCATACTTTAAATACTTGATAGAGAATATTGCGCAATTAATCAGAAATCACAGAATAGGAGAGAAAAAAAATAGGATTATAAATAAAGTATTTTTCACCCACAAAATACCACGAGGTGCAATGACCTAAATGACATTCAAAAATATTTACGAGTGTAGAACAATTATGATAATAGTCACATCTTCCACTGCACGTGCCTGGTTCAAATCCTTGAAATTTTTTTTCTGAAATTAAGTGAGAAGTGTCTGTGCTAGTAATTTGTACTCTAGGTCAGTATTACTGTATCGTTTACAAATATTTTCAGCAACAGCTAGTGCTAAAGGCTTTGGTGTCCAGATTCTTGGGAGAATGTGGTATACCATTCTGGTGTTTCTGTCAGTGAAAGAGATCTGCTCAACTAATATAAAAGGGGAAATTTCATCTGAAAACAGGACAAAATAAGAACATAGCAATTCCAATTGTAAAAATTAAAAAAATATATGGTTTCATCAAAACCATCAAGAGCCAGTATTGTGCTATTGACTTGTGGTGCTTGTTTTTCTGACCTTTATATTACAACTGAAATTTTGGAATATTGAGTTTAATATCAAGTCAGAATTTAATTGAAATATAAAATTTGAATAGTCTCATACTATATTGTTATGGCTGATAAATTTTCTTTTAAGTGAGCATTTTAAGCAGTTGCAGTTTAAACTGATGAAAATTGGTACTGAAATTGTTGCAGTCAAGAGCAATCAAAATGCACCTAATACAACCCCTATAAGCTTGAAATTAGAGGCAAGTAATCAAGCAAAATATGTGGTTGTCTACTTCTATAGTGTGCAAGGCACTGTAGACTTGGTACTCTTTCCTAAAACAGCACAATCTTCTTGACAGTCTGTACAAGAATTTGCTTGCACTTCATCCATAATTTCTCTTCTCAACTGCAAGGACTTGGTTTCCTGAAGTCCAGGTCTCTCCTGCTAGGACTAATGGTTAATTACAGGCATGAGGTTTGCTTCACCCTTCAATGATAGTTCATTTCTGCCACAACCTTGACTGCAGAGTCAAAGAGAAGGTGAAAAGTATCCCAATTTTACTAGCTGCAGCCTCTAAATGGAGGGGTTCTAGACTGCTTTTAGTGTATTTTTTTTAGTAGTAGTTGCTGACTGTTTCTTGAATTTTGTGATAAGTAGCAATAAATAAATTTCCTACAACTAATGCATCTCAAATTGTTCCAATTTACTGGTAATCGATGCTGAATTAAAGTTAATGAGTTTAATAGATTAATGAGAACTTAGTCTTCAATTCATACAGGTTTTTTGTCTAATGTTGGGATGACCCATGATACAGTTTTCCTGTGGCTCTTCACAGATTTTATGAGGGAGTAATTGTAACTCCCTTAATGGGAGCTATGACCCTTAATCTTAATGACTTTTAATTGATAGCTTATTTTTACATTGGCAATAACACCTCATGGGCCACTGCAGTTTTGTTCATATTTTGATGGTCTACAAAGTAGTACAGGATTTCTGTACTAACATAGCAAAAAATGTTCTTAGCTGAAGAACCTGAGACAACGTGGGCAGCAATGAGGGATGGTGAAAATGAACATATGAAGTCAAATGGGTCTTTATTAGAGGAAATCCAGCTCAGATACTCAGATGTGTGCTATGGACGTAATCCATCTCTCTTCTTAAATGTGGCTGTCAGAAAAGTATACAAAACCAAAAAGATTAAGATTAAAACACCTACCAAAGTCATAAAATATTTCAATCTCTCTGATGGTGCTAAGGGAAAATGGTATTCAGCTAGTTACACCTTCCTGACAGCTTTGAGCCTCACAAAGATTGTAGGAAATTGAATAACAAAAATTTTTACCTGTTTAGCCTTATTCTTTAATATGGATGCATTAAACATCTTTTTAGTTATTGGATGAATATATACAGATATCTACACTGAGAATTGGCACTATAGTTCAGATTATTAGTTCATTTTATGCTGATGTCACAACAACCTGGTTTGGACTGTTCACTTCTTACTGTCCTGAACCAGATTCATCAATCAGGGGGACTCTTCAATTATAGTAAATAGAATTCCTTGCTATGTCCTCCCAGATATCCAGAATTAATCAAGGGATCTCTAGCCCAGCTTAGCAAGCACCACTCTTCTGATAGCAGCACCCATCTATTTGTATTACCAGGTCATTCCAAATCATGATAATGGATCTTCTGGATGTTCACCAGAGCCTGGGTCTACAGGCAGAAATTAAGGCATATGTGGTGGTGTGATCTATCACATGGCTTATCAGAGCTCCATGGGCAAAAAGAAAGGGCTGATTCACTGTGGTTAGGCAGAAATAATGTCAATGATTTAATATATTCATATAGGAGTTAGTATTTCATAATGTCCCACATGTATCAGATAGTATTATCTAATATTTATAAATGTTGTTGGTTTGCCTGAAATATTTTCAGTACAGAGTAAGTGATGTTGGAAAATCTGATAGCCCCACCCCTAGTGTGGAATGCTCAGAAATTCAGCAGTACCATCATCATCTTGATCACTGTAAAGGTTGCATGGATCCCAGGGAGGATATTATTATTCCTCCATTTTGCTTCTGAGAAATGCCATCCCTTAACATCCAAACAATGTCTTGATTTTTATATGAGAAATAAAGGCCAATCTGAATTCTGAAGTACCATGAGTAGCTTGCAAATATTATTGCTTGCTTGTTTTGTTGTTTTTTTTTTACAGATGCTGTAGATAATAGGTACTTCAGATTTGCTAAAGTGCATGATTGCTTTTTAAACTGTGCATTTCTTCATAATAATGCATTGTAAATAAGTTGTAGAACTGTAAAACATCACTACTCTTTCAAAAACCTCTAAAGTTCCTAAAAGCACTCACTCTTATTTGGCTTTTAAAAACTAGCTATTAATATTTACATTTGTGACTGTGCACAAATACATAAAATCATCATAAAAGCCAGAGGTTTAAGTGCCTGCCCTTCCATTCACCAGGTCAGGAATAACTTCTAGATCTGTCTCAGAGGATTTCTTGCTATTACAAATATGAAACTAGGATGTTAAAATGAAAAAGAAGCAAATTTAATAATAATAATAATAATAAATACTTGCAAGGGACAGAGCTCAGCTTGATGGCTTCGGAGAGTGGAAGGAGATTATGTTAAAGCATAAATGGAGCTTTAACATTTTTAAATCCAGAAGGTCTAATCTAATCTAATCCTTTTCAATCCAATTTTTTTAATGCAGCCTAGACATCAGATTAAAGCTTGCACTTTTTTTAGGCCATTGCAAACAGAATCAGCATCTGTGCTGCTTTTCTAATATTCAGCATTTCAAAAGGGATTTTAAATGTTTCAAAAGAATAATTATAAAATATAAACAAAGGAAGACCTATAAATTAGATACCAGGTATCTTAACTTTAAGGTGAAACAAATTAAAATTTCTTTTCATAACTTTACCTTTTCTAGTAAATGAAATAATTATTAAAAATATTAAAAGAAAGAACTTATTCTGAGGTCATATAATACTATAAAGGCAATGGCTTTAAGTAAGAGACTTTTTTGTGAAATAATTCCTTTTATTTTGTTTTGTAAGTAGTTTAGTGCCGATAACTCCATAAAATCAACAATTTGAGTTTTGTCTGCTTAGGTTTTTTTCTGTGATGCTAATGAGATAGACCAAACAGATAGAAAGCCTTGCTTTCTTTCCATTGTTTTTCTGGTTCCCTTTTAAAATTTTTTTTCCTGCATTTTGAATTTCTAGAGAATCTTAAATTCTTGTAAAGCTCAAAGCAATATACTCTAGATTACCATGTCCCATACAGCAGCTATCTGCCTGGACCAAGATTTCCAAGGTCACTCTTGCCTCCTGTGTAAGTCAAATGATGAGCTACCTATTGCTGATGAAAAAAATCTGCCTTGTTACTTTTCTTTTGAGACCCTTGTTTCTCCCAGGGGACCCCCAAGATATGCTATGAGATGCTTTCAGTTAGATTAGCAAGTTCTTAGTCGTTGGGACAAAATGTTAAAAACACTGTAGGAAGATGAACACCATCTATGTATATTAAAATATAATTCTTAAGACATTTGGCCTTGGCTCTGTTTCTGGTAAAGTCAATGACAAAGCCACAGTGGGATTCTCTCCAGCAGGAAGTCATTTTATTTAGCAGTGAAAATTTTGAAAATACCACACACAAATGCTAGAGTACTACTGCTTGGAGATTTGTGGACCCCCTTGTAGTGGCAGGACAGATTTCTTTAGAAATATCATGCATATAAACTTCTTTTTTCATATGCACTTTAACAGGTCTTCAAGAGTTAATCCTTGGGCTGCTTCTGCAGTTCCCTAGTCTAAACTGGATCCTATGATAAAATTTTTACTTTATTGAAAATACCTCAGAATAGTTTTGTGTAAGGTGATGAGCTGTGGTGGACAGAGAAGTGAAAATTATTTATATTCTTTTGGATTAGTAGTTATTCAAATAGATTGTGCATGGATTTGCATCTGAGTGGTCTGAACATACACAGAGTAGCTTTAAGCTTTAATATTCTTGACAGAAAAAAAAAATTAAAAAAAACCCCAATCAAACAAAAAAAACCCAAAAACCCCCCAACCAACCAACCAAAACGAAAACCCCAAAAAAAGCCGCCACCACCAAAAAACCTCAAACTAAAAAACCCCAAACAAACAAACAAAACCCAAAAAACCAAACCCAAATGCAACAGTCTAGTGTTTTCTTTCATGAAGAGAAGAAATTTTTATGGCTCAAAATAACAGATGAGACTAAAGAACTCTTTTCATGAAAAATTTTAAGGTAGTGGAAAATAATTAAAATGCACTGTGAGGCACCACAAACTATGGCCTGTAGATCAGACCTTCAGTGTCTAATTCTGAAGCCAGTCAAACTGATGGATACCCAACAGACTGGCAAATTCAAGATACATTTATACTTTTTGCCTTTTGCATAAGTGTAATCAATCAGTTTTGGGATGAAATACACAGTGTACAAGAGAAAACAGGTGCTGTGCAGTGTTTAAAAGTGCATATGGAGGAAATAATCAGGATGCAGCATGTTCTTTTGGAGGTGATGTTGCCATGTATACTCCCAAGCGATCCCAAGGAAAGAGAAGAGAGGCTGGGGAAATATGCAGCAGAGACTCTGAAATAAGTGGTATCTAAAATCTTAAGCAAAGCCAAATTCTTGTAAGTATTTTGGCTAATAAACTTTTATGGTCTAATCTCCTTTTTTTTTTCCTGTCTCCTCCTCCTTTCCATATGTTTTCCATAAACTTTCCAGTTATTTTGAGATGAACTTAAGAAGACAAACATAAAGCTACAGCTCATTACTGATAAATATAGTAGATATTTTGGACTGCCAGAGTGAACTGAGAAAACTTCCCATGTCTCACTCCAAATGTATGCAGGTTGGCCATTGGAATGAATGTTTGTGCACCACAATCTGTTGGAAAAAGGCCTGACTAAACAAGGAAGTTATAATGCATTTGAACTGGTCCTCTAATTGGGAAATTCAAAAGACCAAGAGTCTGAATTGCACATGGGTATAAAAAACCATACAGTTGTCTAGATAATGTGTTACTAAATGGAGGATGCACTAATGCCGTCATAACACTAACAACTATTACTACCAAAGCATCTCAAAAGTGAGCTAAAACAGACTTGCTTGTTTTCCTTTACATATTGTAGTCTTTTACTAGTACACTGTTAAAGAAAATACCAACAAGCACTAATATATTTTAGTTCATATGTTGGAAAACACACTGGTCAGGATTTTTTAAGAAAAAGAGAGAATATATCTAAAAGGTGCAGTCACATAGATCATACATTTAAACTGTCAAAATAAAATTCAGTTACTAAGTAGAGGATTACCTAACACTGGTGTAGTAACTACATGTGCATTCAAAACACCTAGTAGAACAGTCAAGATCTGAAAGGATCTGCACATTTCTGTCAGGCATAATAACAAAGACTATGTTTTCATGTTTTCTAAAATGCACTATAGGAGGTATAGAAGCTGCTGAGTTGGGAAATATAAACTCTTATAGTTTATACCTTGCTTATAGTTTATACCTTGCACTTTCCTAATTTTGTGTGAATAAATGTCTGTACAGAACATTGGGGAATGATGAATCCAGATATTAATTTTACATAATGATTCTTTCTTTGTAAATTGGCCTTTCCACTTCCAAAATTATACTCTATGCCATGCTGTCAACCTGAGAAAATAAATAGATCTCTATTTATCTGAAGTAAGCATGAAGTATTCAGCCCAAATCTTCCCCTGACCAGTGAACATTTTTTTGCAACATGTTTGCACTTCCAGACTCACAATGTCTCATGAGGCTGGGATCTGTCTAGATATTTATTAATTCATTAAAAAGCATCTTTCACCTATTAGAAATGACTGACATTGAAACAGGACAGTCACAGTCTTGATTTTCTATTTGCCCATTCATTCTGGAGGCAGCACATGATCCCTCCAGCTGCCTTGCCCTTACTGTACACATCATCTAACAAACAATGCCTACATTTTTGCCCATGGGTGGTGGGATGCAATCAGAACTGCAAACCAAGTCTTTTTGCATTAAAATGGGATACTAAAAATTAATATTAAAGCATAAGAAAAGGCCAGAAATATCCCTCATCACTTCTGCTTTTGCATATTTGTGTAGTCAACTGCATCATATAAACCCATAGCAACTAAATAATGAAAGGCAAGCTCTGATGGTTGCAGAGAGAAAGTTTTTATTATACAACACAGTGATAGCTTTCTTCCCCCTGCTTGTGACTTTCTGTTGACATTGGTGTTGCTTATCATTTCCAGCCTCCCACACATATTGATTACCTCTCAAGCTGATGCCCTCTGTTCTCCCTTGACTTGCTGCTTTATCTCACTCTGTAACACTTGTACATTTTTAGTTACTTCTATTCATACATATGGGCCAAATTTATCCTTGGTTTTCTGCCAGGGAGTTACATCAAGTATAAATTTGACCCTCTCAGTCTTTCTTACTGCTTCTGAAATCAGGTTTCCAAACAGATGAAGACTGGGAAACCATGATAAAATATTTATAGTGTAAGGCTTGACCCTGCACACTGAGAGAAATACAAAGTCTCTACTCAAATCTAGAGCTTCATCAGAGGCACAATCACATGATTTTAAGTCTGTGAGAGACTTTGTCTTCCACTTGTTGCCAGTGGTTTCTGCAGTTACCTGATTAGCGCAGAGGTTTTGGTGCGTATTCTCTGCTGTACCTTGTGTGTACCTTCAAGTCTGATTTGAAGCCTTCTTTGTGATCCTGTTATCTTGAGCTGTTGGTATGTCACTGAATCCTCCAGCATAAGCCTGAGGAGGACAGTGTCCCCAGGGAATGGCTGAGGACTGTGCCAGGTTCCAGCGACACTTCAGCAGTGCCCTGCTTCTCCTGGGAGTGATATGGAAACCTCGGTGACAGCTTTACGCATGAGCTTTGTGTGAGCTTTCTGTGACTCCACGGGAAATGTCACATCCAAGGAATATATATCTCGTGAGTCATAATGTGGCATAAATTCTGGAATATAATTTTGTTTTAAAGTACAGTTCTTTTAAATCCAGAAAATGCAACTGAAGGAACACAGTTTACTCACTTTCATTCTCAGGGTACAGAATAATGCTGCTCAATTTGAAAGCATCTGAAACACACAGCAACAGATTTTAAATGAGATATACTGATTAATATATGCCCTTTATGGCTTTGTATTTAGTGCTTCACTCATTGTTCTTGAGCTTTTTCTGTCTTTAGGAAAGACTGGCAAAAATGGATGGATTTAGAGTGAATGTTTTTCTGTCACACATCATTCTCTGCACATTTTTTGCATATGGATTTTATTTCCAGATTATAGCAAGGTTTTGCATTCAAATTTATTGTAGTGGGAAAGAAATAATAAAAAATTCATATCGGTCCCGCAATAAATTTGCGTATTTTAAATGAATGCAGTGTCTTAATTTCTGAGTAGGATAGAAAGGTAACAACTTTAAAAAATACTAATATAAACACAGTAAATGTTGTAAAAAATTAAGTATGACTTCTATTTTAATTACTTGAACAACATAATATTAAGTGCAGCTAACTAAGTACAATATTTTTAAAGGAACTTTTCACACCTTACTGGGATGATGTTCACTGTGGTACAATTCACTATTTTAATATATTTTTTCCTGAAATAACCAATATAAACAAATTTACTCACAGTGATTACAAATATCACACATTTTTATATATGGCTATGTCTGGATTTGCATATAAATTCAGCCATTTAATGTGAAGTTAGAAAATTATGTTTTCACAGGGATGAAAAAGCAGATTTTAAGAAATTTACATAATTTTCAATGCAACTACTGAAAAATATACCTTTTCTAACAGAACAGGCAGGATATTGAAAGCACCTTTAAAAGATATCTCTAATCACTCCATTCAATAATATTGTGAAGACTTTGTGCATTCACTGTGCAGAAACCCACTGGGGATGATTCCTTACTATCCCTGGGAGATTTATTCTAGCAACATAAAACACTCCACTGGCAGAACTTTTTGCTCATATTTATCTTGCATCTCCTCTTTTTCAAGCATTATTTTATTACACCACTCCCTAACTCTGATTTATTGTATTATATGTTTTAAAGTATACTTCTAGTGCCTTTTATCAATTGCTATGAGAATCTGACTTTTATGGTGTTTGTGAAGTCTCCTTTCCTAGTCTCCCTAGTGTGGGAGCTAAAAGCAATCAAAAAATCTAGAGTAGAAACAGAATTTATTGGAAGGACTACAATCTGATATAGTTTAATAGTTTAATATTAGAAGTTTAGTTTCATATTAATAGTTTATAGTTTAATATTGAAAGTTTAATAACTTATATATTGTTATATGAATATTACAATCCTTCCATGTTGAATGTAACCTGCAAAGAGGAAAGGCAATCTGGAGGCAAAAGAGAAAGTTAATGGGTTTTGTTTTACATATTCAAAAGAAATTTAGCTGTTACTTTCCAGAAAAATGTAATTTTCACTTGTTTTCAAAGTAAAACCATGAGGATATTAAAAATATATATCACTAACTATTAGAAACACAAGATTTGAAACCTTGGCTGTTTTAGAGATTTCCTTCTCTTCCTGGCAGGGGTTCAGATTGTAAAATTCTTGTTATAATGTTCTTGTTGACAGATGAGATTCTCAGAAGTCTTGGCAGTAAGCACTTGGTGCCTATATCATGCTTCACAAAAAAGGCCTGTTCAACTGTCTTATTTTTAGAGCAAAGAACTGCAGCACAGGGATGCAGACTCTCACCTGTGATCAGGAAGCTCCTAGGTCTCTGATCTTAACACTAGGTGAGCTTTCCACTGATGGAGCTTATGCTCCATCATTATAGAGAGAAATGATGCTATTTGTAGGGGAAAAAAAAGTACACAGAAACATAATCATCACTAATAGAGTTTTTATCTGGAGGATATTGCTCTGACAGCATATCAAGCATTTTCACCGTGCAGATGTCCTTCCAGGGATCTCCTGTGGCTGATCGCCAAAGAACAGGTTGGAGGGCAATTTGCTGATTTGAGGCTTGCCTTGCTGTTGCTTGGCCTTTCCTTGCCAAACACACAATGTGGTTCTGAAGCTAAGACATCTTTTTAAAGACAAAAAATTAAGGGATATTTTACAAATTTCCTCCCACTACAGAAGTCAAACTTCCCAATTTCAAAGGATACACATAGCCTCCAGTAAATTATGTGAGGCAGTTTGATTCTACGTCTGGCAGAAAAGTAGATCTACACCTGTTCTCTGTCATCTCCTCAGCCACCTTAAAGTTCCAGTGTGAATATGGAATTCCACTTGTATATTATGGATGTTGTCTAAACTTCGAGTCAAGCAGGTGACCAATGACTTGGACCTCAGCAAATAATAATAAACTCCTAAATTGGGCAGATTTGCCTCATCAGCTATGTATTCCATTTCAATATATCTCACAGAATTCAGATTCTTGCTTCACAGTTACAAGCTCAAAGCTATACCAGCAGAATGATGTGAACATTAACAGCATTAACATAAGAAGTACTGGAGGCTGTCTGCCAGCCATTCAAATGTTATTTGTTTTGTTCTGTACAACACACACCAGTTTGACAGTGTTCTTTTGACTCATGCATGAAAAGAGCTTTGTCAGTTAAGATATTTAATGTAAAAATGGATCACTGTATTGTCTCTCTCATATAAGAAATCAGCTACTTGTTTATTCCTAATAAGATAAACTTATGTAAATTTTTGGTGAAATACTCTGGAAGAGTAAGATGGAATGCTCCATAGCCAAAGGAAATGTTTTCTTAAAGCCTTCATAAAAATATTAGGGTGATTAAAATCATCAATCCTGCATTGAGTATTATCATTCCTGAGCCTTCAACTAACAATAAGCATTGTTTGGAATTCACATTCAAACCTGTATGATGGGAAATTTTATATTGAGAATTGCTGGTACCAGAAAGTCCATGAATAATCACCATTAGATATTGACTAAACACTTAGGTTCTTTTGAAATCAATTTGTCTAGAGAGATTGAAATACCCCTGGGTCACATTTAAACTGAATACAAAACATTGACCTCCATCTGTTTTTCTATTTAAACTAAAACCAAATCAAGCAGAGAGGAGGAAGGATTTCTAAAAATCCCAAGCTAAGATGTTAGGGTTTGATTAGGCTCATCTGGTTTTCATAGCCCAATATAACATTCCTTTTATTGTATTAAATGTTTTGGGTATAATTTATTTTGTTTGCAATTATGCTAATTAAGGTGCTCAAGAGCCTTGCGTTTGAATATCACTAGATGATCAGGAGCTTTAACTGAGGAATTTTCATGCTTCTCCCTTATATGCACATCTATCCACACTTGATTCTGTTTATCTCCATATATCTTGAAAATCTCATTTCTGGGATTTCTGTGGACTTATTGACTACACAGAAAATCAAAGTCTGAGCCACAGTACTTTGCAGAAACAAAAAGTGTAAGAGAGAAGCAGGAGAAATACCTATGGAATGGTGAAAACATTAGAAAAATATAGGTGCAGGGGATTTCAGGGGAAAACAGAGTAAAATTTCAAAGGTACAAAGCGTTATCAACTCAAACAGGAACACTGAGACATAAGGAAGGGAGGGAATTGGCTGAGGCAGATCTTGTGGTGACTTCATTAAGTTGTACCTAAAAAAGAAATGGCCAGGCTTTCCATGAACATTTTAAATTTTGGATACAGCTATGACACTCCATCTGGTAAAATTTACATCTTCACATAAATTCAAATTATTTTGTCTTTTTGAAAAATAATTAGGGAGCTGCTGCTCAGTCCAAATGCTAAAGCCCAGGTGCCATTTTGGGTATGTTGATTCCTTGAACCCCACCGAACCCCATATAGCATGACAGGTCCCTCGCTGGCCTGTCACGGGACAGGGGTAAGGTAGGTGCTTGGTGGGGATGGTGAGGGTCGGGGTGACCTCTGGGTGCTGCTAAAAGGGTACTTGAGAATAAGCAGGATCTCAGCAGGAGTCCAGTCTCACAGGAGGATTTCTTGCTCCGCCCAGACTACCCTGGGCCACCTGAATTTACTGCACTTCAAGTCATCCCTGTGCTTCCCTTCATGCTCTGCTAATATTTCTCTTGTTATTACTTCACTGCCCATATTGGTCCCTGTATTTCACCAAACTTTGAAGATAACATGTCTACTTTGCTTTCTCCCTTTGCTGTAGAAGGCTCCTCAATAGTGTCCTGGGGATTAGCAAGAGCAGGGTGGCAAGCTCTGCGCAAGGTAAATGCTGTTTTCCTTGCCTTTCCTGTTGGCAAGCTGTGTTAGAGTGATACTAATTTGATGATATTGTGGCTCCCCAAAGTGGATGAGCTAAGTGTGCTTGGCACCAGGTGTGGCTGAAAAACAAAACAGCCTGGGCTCGGCCAGACTTATTCTGCTGGCACACACATGAAACAGTCCTGACCCTGCAGCATCACAGTCTGTTCTGTCCCTCTCACCACACCTCAGATGGTTATCACCCTTGGCAGAGTGCACCAGCCTATGTCAGACTCCTTTCAGAAGGGCTGCAACTAAGATTTCTCAGCTTCCCTGCTTGGTCTCACTGCTTCCTTCTCAGCACAGAAAGCCCACCAGATAAAGCTGGTCAGCCATGGAAGGGTGGAACAGAAGAAAAGCAGTAGGAATGTATATAAAGACTTGGCCCATGACATACAGTTGTGTGGAAGAAGTGTCAGACTGGTGTTTCTGACCCCACAGCCTTAAAAGAGAAGGGCTTTCCTAATGGGGAAGCACTGTTCTGGTTTTCACCTCCACACAGGGCAAGTCAGCAGATTCTAAAACTGTAAACTGTTTTTAATGTAGAGAAGAGAAAAACCCTGATGTTTTTCCTGCTGCGTGGCTTGGTAGTGGGAAAGGAGAAAACAAGGTCTTAATTAAAGTTTATAGTAAAGATATTAAAACACAGGGAGTGTGCAAATAAATAATGTTTTCTTTGCATTTTAAACCCACTCCATATTATTAAGTGCCACCTTAATAATATTAGAATATACTAATAATGGTTTAAAAATTATATAACTAAGGGGAAGAATATGCTTAGGGAAGCATGCAGGAGACTTTAAAATCCATACTACCATGTATAAGAAAAGTGCCATTTAATATTTAATATTGGATTCAGCCTCTATCAGTTCTGGCTGGAAAGTATATACTACTAGTTGCCAGAATCCTAAGGTAGGACTAATAAAGATATTAGAAAAATTCTCCACCAAAAAAAACCCAAAAAACCCTTCCCAAACCTGAAATAAACCAACTGAAAAGATCTTCTCATTGGCAAAAAAAACAAAAAAAAAACAAAAAACAAAACAAAAAAAAAAAAAAAAAACAAACCAACAAAACAACAAAACAACAAGCTAGAAAGGAAAAAGTTGCAGAATAATGAACAATGTTAAGGCATGTAACACTTGTTCTTCAATCTTTTCTGTAAATGTAAGTGCACAGAATCCATTAATTCCAAGGTTAGACAAGGAAATAGCCTTCACTAAGAAAAATGAGTCAGCAGAACTTCTTACATCCTGGTAATATATAAATACCACTGAGCTGACTGAAATGTTCTGTTTAAACATAGAAAATTGTTTAATGCAGGATTGTTTCTGTTAAAGGATCTGATATTTCTATAGTAAGAGGCTTTTGACAACATGGACCGTTAATCCAATATGATGCAGTGATTTATATATCTGCAATATGGCATCCTAGGGTGTTCTAGAACTTACATGATATGAAAGTTAAGAGGGACAGGCCAGCCTAGGGTTTAACCTTGCCAAGCGTGCCTAAGCAGCTCCACACACAAGAGTGCTCCTGCTCCTCCCTCCCTGTGTCTGACAAACTGCATAGGTAGGAGGATAATAGATAAGTACCAGGTGTACTATTAACAGCATCAAATGATGAGCAATTGAGACCATCTAGTATCTTCCTAGCATAGGTACAATGCAGCCAATCCAAAATACAGAAGTGGTGCAAATATTTAAGAGATGGTTTATTCGCAATATGTGCAAGGAGGCAGTTGCACAGCTGTGTCTCTGTAATTCTGGTAGCGGATTACTCTTGTCTATTTTGTAACTCCTTAGAGGAAATATGGAGATGAAATGCACCCAGAAAGCCATGTGAGCAAAAGGCCTGTGAAGAGAATAGGGAGTAGTTCAGATTCAGTTGAACAAAACCATTTTTCAGGGTTCAGATGTTTGTGATGAAGATACACAGAACAAAGGAGGAAGACAGTCAGGCAGGTGCACGCATCTTTTTCACTTCCTGCTTGGAACGCAGTTCACGTCACATGGGATGTTCATATCCCCATGACCCTGCAGATTCTTGATCTTTATATAACTGAATCCGCCAAATCATAAAAGACTTGTAGCAGGCATATGGCTGTTTTTTGAGACAACCTGAGAGAGCAGGGCCTGAGTCAGGCTGGTGAGGAAGGAATGTCAGGAAGAAGCAGCATCTTCAAGTTGACTAAATTCCTCAGAATTTTAAACCTAACCCTGAGCCTGAAGCTTCGCTCTTACCCAGGTAGAATACTCAAGTTGTTACTGCTATTTGTGAAAGGAGAACTTATTTGTCGCTTCAAACCCCCTCATTTCCCTGTATTTGCCTCCACTAATGTGTGGTAAATGTGGCATGGTAAAAGCACACAGAACCTATAAAACGCACTTCCTTTTCAGCCTGCACATTTGTACTCTATGGAGGATTTAGCCCTTATCACCCACTCACTGGAGTCACACGTGAATGCACAGCAGAGATTTGTCACTAGGTTAACCTTTAACCAACAGCCCTTATGAACCTGGACACCAAAATTTGTGGCTTATTCAGCTTAGTCATCATCCACCTTGAAGGAAGTGAGAGGGATCTATAAATCACTCCAATCAATTACCCCCTCCCCCTAAGAAATGTAGTCAAAGCACTCCAGAAATAAAACCATATGGCACAATCATGTCAGCTCTGTTTATATAAGCTGTCCCTAGAAACAGCAGTAGTGTAATAGCAGATTTCCATATACTGAATCAATATTTGAGTGTTTGAGACCAGGTGTTTTATAAGATGCCATTAAGTGAGCAGAGCACATTAGTGGGTTCAAAACAGACTGTGGAGGGTTCCTCAGCCCCTGTGTCTCCACTTGCATTCCTCAGTCTCACAGCACCAACATGTACTCTCCAAGTCCTTTTGATTGGATTCAGCAGACCCAGACAGATTGTGACTACCGTGTCTTGTTTTTTTTCAGAGAGTTCCATGCATTTAGAACCAGCAATAAGAAACTAATGAGCTGCTTGTTTATTTGATTAACAGCTCCCGGTAGATGTGCTCATTGGGTTACACAGGCTTTCAGAGGTCTCATTTTTGCATTGCATTGTTTCTAGGTTGCAGTGTGGTGGCTTTAGCTGTACATTAATGAGTGCTGCATGGCTGGAGACATTAGTCTGTCATTCAGCTTAAGACAGAAAAGCACAGGCTGCGCTGACTGGCTTGTACCAGTCATGCACTTGGTACAATTGTAGATGTATGGCTTGAAATAAAAGGTATAAAGTTTTACTGCACTCTTATCAGTGTGGAATTTAGCTTGTTTGCAAGAAATACAAGATGTGAAGTCAAAATTATATGGGAATTATACTGGCTATTGCAACTCTGTTGTGTTATGTTGTATATAACTATGTATTTTTGCATTGTTTAGGATTTTAAGCCACTGTCTGAAAACCGGAATATTTTACAGTCTACTAAGAAATTTATATTTTCCTGGATATATGGTACTTTATAGTAATAAAATCCATGTTACATGTGTCTGTATTTATTCTGTGCAACAGCTGAATTAAAAGTGACAGAGCAAATGTTAACTTTTTCAACTTTCCTCAGGGAGAAGCAAACTTAATGTATACCAGGATCTCTTGGAAGCACCCAGACTGCTGAGATGATGGATGACATAAATATTTTCTTCTGCTTTTTTACCCCACTCTCCATTGCTTACTCCCAAGTCAGCTCTAGCCTGCTACTGGAAGAATATTGAAGACTCTTGCCCAGGTAGTTTTGTTGATTCCAGTCTGTTTGATGATATACTGTCAAATTTCTCCATATAATAATAATATTAATAAATATATAATAAGAAAAATAATTATTAGTGGTTATTAACTTGTAGCTATTTTAAGCAAATTATCACCATGTTTATAACAACTTTTGTATCTAAACAGAGATTTCTCTAGAAGACAGTCAGTTCTAGTGGTTAGAATATGGGTTTCAATGGGCAGTAAGTCAAATTTGCTTTGTTTGTTTCCTTTTTGATAATATATTTGAACACTGGATCCAAAAATAGTTAATGAAAAATAAATTTTATTTCTGTAATTCTGAGGTCAGAAGTCTTGCAAGTCTTTTTTAATCAAAAAATCTCTCTCCTTGCCCTCAAATTTAGCTGGAAAATAAGATTAAATCTGACTTTCCATTTTACATAATATTCAGTTTACAAAGTTTGACAAACAACTGCAGTGTCTGAGTGCCATCTTTCTGATAACTGTTTTATTGTTTTCTAGCATTGTTCCCTGTAACACCAACACAAAGCTAATTTCACTTTTGGAAAAGCCTGGAGGAAAATAACTTGCAAAGGGTTTTCTGGTCGTCTAGCGGTGTTCTGCAGTTCCCACACAGCACCACAGCACTCTGGGGGCAACAAAGACAATACTGGCAAGAGCATTTTATTAAATCAGAATAGGGCCTGGTATAGGTGGGCTCCAACAACATGCATTTTTAAGAAGTAGTTTCCAATAATTAATCTGTCATCTTATGAATCTTTATTGTTTCTTTGTGTGTGTGTGTGCGTGTGTGTGTGTGTGTGTGTGTAGAAAATAGTGTTTATCTATCACTATGTCTTCGAATGAGAGACTGAGTAATATTTTGGTTATAGTCAGTGGGCACCATTTAGTAGCATGCTTTTGTGACAGCTTTATTATGATAATCAATGTGGAGTTTTTATTTTTGTGAGATATTAGAAACTGCCTGTGAAATTACTTTATGTTTCTTTACTTTATAGGTCTTTTAGGAGTGATATTGCAGCACTGAATGAAAATAAAACATTGCTAAATGGTTCATATGGCATTCAGATGTCACAACAATAATAATGTAGAGGAAGGAGGATAAAACAAATGTGAGAACTCAAAAAATTTGCTTTTCTGGGGAACAAAAGGGGAAAGTGTACTTTTTTGTGTGTTTCATCATGTTCCACTGTGGACTCTTGATGGAAATGTTGCTGGGATAGAACCTAGATACCAGTACGTTTGTAGGAAATAGATAGCTATTCAAATATTGTTAGAAAAAAGATCCCTTTTTTGGCTGTATATCAGGTATATAGTAGCATAAATACTGTGGCTATTAGCAAAAATGTGTTCTCTCAATGCATAATAGGCAAAAGATTGAATAATTATTTCATTTGTTGAAATTTTGCAATATTTCTAAAAAAAATTGAAGTAAAATATACCAATCCTTTTTAAAATGGAAAAAGAAAATTTATATAAATTGAATTTTTAGGCAATTTTGTTATATTCCACTTATGCTTCAATTCTCTTCTATGACCAAAGCTTAAGGAAGATGCCCCAAGTTTCCTCTTGTTAGAATTTAGGCAGTCCTTCATAGGAGTTCTACAACCACACTCTATCTTGGAATTCAGAATTGGAATTCTCCACATGATTCAGAATGAATTTGTGTTTTAATAAATATAAGGATCCTGGATCAGATCCTAATTAAAAAATATCTTCAGAAATGGAAGAATACACATGTATTGTGATTGCAATGATATCCTTAAGCTTGGTGCTTGAAACTCACTATCAATTTTAAAATGACAAATTTGTTTTTCTTTGAAAGGTTTTTGAACTGATAGTCCCAATTAGTCTGAAGAAGGATCAGAATTACTTATGGGACAGAAGCTTTAATTATAAAAATCTTTCAAATTCCAATATTTTAAATTCTAGCACCCTTGCAACCCAAAAAGCACATGAGAACAAACTGGGATTGTCAATTCAAAAATTTAGTGTTCTTTTGGGGGCTGAAAAAAAATTACTGTCTTAGTAAACTTCTCACAGTTTATTAATGATGCATTTTGGTAAGACCTTATTAGAAGTTGAGACTGCTGAGCCCTGATTTATCCTCCACTGGCAACTAGATACCATGAAGCCATGCACTCACTTCCCACAAACCTCCTCCTGCAGGGATGGGCAAGGAAATCAGAAAAAAGTCTGAGACTCATGTGTTGAGGTAAGAACAGTTTTATAATTTAAATTAAGTATACTAATAATGATGATGATGATGGTGATGGAGGAGAAGAAAAAGAGAGAGGACTAAAACCCCAGGGAGGCAGTGATGCACAGTGACACAGGTGCTCAGCACCTGCTGACTGATGTCCAGCCCATCCCCCAGCAGCTCCTGCCCCTCCCAGCCAGCTCCCCCCAGCTCACATCCTGGCCATGCTGGTCTGTGTATGGAACATCCCTTTGGCCAGGTCGGGTCAGCTCTCCTGGCCATGCTCCCCCAGCCTCTGGGGCACCTAAGCAGTGCAGAGCACAGGACACTGAAATGTCCTGGATTTAGGGTGAGCACTGCTGAGCAACATCCCAAACATCTCTGTGCCACCAGTGTGATTCTCACACTGAATGTAAAGCACAGCAGTGCACTGGCTGCTGAGAAGAAAATTAACTCTATCCCAGTTGAAATGGGACAGCTGTTAATGTAATATACAGCGAGATTTTGTACGGCAAATGTCGACATTTAACTTAAAACCATTGAGTTAAACTTTGACAAGTCATTTCAACTTTTTTCACCTACACAAAATTCTTTCATGTATTCACAATTATGCATGCAAGTGTATGCCCATGTGTGTTAAACCTTTCCATATCAAATATTCTTTTCTTCTTTACCAGGTTATTTAAGGCCAAAATTGCATGTTTTCAAATGTAGGAAGATTTTGTGCTTACTAATGTAAGCTTGTATAATGTAGAAATTTAAAACTGACTGTTACATTTCATTAAGAATTAATCTGTGGCACTGTTTGACCAAAATTCCACAAAATGAATGTTATTGAATCATGAGTTCAGTTAGATATGAATACAAGAAATAATGTTTGCTGTGTTTAACTATGGATAGAAATAAAAAATAAGTGCTTAAGAGAAATCCAAAATGCCACTAACATTATTCTTCTGAAGTGTGAACATGAAAAACGAAGGTTTTGAAAAGATAATAAAAAGATTTTGAAAAGATACTTTTGTGGTAACAATATCCCACAAGAATTTTAACTGCCTCTAAAATATTTGCTTCCTAATTGAAACCTAAACAAAACTGCTTTTAATATGAATCCTTCATAGTGAAGTGTCCTGTATGGGCTTTCTCTGTGAACAGCAAATACTGACTCAAAACATTGTCCTCATTAGAAAAATAAAATCAAATCCCTTTTAAAAGTAAAAAGAATAACTTGCTAGCAGAAAACCACAAAAAAAGCACTTAAATTGGTTAGTGTGCCTACTCTCATCCCCATCCTATGCATATTATGATTGCCCTCAAGAGACAACATTAACAAAGTCTGCTGATTTTTCAGTGATGATACTCAATCTTCGATTTCTCCACTGCCAATGCACTCTGCTTAGTAGGGGAAAGGCAGAAAATCTGTTTCCTGGCTACCGTTACAATTTAGTACACCTACTGAATTTTATTTTCTCCTTTCTGTTCCCCAGGAAATATGTTTCATATCTTGTCCATCGTAACTTCACCTTAATAAGCTCTGAGTTAACCATATTTTAATAAAATTGTCTTCTAAGCAACTCCTATACCTTTCTATTCTCCTTGACTTGGCGTCAAAATCTCCTGGGAATGATGCAGTCCTTTCTTCCCTTCATTAAGTTTACTGTTGAACACCAACGTAATCCTGGAACATACTGACAGATATTTTGAGATCCCTGGCATTGTTTGTTCATGAAAGGGAATGCATGAAAGTTCCTTTTTTTTTCCATTTTTCTTGAGATCATCTGACATGAAAATGTTTTTAATCCTTAGGAGTTTAGCTATTGTATTTCATTTGAAAGGATAATTAAGTTTGAAAAGGATCTCAAGGTGTCATTCCTTCAGTCTTTATTTATCTAAGCTGCTTGTGATTAATGGGAAAAAAGGGAAAATATTAGAGTCCAGTTCAGAATTCACCCTTTGAGCTACTGTTTTTTACTGGATCCAGTAAAAGCTTAAATTCCAAATGGAAGCAAAAAATAATTTAAATATTTAATTAAGCTTCTAAAAATTATTGTAAAATATTTATTTAGCAAACCTCGTCATATAATGCCAAAAATATATTTTGTTTGTTTCAGCATTATCTGAAAATATAGAAAGATTATGCCTTGAACTGTGGATTTTAAATTGATCAGTTTTTAACCAATATTTTCTTTTTTATGTTTTCAAGAAATAGAAAGACAAGATAAGTATTCTCGCCAGGAAAATGACCCATGGGTTTATAATTGGGTTTGGTTACTCATTTGGTGATTGAGGTTGGTTACTCCTATCAGCTTTTCTTTCTAAAACCATAGCTAGAAAAATAATAGAGGCTTCTTTTTTGCTTTAGAATGGAACTATAAAAAAAGTAAGAAATTGTCTTTACGTCTAGAATAATAATTTTTATTTTGTTCTTCTTTCTTTCTTAATCATAGGAAAAGGTAATTGGTGATTGTAGACATTCTTCAAAACTGGGGAAAATAAAAAAGCAACCCTGATCAACAGTGAAAGCAGAAGGGAAGGATCTACTCTCCAAAAGCTTTAAGCAGTTCAAACCCCACTTTGTGGGAACTGTAGAATCCTTTGGCTAAAATAGATAGGCAGCTAATTTCCAGAAGAAATAACTAGATTTCTTAAGAATACAACTACTAAAAAATGAATGATGCCCAGGACATTTACAGCAGTCAATCTTGGAGAAGTATTTTTCCAAAGGCTTACATCAAAATTTAACATCTAACTATGTTACAGATTTATTTTCACAGCCACCAACACCAACCAACATCTCCACTGGTAGACTAACTCTTTCTTAGGAAGAAAACAGGCTCAGAGCTGAACCACATATTTTTGGCTCAGGTGTTTTTGTTTTATTTTGTTTTGTTTTGGTTTGGTTTGGTTTTTTTTCCAGAGCATGCCAAGATAAGGCATGCTTAAAAACCTCTTGCTTGGACAAGAGAAAAACAAGACATTATTTGTAATGTTGATGCCTTCCAGGCATTTCTTCTCTATAGGAAGAGATGCAAATTTGTGCATTCTGCATAACACTGCTCTGAGATAAAGGAATATCTGAATCTAAGGAGTGAACTAGATAAGCTTCTGTAATACTTTCCAATTTTATATTGCCATAAATTTAATATATAAAGAATTTGCAATTAAAATCAATAACAATGCTTACTGGTCATGTGGTTGATAAATTACATAGCAAGTATAAAATATGCCTATTATTTTGCCAAGAAAATGATTTTCTTTTTTGTGAGATTGAAGTAAATTGAAAATTATGAATTGCAAATTCTTGCACTTGTAAGAAAAAATGTATCAGAACTGCTTCTACATCTACAGTATGAAAATATTCTCCTTATTCTTCTGTTCTATTCTTGCCATAATCCACAGTTTTAAGAAGAGAGACAACTCTTTGTAGAACTATCTTTCCCTATCATTGCCATTTGTAGAACTATCTTTTTGGACTGATGGAATATGTTACAGCAACATTTCATTTTAGAATTCAGAGTTCTGTTTGTGCCTGTTTACAGTTATTTATTTTGAATAGATAACTGTCAGTTTAATAATCTATGGTGCACAGACTTAGAAAACTAAAATACTTTGAGGTAGAAAACATATTTCCATCTATTTGAAGCTGCAGTCATTCTGCTGATAAAAAATAATTTGGCATGCTGCATTCAAATTTTCATCTGGCCTGTAAATAATACTGTTGTGACTTTGGTGGGGGTCTTGAGAATATTTCAAGAACATGAAAATATTATATGAGAATAATCTAGTGGTTTATAAGTCTAAATATGCTTCAACATCCTCAATCACTGCCATTATTTGAGATAAGAATCTATTCAGATTATTTTGGAAATAAAATGCAGTCATATAGGGTCTTTTGGTGACATGACCCACAGTGAAGTGTGTCTTAGAGAAGAATATTGTAAGCAACACATATGAGGTTATTGCACAGATAATTTAGGGACCAAGCCAAAACTTTGAGAGTGATTGGATATGTCTGACACATCTACTATTTTAAGGTGATTACTACCTTGCAAATTTTACTTGCATTTACTTTCCTGAGGGTTAATGTATATACTTAGTGATTTCTAGAATGAGGTATATATGATTATAAAGGATTTTGAAGATATTGAAATGGAAAGCTTCAGACTACTGCTTTTATATATAAATATATACAGACATATTTAATATACTTCCATTCACTTTTGATCAAAGTTCAATTCAAAAAAATTCAAAACATAGAAATCCTGTAAATCAAAAATGCATACTTTAAAAAGTTTTCATTTATATGCTTTATGGACACATAACTGGGCTTCATTCAGCATCCTAATGAATAATTGTTTGGATTAGGAATGAACAACATCCTTTTATATCCATGTCTTTTTTTTAAATGCCAACTCTTACCTGAATATCAAGATAAAAGAGTGTGTACCTTTGTGTCAGTACAGTTGGTATGCATTTTATCAACACTGTCCTATTTAACTTCTCCAATTTAACTAGGAGTTAAATTTCTCCTATTTAACTTGGAGTTAAACAAGGATTGTTCCTTTCAGGGATGTAAACAAACAATTTTTTTTTTAAAAGTAGCCTTCAGAAAAATATACATTTTTTCCTGAACTTTTTTTGATGCTGTTTAATTCAACTTCATTTTCAGTGGAGAATTCATGGTCTTTAGTTGCCTCCAGGATAAGAAACTGTAAAAGGACACATGGAGCAGTGAAAAGATACTGATACTGAATCTTATTTGATAACATGATTGTTTCCATAGTATCCTGGCCCACAGGACTGTGGTTGTCATCTCAGGTATGTGTAGTTTTGCTTCACAACTGGTAGAAAAAGTCCCTGACTTGTTAGATCTCTCTCCTGAAAATTCATTGTAATCTTTGGAAATAGTTTACTAGGACTGGTGAATCACTTGTCTAACAGATATTCTTCTCCTCAAAGGTCCTGCTCTAACCCAGGACTCACAGTATGTGGAAGCTGTTGAAATATGTCTGAAACTCTTTGCACATACAAGCAGCTATGACCCAAACTATTTGTAAATTATGACTTTGCCTAAAATTGCAAACACATCCATCCTTCTAATTTTCTGGGGTATTAAAAAGTTCAAAGGGTAAAAAAAAAGTAGACTTGACACATGCAACAATGTTTTCTCTGTATGAGCCTGATTGAAATTTTGTTGTAATATTTGCTTTGAGATATCTGAATGATGTGGAAAGTCTTATAGCCAAAAATAAAAAATTGGGTAATTGTGATAATAATGCTTCAGAAAACGTCCATTTAAAAATGAAATCTTTCACCAGATTTGAGGCCGTTATAAATCCCCAAATCAGCTGTTTATTTCAGTAAGTTCTTCGGAACTTTTTCTTTCACCCTATTTTATCTAAATTTGAACAATGTTTTTATATATGATTCTCATTAAAGATCTTTTTTACTTATTAAATCTGTACTAGCAAGTACGTTTCTGTTCTATAACTACCATCATCTACTTCATATAAAAATGCTAGAATTATTATTTCCTGTTTTTCCACTATTATAAAACACTTCCTGTCTACCTAAAAAATCTACTGCAGGCAGCCAGGAAGAGTCATGCCTTGTGTGTGCACAGATAAACATTTTTCTCATATAAAATGACACTGGCTACCCACTAGTGAGTGGTCCAAAGCAGCCAGCAATAGATAGCATGACTTATTTTTCTTCAATGCCTAAATTGATATTCCTAAAATGTGTTTATAAGGTGAAACTGAAAATTTTCAAAATATTTGAAAATTGTTTTGTAGGGAACCATTTTTATTTCATATAAAAAGGATATTTTTAAATTACCAAATCCTTTTTCAGAAGTTTGTCCGCACTTCTGTGTTATTTATCTGAAAATTTTAACCTTATATGACAGTCCAACAGGAAGGTTAGAATGAACGGGATGAATTTTTCCTTCACAATAACAGAAATTCAGACCACAATTATAAATATTCAAGTCTAAACAACACTGAATGAATCAGGTTTATAGCAGTAATTTTTCTTAATTTCTCAAATCCCTATTTTTTTAGAATGGCAGGATATGTTTTAAGCACTTACTGTCTACAGATAGACAGGAAAACTGCTGGAAGCATCCTGGGTAGAGTGAATGTGAATGAGTTTGAATTCTGTATACATATAGCTATGGATAACTGCACATTTTAAAGGGCAGGTACATCTTTATCTGTGAATTTTTTCTCCCTTAAAACTAAGACAAAAATCTGGTGAAACGCCCTGAAGTAGGCTAACAAATGGACCACAACAATTAGTAGTTATGGAGAATGTCCTTTTTCTTGACAGGAAAACTGTGCACACAATGTTTTGGGCTATTTATTTTCATAAATCCCTTCTTAACAATCACTGGAATCCTTTAAAAGCAATATTCTAGAATTGTTTAGAGGCGAGAATCCAGATTGCTGCCTGAAACAAATAACTTTCTCATGGATGCCAAGTAATCTCTGAGGTATTGCACAGAGGACTCGACAGCTTATAGCTGACACCTACTTGTAATGCTGCCAGAATCAGGGGTCTTCTGCCAAAAATATGTCTTTGAATGTTTAATGTATATTAAAGCAACTTGAATGTGGTCAACAAAGACTGAGAAGGAAAATAGTAAGTTTTAGGTGATACTTTTCTATTCTCTCTCAGTACATCAAATATTGATATAAGCCTAGACTCCTTTCTTCCTGCTCCACCATTTTTATTTCTCTGTATTGCTTTGTCAAGAGGACTGGATATTGAATAAGTGAATAAGAGCAAATTTAGCTGTGTTTGTCAAAGCAGATAGTACTTGTTTTATATACAGTCAGTGTAAGATTAATGGAAGTAATTCTGAAATCCAGATATTGCAATGATCAGCAATATGGATTTCTATACAAATAATTAGACAACATTATGCATAATTCACAAACATAGACTACTCTGTACTAGATGGGACTTCAGTACCATGAGGAAAAGAAATCTGAAAAGACAAATAGGTGTTTTGATAAATGATCAGTTCCACCCTCTTCTGCTGTTTCCCGCTTCTGGACATGGTACTATGTCTGTGATAGAGCTTTCTGTGCTTGAACTTTATGCCCTTGCCCTGGTGAAATGTGTTAGCCTCCAGGAATGGCTACAAAGCCAAAACTTATGTCCTTGGACTGCTGAGACAGACAATCAAATTATTGAGCACCTACTGTGAAAAAACTGAGCACTTCACAAGAGAAACATCCTCAGTAGTTCCACTTGTATGATCTGCCTCCTGCATATATCCTGATGAGTACTTCATCGGCTTCAGCTGGGCTCAGGAATATTTCTATGGATTAAACATAAATCAGTTTAATTGTATGCTTAAAAATACATGTCATCTAGATCAGTCTGTACAAGTAAAACCATTCTAATATGTTCCTTCCCTTCTGTGCATTTGGGTCCATGAAAACATGACAAAAAGGGAAGGGAGATATGTGTTAGATGTATATCCAGCTTAAAGTATTTGTAGCCCCTCATATTTTTAAACTTATTAAATTTATGAAAATTTAAACATTAAATAAGTTTAAACCCCATATTTTTAATGCAAAAGGTGATAGGTTCAGACCTAGGAAAGTAGATACTAGAAAGAAAGTTTTTATGATGAGTGTGGCAAAACACTGGAACAGATTGCCCAGAGAGGTGATGGATGTTCCATCCTGTAAAATTTCAAAACTTAGACAGAGCCAAAGCAAACTGATCAAGTTGAAAATGTCCCTGCTCTTTGCAAGGGAGTTGGACTAGATGGTCTTTACATGTCCCTTCCAACAAAAATTGTATTGTGATTTTATGATTCTATATAGCCTAAACATATAAAATAAAGAGAAAAAAAAACTTTACTATTAACGAGTAATCTACTTCCTATCTTCTCACCTGAATAAATAGGAAGGGAGAAAAGGAAAATAAGTACTCCTACACCACCAATGTCATACAGGGACATACTACAGAAATTAATACTAATGGATATGGACAGGATAGCACCTCCTTAACTGTTGCCCCTTCCCAGTGTATATATGCCCAAAATACTTCTCTTCACATGAAAGGGGTTGGTAAGAATGAAGGCCAGGATGCTAGCCAATGGCTGATATCTCAATTAGGAGCATTTTCTTACTATTTCATAGAAAAATAAAATAATTTAAAATTAAATTTAAAGTCATACTTCTTAAATGTTCAAAACAGTAGGGAAAAAAAAAGAGAATAAACTCTGTCAGAGGATTTTTTCATCTGCTTGTTCCGCTGAACAACAGATATCAGAGACACACAGAAAGGAAGCCACATGCACTGTATCACTGAATACAGACACAATACCAAAACTATAAACATCATTTAGACATTGACAATTTCTCAGTCCATTGAATTTGATGCTGATAGAGATAGACTTCCTTTGAAAGAGCAATGATCTGCATTCCTTTTGATCAATGTCTCGGGACAGTCTAATATTATTTCACTTTAGGGTAACAACAAGTCTGCAATTGTTTCTTTGTAGAATACTTGAGCACAGGGAAGCTGTCTAAAAGATTAATATATGGAATGTTAATCAGTTGTGACTGTGGCTGTCTGCACGTACATGTCTGTTTGTCACAAGGTGTCTTTACAAATATCCATGGGAGAAAAAATTCATTTTTGTCCCTGGTCGACCAAGCCTATCTTCAAATGGTGCTGTGAGGACATATTCCCACCTTCAGAGCCACGAGTATTGACACTGTCCTTAACACTTCAGACTTGAAACGTGCATCTAACTGGTCACATGTGGATGTTTATTCCTGACTTACATGTGTGCAAATACAAACTATATTTAATCAAAAATGTGAGCCCGGCTGTGCAGAGCCATGCCTTATTTTTGGTTGAGGAAACACCTCATAGCAATTAAAATTTGTTCTAGTCTCCTTACACACAGTGCTGACAGTTGGATATTACCATATGAATAGAACAAGTTTTGGGATCAGGTAAGTTAATAAAAAACATATCCTTGTGGTAATCAATCTGGTTTTGCACTAAATTTGGAATTCTTTTTTGCTGGATGGAATGCAATTCATGCAGCTCAAATTTTTTTTCTTGGTTTGGGTTTTTATTTTTGCTTTGTTTTTACATTTTGAAGTGAAGATGCAAAATTCCTCACAGCAAAGTACAAGTCTTAAACGACATTTAAGCAAAATATATGTAATTTTAAGAAAAGGAATAAAAGATATGGAAATAAAATCAAGTGTTTTTTTTTATTTTCAAAGGTCCCTTCATCTTATTTTCTTGACTATTTTTGTTTCATGAGCAAGATAAAATGGGTCTTTTCACAACTCTAATAAAAAGTATAGTGTAACCTGTAAACTTCTCAGTCAAATGTGCTATAAAATTGTTCCAATGTCTTAAAAGTACAAGTTTTTGTCATTTTAAAAGCAATAGCTATTTTTTCTTAATTATGTAAACCTTAGAAAATTTGTGTGTCAGCTGCTGGATAAAATGATCATAAATATATACTGAAAATGAATGTGAATTTTTAGAAGTGCCAGAATTATGCAGGCAGTTTAAAGAATGAAAAAGAAAGAAGTACTTGGTTTCTACCTATTCTGTAAAATGAACAGTATTTATTAATGTTTTCTCTTCACAGCAAAATTACTGGGCATCTTAGAAAATTGACATTTTGGTATATCAGGATGGGTGGATGTCAATTTATTTGCATAAACTTTAAGGATATGTACTGATATAATTCCAGAGAAAAATGGTGAGGTTTTCCTCTAGCCAAGTAATGGAGTTCAAAAAAAGCCAGGATTCTTAAGAAGAAGCCGAGGTTTATTATAAAAGAAATCTTCTCTAGGAAAGTCCTTTCATATTTTCCTACTACCTTGTCCAGAACAGTGGACTTTAAGAGGCTTAACACTGACATGTTAGCGAGCAATACTAATGTGATAGCTTGGAAATTTCTTTAAGCAATATTCAGTTATGCTAGACATAGTACAGTTATATTTTTTAGAAAATAAATTATGTTTTAGGCTTTTCTGTGAAGCAAAGAAATCTAGGGGGAAGTAAACTATCAGGTGTAAAAATCTTCAGATGTTCCTTTGGTGATGCCTTATGCGTGATGACGCTCTTAAGGATGATGTATGCATTGATCCATGACAGTTCTTGAAAAACAGCAAGGTAGAGAAACTCTATTTCTGCAAAGTATGGCATTACCCGTCCTAACATTGCTTTCACAGGCAAATCCAGAGCAAAATTAACACAATTTTCTGTCCCCCAGGGTATCCACTTAAGGGAATTTTCATACAGGTCCATGGTAATGAAAGTTAGAAAACAGCAATATCAGTTCTCCTCAAACAGGTAGTTAGCGTCTCTTAGAGACCGGCTGAAGGGAAGGAAATGGGAAGGCAGCAACTTTCCTCTCTAAGAAAGCCATAGGACAGAGGACACCCCATTGTTAGAAGGCTCTTGGGAAGACAGGATTAGTTTGTCCAGTCTGTTTCATATGATAGATCAAGACAGTTGTGGCTGGTCATTGTCAAATGTTTAGAATATCTCTGTTAAAGTTGCAGGAAAAACACTGAGGCACAATGGAATAACTGCACTGCAAGCTTTTGTTGAAGAGAAACTGAAAACTGAAAAACTTAACCTACTAAAAGATGTATTTCTTATTGGTGGAAGCCATCTCAGAGAATGATAATTGAAAAAATATTAAAAACTTCAGGAACAGATGAATTGTAGGTTCTGCATGTTTTACTGCTTGCTAGTATGGAAAGCTTAATCCACAAAGGAGTCATTTATGTTACTGCAGAGCAGAGCTACCAATGCATTTGTAGACTTACATAGTCCTGGTTTATACAATTACATAGCTGAAATGTTGTTCAGAGGCAAGAATTTATTTTGAAATATGCAAAATGATCTCTTGAGATGTGTTTATGTTTGAGGTTTGAACTAGTTATTTACAGTCCTTGAAATTGTACTAATTGTTTTGCTTAAAAAACCAGATGTCCCAAGTTTGAATACACTTTGGAATACAGAACTAAAGGTGAAGGGTGTCACAGAGAGCTTCTCTTCATAAGAGAGTAAAAAGGATGAATCTTAATTTGAAATTAGGTATATCTTTGTTCATAATATAATAAATGAACATTACAGTGGCCCTTACAATGCCATCCTCTACTCTCCTTGCCACCTACCCTGTCCTGATTGAGGTCATAAACTGTTTTCATACTGGATTTTCAGAGCTGGGGTTCTGCTATGTAGACAGAAAAATAATTTTTTAATGTCATAAACTTCTGCATGAATACTCAAATATGGAATTAGACAGCTTTAAATCAATTGCAGGCTGCTAAAATACTGAGTTTGCAGAATAGAGGAATGCATTTCTTGTGTTTGAAGGTATCTGAATCTTTGAAGGCAGTTGCCTTTTGCAAGTTTCCTTAAAAGTACAGATTAAAGAATACTTGCTTAGTTTTTCTTACATTTTATTTTGACTTCTCTCTTTTCATTCCAGTGTTGCAATAAATTAAGCATCATGGAACAGCTAGACATTTCACTTAACTAAGACTCCTGATTTGTAGTGAAATCTCTTGATTCTTGATGAATTATCTAAGCTTTCTGCATAGTGCCTGGGGAAAGGGTGAACAATTAGGAAAGAGATATGAAATACTCAGGGAGCAATCCTTTGCCTTAGTCCTGCATTCTTTTAAGTCCAGATATGAAAAAGGGGGGATCTTAAAAGGAAAATGTTTCTATTCCATCCATAGAATGTATTTTGATTGCATTGTGAATTAAAAAAATTCCTTTGACATTGGCCAGGGCTTTTTTTTTCTCAAAATATTTGGTCAAATATATGTATAGTGGTCAATACACAAAATTAAATCTGATATCCTGAACGCATTCTGAATAAGCTGACCAGACCCAGTACACCAGGACTGACAATTCTTTGTGTCCAATTCAATCATGATTTAGTCTGTGGTAATTACACAAGGCAGCTAGGAGTAACCAGTAGTGAACTTGATTGGGAAAGTCTGAATGGTTTTTCTTTTCTCTTTTGGCAGGTGGACACTAGGAACGGTGGTCCTAGTCACAGGATGAAGTCTGTACAGAACTTATAAAAGAGGTTTAATGCTTCTGATGTTTAATGCTTCTGATGTTTAATGCTGTGTTGGAAGACTAAACTTGTTGGTCATTATATCTTGTATTGCTCCCCAAATACTGATAGGTCAAATATTAAAACCTGAAATATGGATGACAAAACTGATCTCAAACCAAAACTTGAATAAAAAAATTGAGGCTGGAAAGGATTTACTTCTTCCCTTTTGGTTAATTGATAGGATTTCTGTTTTGTGAATGCTCTACACACTCAAACAAGAATTATCCTGTTCATTTAAAAGTTTTCAATTAATTTTAAAAAAATCAATAAAGCTTTCTGAATTGTTTTGTATTTATCATTCTTTATGGAATAATTTACTGGAAAGAAATTCTGGAGGTTTTAATAAGACAACAAATTTCATTGTATTCATTCTTATCTGTTTCAAAGATGCATGTCCTCTTGAAAGATGAAAGTGAAATGGCAATGTGAAATCAATTGAAATTATGTATTCAATTGCTCTTTTAAGTGTTCCAGCCTAAATATTACTTGACAATTTAGACAGACTAAATTAGTATTCATTGAATGAGTGGAGTTTTGGCACAAATGCTGATGACAATTACCAGAAATTATCTCTGCATTGAATATTTATTGTAAATGACAACGGGATTACCAAGTTTTCTGTGGTTTCCAAAGATTAACTGTAGATTAATATAGGTCTATGCAATGTTAGAATGCCTCAAAAAATTTTCTGTTGGGTGTTTTTAAGACTAAGGGTGAGTAGAAAAACGAGAAGAAAACCTTCATAGATGAAAGATATAGAATCAAAATTAATAATATTCTTATTGTTTTTATTTTCTGATTATCTCAAAATCTTAGATGCATCTGTACAAAATGGGAGTGACCTGATAGAAACAGCTCTGCAGAGAAGGTTTTGGGAGTCCTGTTGGACAATAAATTGTCCATGAGCCAGCAGTGTGACCTTTTGGCCAAGAAGGACAATAGTATCCCAGGGGCTATTAGAGATCATTGCCAGCAGGTTCTGGGAGCTGATCCTGCCCCTCAATTCAGCCCCGGTGAGGCCACATCCAGACTGCTGTGCCCAGTTCTGGGCTCAGTGCAAACATGATTAGGGAATAGGAGCACCTCTATTACACAGAAAGGCTGAAAGGGTTGGGCCTCTTCAGCTTCGAGAAGAGGTGTCTGGGAGGGAACCTCATTGATTCTGTCTCAGGGTCTGCAGAGGAGGGACCAGGCACTGCTTAGAGGTGCTGAGGTAACAGGCAATAAGTAATGCACAGGAAGTTCCGTCTTAACATGAGGAAGGACTTTATTGTGCGAGTGATTGCACTGGAACAGATTGCCAGAGAGTCTGGGGAATGTCCCTCACTGGAGATATTCCACAACCATCTGGACACAATCCTGTGCTGTGTGCTCTAGGACAACCCTGCGTGAGCAGGGAGTTTGGATCAGATGACCCACCGTCCCACAGCATTCCCTTCCAGCCAGACACATTTTTTGATTCTATATTTTGGGAATATGTGATTTTATTAATGAAACACTTTTCTTCATTAACAAAGCCTTTTGGACTAAGAAGATAAGCTTAAAATGGGGTTTAAATGGGGTTTCATTGTGTTAAAAATATTGATTGTATACTGTTAATCTCAACATTTTTGAAATCACTGCAAATCAGACTTATTCCTTAGGCAAGAAAATGTTCTACCCAAGTAAATTTTATTCCAAAAATCAGGTGGACAGGAGTGTCCCATTTGATTTACCATTGGAAGACTACTCATTATTTTAGTCTGATGTTGAAATTGGACATCTGTTTAATTTTCCTTAAAGAAAAGAGTCTCCTCTCATAGAGGAGATGTCAGCATCTTCCCAGAGAGCTCATCCATTTGCTTTGCTTATTTCGTGGTTAGAAAGTATTTCCTAGTAATCAGCCTATTTTTCTCCTTTTACCTTGTCTGCCCCAAGCATGAGGGATAAATTATTCTTTCTTGCAACAACTATGGAATATATTTAAAAATGCAAAAAGCATTATGTCACCATGTTTTCCTTTGCTAGACTAAACAGAGTTATTCTCTCTGCTCTTCCCTTCCAAGATCATTACCAGCACTATGAGCATTCATGCTGCCATTCTCTAGATTTTTTCCATTTGAGCGTGTTTCTCCTGACATGGCAAATCTGAATCCCAAAATATACTCCTTTTGTTAAAGGCCACATTGAACGGTTTGAGTTGAAAGGGACGCTGAAGGTCACATAAATCCTGTTTATCACCGAAAGGTCTGCCCTTAGAGCAACGCCATGAAAATGTTGACTCATGTTAACCATTAAATCCTTTTCTGCAGATCTGACATCCAGCCAGTTGTTCCATGTCTGCTGTTATAAAAGTGATTATTCATGCCAAGTGCAATGCCCCATGTGATTAAATTAAAAATTATCTCTTTGGTTACTAAGGGAAATAAAGGATCACAGTACGTACTTGCAAATATCAGCCCCTACATTTTGATCTTGAAAGACTGAGTTTCCATGGTTGGGATCTCTTGCCATGCCCCTACAGGGGAGGAACAATTCCCAGTATATTCCATTGGTAGGACGTGATTTGTATGGTGTTAGAAACAACACATAACTAGTATCCCTTATTTCTGCAAATCATTCTTCCAGAGAAATATTTCTTCCTCCGTGTTCATCAAAAGCTTCAGTTAAAGCTCATTTTTCTCCTCCTGCCCCAGTGACTTTCCTTTGGTTTATCAAGACCAAAGGCCAAGAGTAGAAATATATGAGTTGATGCAACAGCAGCACATGGCGTGATAGATGGTTCCCCCCTTTGTCATTTCACATCCAACCTGACATTTGGTCTGGTTTATCTTGTTTAGGGTCCCTCACACTCTGAATAGTGGGGAGTAATTTTGTGGGAAGCTGAGGATATTTGAGCACTGTTTTTTCACAGTATTACCGTGATTGTTTTAATTTATAATTAAAAATAAGGTAATTAAAGAATGTTTATGGTTCTTATGTCCCCACTGGTTTTGCTTCCTTTTGTTCATGAGTATGATTGCCAATGTGCATGGATGGGAAGGGGTTTAGCAGATAAGAATTCTATCATTCTGACATGGTTTAAACATGTGTAATGCCCATCTCTCCAGGCTTAAAAGAACCAACATTTCAGCCTCTTCTTCTTTATGACATTTGCAATTTTTAGACAGTACGACCTTTTTGATCTTTCAAGAACTGGCTTGCCCAACCTTTGTATTTCAAACTGGGTAAACTTTGCTTATAAATGCTAAATTTACTTTAATCTTACACACCTATACCTATATCTGTAGCTGCATTATCTCTCATTAGACTCCGTTAACTTTCCAGTTGAAACAGAGTAGTTGAAGCAAACTAGGACAAGATATTGCCAGAGTGGCTATTCTTTTATCTGTTTAAAAATCAAAACAGTAAAGCCACCATTTTACAAAATACTAGCATTATTGTCTTAAATATGCAAATAGTCCCTGTGCAAAAGTGATACATATGTTAGAAGTCCTAGGTCTTAATGAATAGATGTCAAAAATCATTTTAATTATACTTCTCTTCACAGCAGTATTATGAGTGCACTGGTTCTACCAATTGCCTAGTCTAAGCTTACAACAGTACCCATGTGGAAATCAAAGAAACATCAGTGTTTTTAAAACCACACATGTTTATGTGCTACAGTTAACCAGTGAATTGTAAGATGTTATAGTAGAGGTCCAACTTGGAAATGAAAAGTTCATACCCTTAAAGCTGTGTATCTCCCTCCTTTGCAGGTTCAAAGACTGTAAGCCTCTGATATTCAGATATTGAACAGATGACTGATGAGTCATACAGTGCATCCTCTTTAGGAAAAATCATTTTTAAAAGACACATTTCTACAGTTCATATGAAATTTGAGAAAGAAGCTACACACAAGCTGCATGTGTACAATAACCCAGGCAGTCCTGGGTAAATCTGGAAACACCATATATTTTTTTCATTTCCTTAGATGTTTCTCTAGGCCTACTGCTGTGTCAAAGCTCAGGGATATGATACCTGACAGTGTTTAACAATTGCCACATTTTATTGCTCTGCATTTACCTCAGTCCATTTAAAACTCTCAGCCAATATTTGGGCTTGATTACACTATTAAGGTCAGCCATGGACTGTTCTCTGTAGTCAGGATAAGGTAGCTCTGTTTTCAAGGGGACAGATTTTATATAAGATTTCATACGAGATATAGATCTTTTATATCAGCCCACTGAACCCATAAGGGATTACTGATATTGACACAGTTTAATACTAGGAAGACAAACAAACAGCTTTTAAGAGAGCACAAAACACTTTTGATTACTTACTCAGAATGAAATTATTGATTGTTTTATCAGGCTGGGTGCTTGTATGAAAAGGGCAGGGTCAAAGAAAGAAACAACAAAACAAAAAACCCAGAAGAGATGAATGGCAGTCTTAAACTGATGGGTACTCAGCCATACTAGGCACAGCAGCTACTGCTATGGCTTGGCATAGAGCAGCCTTATATGTTCTTGTGAGTTCAAGCGTGTGCTTAGAGACAAGGTGTTTCACCTGGTATTTTTAATTGTTGCAAATTACATTTCGGTTGGCTTCTGTGATGGCTAGTGCAATCTCTCCAATTATTTTAGCTGGCAACTACATTAGATTTTCTTGTTTAACAATAGCTCGCTTCAGAAAACTAAAGATCTTGTTATATGTAAATTTCTGGAAAGATATTTGATATCACTTCTAAGTGACCATATTATAAAACCTTTTATGATTGCCAGTAGCGTTGTTATAAATCTATTTTGCATAATAATTAAATAGTATCACTCCAACCCTAAGAAGTCATAGACCTTTTGTCATCATTAGACAAAATCAGGCTGAGTGTAAACACAGCCTAGTTTCCTCCGTGTTTTTGTATTTGTATGCAGCAATTGTCAGCATGTCGGCAGTGGACAGTGATAAAGTGCATTTTTCTGCTTGGGTGGTTAGCCCTTTCATTTTTACAAGTGACAAAATAAAAATCTGTTGAAGAGTGAACATGCTGCTTTCACTGTGTCATCTCAGCCCTGCGGGTCATTTTATTATAAAAATGTAAAAATCCAGTCAATTTTATTTAATCAGCTGAAAAGGAAAAGTGTTTCCAGGTCATTAATCAAGTGCTCCTTCTCTGTGGGAACTTGTCTCTTCAGAAACTGCCATCTGAATCATTAATAAAGCTGAAAAGATTTTGTGCCAGCAGGTTTTTGAGAAACCTAGATGTTATCAATATAACTGGAGTAAAGTAATTTGAGGTCAACAAATAAAGCTTTATATATTCATTGCTTCAAAAGTTGAATATTGCCTATTTAAAATAATTAATTATTTTTAAAAAGCATTTAATTGTTGGAAAATATACAACTGTTTAGAAGGTATTTGATAATATATTCCATAATTACATGTTTTCTTTAATGTTACCTAACCATATATTTACAGTAAACTTTTATGTGAATTGATCAAAACATGATGAGACATTAAGAAGAGATAATTACTACCGTATCCGTAATAATAATGGTAGTAATTAAACCACAGAGAACTACATTCAAATAATGTCAAACTGGAGATTTAAGCCTCTATTAACAAAGACACTGAAGGCACTCACTGCTTTTTAGCACATTCACCTCCATGCATGCCTTGGTGCAGCAGCTTGTGCTACCTGTGGCCAAATCTCCATGTACCTTTTGTGGCAGGCAAGGAGAACACATTTTCTCATGAACATGTTGTGTGATGAAAAGGGTTTCCATCCCACAGGACGGGCAAGTCGAAAACCTTACATGATGTTGGAATTGGTAGTTTTTTAACTACCAATAGAAATAGCAGAAAAATAGTAGAAAATAAGCATGAATGTTGGAATTACACCAGTGTCTATTCTTGTTCTTACCTGTCCTTGAGAGACTAAGTTGTGATTCTTTCACCTGTTTTCTGGAAAAAGAGAAGTACCGAAAGGAGGAAACAGTTTCATAAATGAAAAAACTGATATTTGTTTTCAATTTGCATGGGGAGCATAGATTCAGGTATGCGTTTTTCATCAAAGAGAGCAAATATTTGAATCCAGGTTCCCAACTGCTGCCTCAGGACTGGTTTCTTATCTCCAGGATTCCCCTGAAAACTGTTCATTAGTTTTTGACAAACATGAACACATTAACTAGAAAATTCCTTCTGCCAGGAGCTTCCTATTCAGATTATTTATGAATAACTGTTTTTGTTTATACAAATGGTCTCTGGAATTAGGAAGATAAGAGAAGCTTGTTTGATTTATATTTTTTGCTTTACATTGTATCTTTTGTGATTCATTGGATTGGCCCCAATTAAATTAAATAACTAGCTTTTCCTAATTACATTTAATGTTTTGATAGGTAAGAAATTAATTTTGATTTCTGAAAATGTTAAAGTTATAATTTCAAAAGCTACATAAATCCATGACTATTCAGGAGGGCAGTATTTCAAACTATACTTATATGGACGAGCATTTATTCATGCATATTCTAGTGACAAAATTCAAGCATATTCAAGTCACAAAAAATATGACAAAAATAGGTCCCACGTCAGTTTTTCCTTGTTATTTTAAAGGTATTTTTAATCTCATACACAGTATCTGATATCTGAATTAAGATGTTGATTTCTTCTCAGTGAAAGTTCAGAGCCAATATTCAATATTCTGAATTCAGGCCTATCAATATAATTTAGATTGTATTATATTCTTCCTAACAATGTGCACTTAACAGTTAATGCTGATCACCATCACTCTCATAACATATTGTAGACTGAAGATTTTCCTAAATGGTCCCGTATCTCTACAGTGAGATTGCAATCCATGTAAATTCTGCATAACACTCTGGATGTCCTTGGTTACGTTGGACTTTGCTTAATGTGGGAGGTGGTTATGTTGTCACAACTGCATGAAGCTTGGCATGCAGTCTTGCAACAGGCCACTAAAGAGCCAGAATCTAATTGCATTTAGACTAGTTCAATTCACTTGGAGTTACTTGTTTGTACCTGTGTAACGGAGTGAAAAAGAGCCTGCAGGTCAACAGCAGCAGTAATTACTTGTCCACTAGGATCTGAACTGAGGCCACCAATGCATTTCACACAGTTGATCACACAGTCATTGGATGGTAAGATGCCTTGTCCTGAGAAACAAAAGCTTCTCCTAACATGAATTTAGTAGTGGAGGGCTTCAGAGTCCATTTACCAATCCCCAGGACTCAACAGCTCCTGAGACTAGTAATGTGTTATGAAGTCTCTCACCATCACAAACTTACACTTTTAAGAATATGTGTGTGTGTGAGCACATGCTGCTTTTTTCTCTCCCTGTAGAAAATTGACTTAGGGTGTCCTGCTAGCTTTGGGGAAGAACATTTTTACCCCGCTGTGATAATTTGAGAAGTGGCAGAATTTTGTGATTCAAAGTAGGTTTCTTCTTTCTTTTGTACATTTTTTTCTCTTAAAATGAAATGTCAGAGCTATTTTAGTCTTAATATAGACTAAAAACTATTACAGTTATCTAAAATAAAATTAGCTGTGTAAATAATCTCATTTTATAATTTCATTTTCTCCAAAATCACTATTTTTATAATTATTCTATATCAAGAAAAAAAAGTATGGAGTTTTGTTTCAAACTAAATGATTGAAAAAAAGGCTGCTGTAAATCACAAAGCTCTAACAAGTTCTAAATTATCACAGCAGGAGTAAAGATGGTATAAAAATGATAAAATAGCTAGCAAAGAAGCTTAGCCCCAGTACAAATGAAAATTCCTACAATCCCTTTGGCAAAAGACCTAGTAATTTTTCTGTAATTGGTATTAATTATTGTTGGCAAGAAAGTATCAACAACTCTCATTTAACTATGTCAGTTACCATTAATATCAATCTTTCAGGACTCATTTTTATAAACACATACCTTGCACATTGGAAAACCAGTATTTTTCAGTTGTAAAATAGATTAAGCTGGATCAAAAAATGTGGAACAACGTCTACTTTCAAATTCACCTATTTTCTGGGTTTGTTCTGTTGCACAGACATTTACTCCTCCTGTAAAAGTGCTGACTGGTTGATTTCATAGAATCATAGAATACCCTGAGTTGGAAGGGACCCACAAGGATCATCAAGTCCAACTCCTGGTCCTACACAGGACACCCCAAGAATAATACCATGTCCCTGAGAGCAATATCCAAATGCTTCTTGAGCTTTGTCAGGCTGGTGCTGTGACCACTTCTCTGGGGAGGCTGCTCCGGTGCCCAAAGACCCTCTGAGGGAAGAAACTTTTCCTGATATTCAAACAAGCCCCTGTCCCTGACCATTCACCCAGCTCCCTCCTTCCCTGATACAGCTTCATGTCATTCCCTTGGCTTCTGTCACCAGTCACACAGAGCAGAGATCAGGGCCTATCCCTCCTCTTCCCCTCACAAGGAGGTTCTAACTGCAGTGAGGTCTCTCCTCAGTCTCCTCCAGGCTGAACAGACCAGGTGAAATCAGCTGCTCCTCCTATGGTTTCCCTTCAAGGTCCTTCACTTTCTTTTCTGCCCTCCTTTGGACTTACTCTAGTAGTTTAATGTCTGATACTGTGGCACCCACAAGTGCCCCCAGCACTGGAGGTGAGGCTGCCTCAGTGCAGAGCAGAGCAGGACAATCCCCTCCCTTGCCTGGCTGGTGATGCTGTCCCTGATGCCCCCAGGACACGCTTGGCCCTCCTGGCTGCCAGGGCACTGCTGGCTCATGTTCAGCTTGCCATGGACCAGAGCCCCAGGGCCCTTTCCATGGCACTGCTGTGCAGTGTTTTTGTTACCACAGTTCAGATGATATTGTTCTTCTGTGTGGCCTGGGATCTCAGACTGGAACTGATCTCTTTTGGTCACTTCACTCTGATTTCATAGTAGTGCAAAATCTTGCTAAATTTTCTATCTTAATTTTTTTTTTAATCACTTGTTTCTTCAGGTTTGATTTTATTTATATATTCTATTCCTGAATATATTTGAGCACTACAGTTTTGGCTTAGTAATTTATTCTGCCTGGAGTTTACTGATAATCAAAGACTCCCAATGAGCAGATTATCCTTTGCTTCTCCTCTACTTTACTTTTTCTGGTTTTTTTTTGGGGGGGGGCTGGGGTTTTTTTGGGGTGTTTTTGTTTTTGTTTTTTTTTTTAAATTTTTCTTCTTCCTTCTTCTCTCCCTCATTGTCTGAGTGGCTAGAATTTCCCCAATATTTCAAATCAGGCCACACCAAGTCCTAAGAAGTTTTTTGCTAATTAAAATATTTTTCCATGTTTCTATTGAGATTTCCTTTTCTGTATTTCTGCTTTTAGTGCAACTGTCACCAACTCCCATGTTCACAAGCATTCTCTGCTGATTTCCTTCTACTTCTGCTTAGCTAATGATTTCTCTTATGGAATTGCAACAAATGCTTGACTGAAATTCAGATAGATAAGAACTTGTAAATGTAACTATTGAAGACAAATATCAGCTGCTTAATGATAATGCATTTTTACTTCTCAAGACCTTGGAACAATTTTAGAGTAAGTACTTTACCTTCCATTTGAAACCTTATAAAAATCTATATTTTTCATTTTGTTATTGAAATTTATGGTTTCTATGTTTTCTGACTCAGAAAACATGAACTGTTGCTTTGTAGGAAAAGACACAAATATATGCACTTGGTTAAATATGCAATATATAGAACTATACAGGACGTATGATCAAATTCAGTGCAAGGTATAAAAAACATTAAAGCATTACAGAGCATCCAAATGAGAGCAACAAAGAAGGTGAAGGGCCTTAAGGGGAAACCATAGGAGGAGCAGTTTGTCACCAAGGCGGTCACTTGGTTTGCTCAGCCTGGAGGAGACTGAGGGGAGACCTCACTGCAGTCACAACCTCCTTGGGAGGGGAAGAGGAGGGGGGCAGGCATGGACCTCTTCTCTGAGTGCACAGTGACAGGATCCAAGGGAATGGCCTGAAGTTGTCTCAGGGGAGATTTAAGCTGGATAAGTTCTTCACCTAGAGGGTCTCTGAGCACTGGAACAGGCTCCCCAGGGCAGTAGTCACAGCACCAGCCGGACAGAGCTCAAGTAGTGTTTGGACAAAGCTCTCAGGCACAGGTGTGACTCCTGGGGATGGTGCTGTGCAGGGCCAGGGGTTGGACTCTGTGAGCCTTGTGGGTCCCTTTCAACTCAGAAGGTTCTGTGATTCTTTGACAAGGGCTGCTAGGATAGATTTAATTGCCTCTTTGCTAGATGTACTGTACGGTATATTCTTGTAAACTTTGAAAATACATATTGATATTTATCTGCAAATTTTTCTCTTTTTTTTTAAATTTACATGAGCATCTAATGCACAAAGAATATCTGAGGTACACAAAAGAAAATGCAAAAGGAGAGTAAAAAAGGTATAGGTGTATTTAAGAACTAATTTCTTAGCTTTCTTCTTCAACAAGTAACTACAGGCTTTTCTCTTTCCATGTATTAATATTAAGCACATATTAATAATTTCATCATATCTATTTTCACTTGTGCAGTTTGTGCTGTTTTAGAGTTCGCCTGTTACCCAAAACGTACAAAGAGAAACTCTCCATTTTTACCACAGCAAAGGTATTGTGAAGCTGTAATATCTCACCTAAAGTCATAAAAATAAGTGGAATAATTTGGGTTGTGGTTTGAGAAGCTGAAGCAAAATAACCCATTATCTTCTGTGAGCCTTTTTCTTCTGATTTGTGGTAAATTTAGTTTTGAGTAAAATATAAATGTTTCAGATCCCTTCTTCAGTATACGTAGCACAGTGTTGGTGTTCTGTAAGCATCAAGAGCTTGGTTTTTTTTCCATAATTAGGATACCAGTTAATGAATTTTCTTTTCTGATTTTTTTATTGACTCTCATTGGAATGGTGGACATTCTTGAATTTTTTGAAATTCAGCCTTACTATTCTGTGACGATTTTCATCTGCTTTTTCCCTCCTCAGTACCCCTCTTCCAGCCCAATGCAGTAGAAATATGAGTTACACTCTTCATAAAATACTAAAAAATTTATTCTGATTTTTATACACCTCCTAGTAGCAAAACAAGAGTATAATCCATTTTCTGTGAGTCTGAATTCCATCTAAATGTCTAAGAAGTGTACAGCTTGTCATAAAACCACTTTTTCTCTCTGCTCTAGGATTAATACCAATGTGACAGGGAAAAAAAATCTAATTCTTAAAGATTTACCTTCTAAAAATGATTCTGTATATGCTTCAACACCAACTTTCTTTTAGGAATAAATATCATGAGCTGTTATTGTTGTCTTTTTTGAAGATGCAATTCCTTATATGCAAGGAGAAGTAAGGTAAACGTGAGCACTATTGCCTTTATAGAAGTAAGTTCATTGGTGTGGCAATGGCATATTTTCATTTTAAAGGCAACAAGCTATGTGCTGACAAACCATGAAGATGTCCTATTGTCATGTTAAATAATATCTGAATGGGTAAGAATGGGAAAAGGGAAAATGTTCTTGAAGGTCATTTGTCATAGCTACAAGTTGCCAGTTTGGACAGACAATCAGTGATTGTCACCCAGGAATAAGAGCTCTGTACAACAAGTAAATTCTAAAATAAGGAGCTTTTACAAGAAGTAAATCCCTACTTGTTGTGTTACCTGAACAACAGAAAGGCCTCCATTCCTGCATGGCTGCAGGTGAATTTTGAAACAGTGGGCACCCTCGCTGCTGTTGTTCTCTTAGTTCGGCATCCTTAGGAAGGGGAAAAGCAGATGACAGACATACATAAGTAGCTCTTTAGAAAACTGCAGTGCTCCATAGGATAATGAAATATAAAAACCATAAATTTCAATAACAAATATCACAATAATGTAATGGCTTTTCTCTACATTTTCCTTTTACACACATGGAGGACTTGTTCTGGATAACTGTCATAGGCCTACTGAATTGTTAGTGATGTTGGAGTTCCAGTTCTGACAAGTCTAATCACAAAAGGAAGGAGGTGTATTAAAAATGCATTAATGCATAAAGCTATAAGATGCATGGGAGACTTAGGGTTTTGCTGGAGCAGATATTTGCATTTCATTTTCTATTTATCTTGCTGATACTTCAGTAAAATAATCTTATAAATATCAAACCATTAATATGTTGAGTTGTCTTCAGAGCTCTAAAAGCCACATTAGAATGGTATAGAGAAGTTACACCTTGTTTCTGGAATAAAGAAAATAAGAAAAAATTACTTGTTTTTACAACAGCATTCTCTTTTTTTTCACTGTAATCACTTAAAATAAGTGATTCCTAAAAAAAAAAAATCCAGTTTTGCAATGCAACACTCTATACTTATTGTATCACATGATGAAATAGAAATAATTTATCAAAAAAATTACTATCGTATGTATAGTATTAAATCATTCTATTTCAGTCCATTTTTTCTCCTTTTTCCAAAGTGGAATAATTTATTAGTTATCAATAATGTATGGTTATGTGTATTGTGCAGACTTCCTCTGTTTAATTCCTCAGTGGTTTTGACTAATGTTTCTGCTTTTTGTATTCTAATTGACAAATGATTTTTAAACTCTAATGTATTTTTTCATTATAGGAACAAACTTCTGTAGTGGCAGATCAAGCTCTGAAGCTCTTATGTGTACAACTGCTCTGCCACAGAAGATTTATTGCAAATAATAAGTAAATAATAAGCACTGTACTTTATGCGTGCATTGTATTTTTCACATGCATTGTATTTACCATCAGTACTTATTCTGCATGTTATTATGGATCTTGTAATATCTAAAAGCATGAAGGAAAACATTTCATTTTACAGAAATCTTTGGTTTGGGGGGTTTGTTCCCGTTTCGGTGTACCACGGAAGGCATAGTGGTAACCATTCTCAGCTTTTTTTTAGGACATTCAAAGACAAAGGAACTTGTGCTTTTTTGAGACAAGTTTCGTCTTGGTGGTGATACAACTGTGCTTTGGAGAATAATAAGAAATAAAAAACAGATATTGAAGAAACATAATAAGAAACAGAATTTAATAAAACCCACAAGAGGATGAGGTAACCTTCAGAAGCTCACACAATTTGGTTTCCAGGAGCTATTTTCTTTCCAAGTGACAATGGCATTGGTGTCTTCCTCCTAAGTAATGTGGAAGTATAAAAGTGGCTTTCATGTGTTCTGGATGACTGTCCAATGACCTATCAAGTTATGGTACAGAGGAGGCTTTTATAAAGGATGTGCATTTATGTCTGGGGCACAACAGATTTGTATGTGACTTCAGTGCTTTTTACAATCCCAAAAGATTGAGATAAACAATAGGAAATGAAGAATATATATTCTATGCCAGCTCCAATTATACAGACTTAATGTACCTTCAGAAATTCATTTGGCATAGTATGGTCAGCCAGACGTCAGGGGAATAGTTAGTCTCTTATCACTTCTAAGAGGAGAATCTAATTTCAATTTGAAATTTTAAAAACTTTAGAGGATGGTTTGAACCCTTCTCTAGTGTGAAAAGCGCTTTCAGAAAAGTTGTACTGTAACAGTGAAACAGTGATGCTCTGCAAGCTAGGTCTGAAGTTTGCAGGTCTGTGTTAAAGAAAGGGGTTGAGATAAAACTATGAGATTAAAAAAAGGACATCTCTTGTCTGTTTTTTCCCTTCCACCAGGGTGATATTTTATTGAAATGCAGGACTTGCAATTCATATCACTAGAAATCTGCTACAGCTTCATGTCTTGTTGCCTATCTGATGCTAGGTTTTATAGATTTAGATTATTTTAAAAAAATTCACTTTGAAGCAGGCTTATTATCAGTATTTGGTCAAATCTGCTGTTGCACAGAGATCCAGACAGTGCTTAAAAATATTCTCATGTTGGCATAGGGAAATGTTTGCATGGGGAATGAAATCTCTAAAACAGGAAGGATGGCTGGTTGTGTACCAGATGGTGAGGAGTGTCTCCACAGCAAGAGTCTTCAACTGGATCATATTCCCAAAACTGTTTTTCGACCAGTTCTTAAAACCTCTCTGGCCTGTGGTCTTGCATGTCCACTGCAGCATGCACATGTTTCATCTCTCCTGATTACTCTAAAGTATATGTAAATCTTCTATCTTAAGGATGAGCAAGATGCTGTCCTATGTGATTACTTCTACATCCATATGAACAGTTTTTACTGAATAATAACAAGTGTCTTTGAGTTCAGTTCAGTCAATTCTGCAGTGGGAACAGCTGGGAAATCTCTTTGTCTCATGTAAAAGTCACATACCTTGGTGATACATATTAGCAGCAGATAGACAAATCATCTACCTGTTCCATTAAATCAGATGTAGCCCTTTTATCTGCTGGCTTTTTTACACAACCTTGTTATTGTTTTTGTTTCTTTTTGATTATCATTAGTTAGAATTTTAATACTGGAGGCTCTTCAGACTGATTATGCTGTGGACACCTTAGGATGTCTATCATCTCCTCAGGCAGCCTGGTGTATACCAGGGAGCCAAGAGGAAATACCTTGATTGTAAAGTTATCCAGATTATTTTCAAATAATTGCAAGAAAATAAAGCAGTGAACTGATATTCTCAAATGCAAAACAGCAACCTTGTTTTTATACTGACTTACAAAGTTACATTCTATTTTTTGTTGAAATGTTAATATAGTGTTTGGTAATTTTTTTTCCAAATTAACCTATTTCTCTTCAGTGAAATTTGTCTCTTGTATTGGATACTCATGCATTCTTTGAAAATGTAAACACCATGCACTATTCAGACTCCAGTCACTAAGTTTAAAAAACATTCAAATTCAAAAACATTACTGTGAATTGAACAACTGATAGTAAATCTAAGAAATATAAAACCAATTTTACTATGACTAAGGTTTTTTCATCCACAGTGATGTGGGTTTAGATTTTTTTAACTCAACCATGAATCAGAATTGGGATTGTATACTATATTTTTTCATTCTATCTTTCCCAAATTTTCCTGGTACCAGCGCTATATTGAATCTTTGTACTTAACTCTTGTCCCAGACTAGATGAGCCAAATAAGATTGGAAAGAAAGTTGTAGGATTTTGAGCCTGAACTATGTGTCTTTTCTTGCTTTTTAGGATATAACTGGTTTTTTGTTGTTTTCTGCAAAGATTTTGTTCTAGAGACTCTTACTGAAGCATCCTAACAACATCACAGAGCAGTGACCTTTCTGGCTCAGTTTTCTGACTTAGATAACATTTTGTGTGACAGTTACTAAAAGGCAATTTCGCAATAGGTAGATGTGGAGAACAGAGATGTGGAGAGCTCTTAAAATTAGTAGAAGAATTATAAAATCTTAATAGCAGGAATAACAGTAGTTATTTATGCATTAATTGATTTAAATTTGGTGCTCAGGTCCCTGAATTTTCATTATAATACCAAAAATTAGTGGAAAAGTTATGTGTGTAAGTCAGCTGTCCCCACACTTGACTATTCACCTTCATTTCCTCAGCTGCTGCTTATACACAATTTAAGATCTTTTTCTCCAGTACATGGAACTATTTACTCTGAAGACAGACTAATTGGAGAGTCATTCATGCTAAGAATGTGTGGAGCTTTTGATGGAGTGCTGGAGCAGAGCACTGGCATGAAATGAATTGCTTAACCATAACACTTTTCACTGAATGACACAGATGTCATATGTAGTGAGAAGCAATATTGACTAGGACAATGACACAATCAAGTCTGAATTTTTAAATAAAATTTTGAAAATGAGAAAATTAGTTTGTTTTTAATAAAATCCCTCAAGTCTCAGTATAGGAAAGCTTATTTACTCCAGAACCACCTCCTCGCCAGTTCATTTACATGTGTGCAGCTTCTCCTTATGCCTCTTTCATGTGGTAAAGATACTTAAATCTTAAAGGTACATTTGTGGCACCATAAGATGACATTTTCATGGCATTGGTCATTGTCATTGTATGGGTAACGTGGCAGCTCACATAATATGCTGAAAATATTAATGAATTAAGGACCTGCAAAGCAAAGAAATATAAAATTGTGGTCAGTCTTTCATTTTTTTAACTTAGATATGTTTAAATCTGGCCTTAGTAAAATCAAAGTTCAGTATTCACATTTTAAGTCATTGACTTTGCCGTATATTTAACATAATAAGAACTTAATACATGATAGCATGACAGTATGTATGAGGGTGACAGATTTATATTTATCATTACACAGGTTGTTTTGGTGGTTTCAGTTTTTTTCTTAAATTCAGGGACTCAGAATAAAAGCATGTGCTAATATCTTTTTTTAAACACTAAAGAGTTGAGAAAAATAGATGGAGGTACCAATAATGTAATGATGTAATAAAATAATGTTAAAAGAAAGTTGTTAGTGTTAGCAAATAATAAGAGCATATTACTGTTTTTACCATAGTAGCACTCTGTCTCTTCACCCAAATAATGCTAAATGTAAGCATCCCATAGTTTTGTGAAATAAAGGAATGTGCAGCAATAGGACTCGTGTGGTAGAATATGATTGAAGACAGAAGAGGGTTACCAAAAGTCACAGATTGTAGGTTTGTGGGAAAAGGGGCTTGAGTTAGGTTATGAGGAAAGCCAAAAATCAGAATGCTTTGGGGGTCTCACATGAAGGTCAGATGCACTGAGTGTGTAATAAGTGGGAGGCAATGCAGCAGCCATTATCTTCCCCCTGACAAGAGAGCAGCTCACTGACCTCGTATGTTGACAAATGGAGAGGAAAACTCTGCACTGAGATGTAAATTCCCCACGCAGGTCCCTCATGAATATCTTGTTTCCAGAATTCAAGCCGGTGACCTGGAAAACAAGGTTCCTCCCCAATCAAAATGACAGGCAGAGCTGGTTTCCTGTTAGGAAGACTACTAGATGTGTAAAAAAATTATGATTTCTGAGAAGAAAAAAACGAGATGTCACACAGAGCAAAATATTACTTTCAAATGGTCTTCTGCATCTCCCTTGAATGGCAGCTGTTAAAAATTCAATTGTGTGTATGACACACTGCAATGCAGGATGGAAGTTCTGTTGGGGAGCAAAAATGAATAGAAATTTTCAATTCAAATACTAATTTGAGAATATTTGAATATCTGTCATTCTTTTTAGCCTAAAGGTTAATTCTTGAAAAGAATTTCCATTAGTAACACAAATTGTAACCTTGTCAAATCCTCTTATGTAATGCATCAATGCTGAAAGACATACTCTGCAAAACTGTACTATTAAATACATAACCTTGGTTCATAGTGAATTTATATTTTTAGCAGTTTCTTTGATTTGTCAGTTATTTGTATAAGATTTTATGGTTTTGTCTATGTACTTGTGTCAGCATATAGAGAACATTTTGTAAATGTTACTATATTCTTTTTTGCATATGTATGTTCTGTTGCCATACTCTCTTTATTTCATAGATGGTAATTAAGAAAATTGTATGATGCCATTGCCCTCACACAAGACAAGTGACTGTCTAAGGAATTCTCTTCAGTATGACAGATTTATTTTCTTATTCTGTGCATATATGCCAATGTTATATTAAGATGTCCATTTTTATATTTTTGCAGTTCTGATTCCTTGTAAAGAGAAAAAGCAATTATAATTTTTCTTTCTGGATGATGATTTAGCTCTTATTTCACCAACAGTCAGGATGCAGAATTATAAAGTATTTGGATAAATATCATAAAATTTAATATTAAAGGGTAGCCAAATTTGCACCATGGGACATGGGGAAAGTAGATTTTTGTTAGAGACAGAAAGCCTAAAGGTACTGTGATTCTCCAATCAGCAGCTTCATTTACTTAAATAAACAAATAAAATGACAGGAGTTAATCTTATAAATTAAGTTTTATTCTACTGTGGTTAGGTTTTTTCTGCTGTGAAAACTTCAGACAGACCCCCTAAAAGTTTTGCAGAATGATGAAATAATTTCTTTTTATCATGGTAACAAAATGAATTTTCCATAAAATATTTTAAAGTGCTTTTGGCTTTGTTTTATACTGAATTTAAATACCTATCTGCACTTCACTATATTATCTTCCTTCATTCTCTTTCATTCTCAGTTGTATCATGCACTGATATAATGTTCATGCTGTTTCTGCTGCATGGTAGAATTTTTGTTAAGAGACAGCATAGTTGGAGTTTGCACACAGATCTTAGGCAGAATGAATATGTTAATAAGTTCCAACCTCAGGTTGCACACTCAAATTACTATCAATTGTGCATGCAATTTTTCCAGGCTATTTGTTCTGAAAATAAGTACTAAATTATACATTCAATACAGTGTCATGTATGAGTACAAAAGAGGAATTTGATAAAATATTTCCAAAAGGAATATTTGTGTGTGCAAATATGATGAAATTCAATTATTATATGTACCCACTTTAGCAGTTTGGAAACAGGAAGACAAAAAACTTATCATATTGAAGGTGGGAATGAAATGCTTGAAAGGCAGGCCTGTGACTTAAAGTGGATGTATGTATTTCATTTATTTGGAACCAGTCATTGGCAGGCCTTTTCAAATTGCTTAGTCTGCATAATATCCTGAATAGTGGAAAACTAATAGAGAAACATCGTTGTGAGCTGTCCCTAGTGAGGGATACATTGTCAAGAAACTGCACTGCTTATAGTTGTTGTTTATTTCCTGGTTAAAGGCTGTTTACAAACTCAGACAGATTTGTTAGGAGAATACACTTTGGTCACAAATCTAAGATTGCCTGACACTGAAAATGTTCAGATCTGTCCAAGCAGGAGACCATGTGCAGGCAGCACATCTACTCTGCTGCTTTGGCTCTGGTCTTTCATGACTTTTGTTTAAATGTGTCAGTTCATTTTTCTTGGAATAGCAGGTATGAAGACCAACTGACGTGACAAGCATATAGGGCGTACTTAGGGTGTGTTTTAAATAGCCTATGACTCACACATATTCTTTAAGTTTGTAGCCTTACACCTTTATTAACGCTACAGCTGCAAGCTCTATATGCTCTGTCTCACGTACTCCAAAGCACATACTAGATACCATCAATACTTTTCTAACGCATTGAAAATTTCCAAGCTGTAAAGGAACTCTCCCAGAGTAAATCACAATGGTTAACTATAGGCATACGTGTGTGTGTGTGTGTATATATGTGTGTGTGTGTGTGTGTGTGTGTGTGTGTGTGTGTGTGTTTGTAAGTCAACCCCTCACCTTCAGAGCAATGGGAAACAAATTTGGGAGGTATTATGAAGCCTTTGCATGGAACAAACACAATTGTGGAAGAGGAATGATGCATTTGAAGCCAGATAGATATAGATAACTTCAGAAAAGCAACACAATTTTAGATCCTCTTGGAATAAACATGTCAAGCAACTTCTGGAAACAGACAGCAGCTCCAGATCTGTACTTGCTAGACTAATGTGAAGTCATGGAGTTGCAGATGAAAATAGCTATCTGAATTCATGTGGAAAGTTTTCCATTGAAGGTCCTTAATATAAACTTATGGACTTCTTGCTGGCCATCAAAGAGACTCCTCCACTATATTGGTTTCCCAAGCCTCAAATATTTTCTCAAAAAGGGATGAATTTCCCTGGGTAATTGCGGCAACCCTGTCCTGACATCTGTATTTCTAGTGCAAGCCAGGAGTAGACAACTGCATGGTAACTTTGGAGATCTATGACAATGGTTCAGGCGCTGGCGATATATGGCTAAACTTGTGGGATTTCCTCTCCTCTGTGAAAGATGGCACTGGTAGGAAATAGATAGTAGATGATAGCAAGTTCTCAAGTACAGGATGCAGTTCAGTAATGGAATTGATAGCCTATAGGGGGTTAGGCATCAAGTAAAGATCATTCAGTCATCACAATTTGTGGTGTGAAGTTGGACAGTCTGCTCCTGTCTGCTCCAGCTTTGGAGGTGTGTGCAGAAGAGAGCTGAGATTCTGTGACACTGAAGACAATGTTTGTTAATAATCTAATGAGCCCTGAAAGCATTATAAGACTTCAGGACCCTTGCCCATTATCCTGCAATCATAAAAAAAATTTCTTTGTTTTAATGGGGCAGTAAATAAAAAAAATGCTGTTATATTTTGTAAGTGATAAAATTTGAATTTCTGCAGTTATAAAATACATTTGCATTTGTTTAAGGAGGCTAGTGTTATTTTTTTGTTACCAGAAAGGGGGAATTTTGCCCCATACAATTGGGAAGTACTGTAAATGAGTTTGCATAGAAGTCAAGAGTGATTGGAAATTTCCCCTTTTGGCTGGGATTTTCAGATCCAATCTGAGAATGAGAAGTAAAAGATGCTTGCTGACATAGGCATCAGCATGGACCTGAGCTTGCTAGAAACTGTTTTCAAATGGGTTATACTAAATTAGATTTAGCCATAGCCAAAAAATTTCTGCCTGCATTTTTGGGTTGGAAGATTATCTTTAAAACTGATTTTCTACATATTGTGTATGTTCTGATCTACACATCCAGGTTATAGGAAGGAGGATCTGAGCTGTAATTGCTGAGAATGGCAGAGTTACTGTCAGAAACTTGAAATGTAGGACATGTTGTAGCATAAAAATAGCAGTTTCAAATTATCAAGACACCTGGAGTTGTGGAGTCTTTTTGTCTTTTAAGTAGCGTTACTTTTTCAAGAGGAGAAAAATCAAATGTTTCCGTGCCCTTAAATGTTCACAGTATTTTTCAAAAGATGTCTGAGATTTATTTTAGGTGATATTTTGAAACCTAGAGATGAAAGAGGTTGAATTGAACCCGCAGTAAGTTACATGTCAATCACCAGTTGACTTCTACAGAAATCTGTTGAGGATTAGCTCAATGAATACTATAAGGAATATAAGGAATAATATTTAATTGTAATCAAGGAGTGGGAGAGAAGCACTCAGACTGAGATAAACTTGAGGACACTTACCCAACAAGAACTAGACTGATTTCTTTTCCTGGAAAGAAAACTACATTTAATCTTATTTATTACTGCAAAAATATTTCCTCATCTTCATAATATGCAAGCATCCTGATTGTTGGAACACAACAATTATTCTTACTGACAGGCCAGATAAAAAAATTACTTTTATAGAGCAGTAAATAAAATTTTGGTTAATTATGTGCAAAACTGTGTCCTTTTTCCCCCAGTTGGGGCTACTATATGCTAGGCTAAGTAAAATAAAAAATTAATACACTGAAACATACTTGAATCAAAATGAAGCTTATTTTTTTAAACATCAGATATACCAATTTCTATCTTTGTTTTCTATTAAAAGGGTTAAGGTAACAAGCACTCACAGGGTGCTCCTAAATAAAGAGATAAAAGGACTTGTGTGTGTGCTCCTGCATCCAGCTGTCCTTGGGCATCCCTTCAGATTTCTCCAACACTTCACTTTGAAGTGTGAGAGTAAACAAATACATGTGAACTTCTGGCTTTAATAATACAGAGGAAACCACTTCAGGTGAAATGTTCAGTCTGTACACAGCTATTCATATTAAGATACGTTAATGTGGATCTTGATAGAATGAGTTTTGTGTGACATACCTAGAGTTTTTCTCTGGCCCTCTCACTGAGCATTAGGAGAGTATGATGGCAATTTTTTTCAAATTTTTTAGCCAGCAATTTGATTAGGATTGGTCTCAGAGACAGAAACACGGATATGTATTGTAGAATCATAGAATGGCTTGAATTGGAAGGGAACTTGAAGGCAATCGTATTCCAACCCTCCTCCTGTGGGCTTCTACCATACCAGGTTGCTCAGAGCTCCATCCAACCTGGTCTTGAACACTTTCAAGTTGGGCATCCACAGCTTCTCTTGGCAACCTGTTCCAGTGCCTCACCACGCTCACAGTAAGTGCTCTTGTATAAAGTCCCTCTCCATATATCATGTACATTTCTTGTATGTTCCCTTCAGGTACTGGAAGGCCACAATTAGGTCACCCCTAACCCTTTTTTCAAGCTGAACAATTCCAATTCTCTCAGCCTTTCCTCGTAGGAAAGGTAATCCATCTCTCCTTCATCTTTGTGTTCCTCCTCTGGACTGTCTCCAGCAGGTCCCTGACCTCCCTGTGCTGGGAGCCCAGGGCTGGCTGCAGTGCTCCAGGTGGGTCTCAGCAGAGCAGAGCAGAGGGGCAGAATCCCCTCCCTGCCCTGCTGCCCACAGGCTCTGGATGCAGCCCAGGACACGTTTGGCTCTCTGGGCTGTGAGTGCCATGGCTGGGCCATCTGCAGCCTCTCACCCACAGCACCCCCAAGCCCTTCTGGGCAGGGCTGCTCTGGGGCTGTTCATGCCCAGCCTGTGTTGAAAGTGAGCCTTGTCCCTGTAGATATCCTGTCATTCAGCTGTGTCAACCACACCACTCAGCCTGGTGTTTGCTAAGGGTGCAATCAGTCCTTTCATCTATGTATTGAAGATATTAAAGAGAGACCACTGAGGGACACTGTTTGTCACTGATGTCCATCAGGACTCTGAGCCATTGACCACCATCCTCTGGACAGGGCTGTACAACCAGTTTCTTATCCATCTAACAGTTCATTCATTGAATAGAGCTCTCTCCATTTTAGAGAGAAGGATGTTGCAGGGGAGAGTGTCAAAAGTTTTACAGAGTCCAGATAAATGACATCTGTAATCCTTCCCTTGTCCACTGATGGAATTGCTTGATCACAGAAGGCCACTGACTTGGTCAGGCAGGACTTCCCCTAGTGAAGCTGTACTGGATGCCTCAAATAATCTCCCTGTACTCCTGAGTTTCTAGCTCCCAGCTTCTAGGAGAATCTGTTCCATTTATACTCTTTTTAAAGAGAGTACATCTCCCTTTTCCAGTCACCTGGGACTTCACCCAGCTGCCATAACATTTGAAAAATCACAGAGAGTGGCTTGGCAGCTACATCAGCTGATTCACTCAGGACTCTGGGATGTGTTTCACCAGCTCCCAGAGGCTTATGTAAGTTCATATTTCTCAAGTGGTTGTGAACTCAACTTTTAGTTACAGTGGGAGGGGATTTGCTTCCCCAGTCATCATCTTGCTATCTATTCACCTAAGAGGTGTGGGAAGGAAAGTTGTCACTGAAAACTGGAATAAAATGTTTGGTGCGTTCCTCAGTCTTCTACTTATCTGTTGTCACTTGTTTGCCAATGTTATCAGAGGGGATTCACCTTCTTCGACCTTTCTTTGCTGGTTTACATGCCTGTAAAAGCCCTTCCTGTTATTCTTTGTATATCTTGCCAGGTTCAATTCCAGCTTTGCCTTTGGCCTTCCTCAGCCCATCCCTACAAAACTGAAAAATACATTTACAAAATACCATTCCCAGGTCAGCTGTCTATGTATTTGCTTCTTCCCCTTTATTTTGACAGAGAGGTCAGCCAAGCTGGTGTCTTGACCTTCTTGCCCAATTTCTTGTGCATGGAGAGTGAGCTCTTGCACTCTATGGGAAATCTCCTTACGGATCTGCTAGCACTGTTCCACTCCCTTTTCCCTGAGGGCAGTCTCCCAGGGAATCCCACTGACTATCTCCCTGAAGACCTGGAATTCTGCTTCCCTAAAGTCCAGACTTTAGGCCTTACCTGACATATATGCTCAGGATTGCAGGCTCCATCAGTGAATGATCACTACATCCCAGCACACCTCCAATCTTGACATCCTCAATTAGCTCACTTATAGACCATCAGATTTATGTGATATATTTGTAGAAAAAGAGACCTATTTTAAAAATTTTGAAATTATGGAATATTTGTTTTATGAGCCTTTATTATGAAGTTATCTATGAGTTGTCAATAAACCCAAAGCTATACTGGAAGAAAAGGTCTTATCTATCTAATGCATTACACATTCATTGTAGCACTTATATATCAATGTGCATGTAACAGGTTTGTGATGCATGCTTACATTTGCCATGAACATGAAATAGCAGACAAAATGACTATACAGGGGCTGTTTTTACTATACATTCCTCAGAGAAGCTGGGAGACAGCTTTATAAAAATACTGTTGAATGAAAGTACAGATAAAAGGGACAAAATTCATAAATATAATAGTTTATTGACAATCTCAGTGCAACTTCTCTCAGCTTTGAAGAATAACACAGAAAACAATTCTACAGTATGGTATACAGTACATCCAAGCAAGTGTGCTTTGAGACTGGCATGTAATGAGACCATTGCATTCCATTGACCCTATGTTAGACCATGTGTTTAATTAAATGAACACAATACATTTCATTGTGGTCATGTACTTTGCTCTTCTACAAATATTCACTGAAATAATTCTGCTCTTTAAAAGCAATATGTCCTTTGACATTAACTAAGGCCTTGTGAACTTCATACTAGCGATTAATTAAAACAGTAAACATAAAATAATACAAAAGATACTTGCATAGAGTATTTATAGGGTCATATTTTTATGCAACTGGGCTGACTTAAAGAACACAAGACATCTGTTTCTCAGTAGTCTGAATGTATCAGTCATACTGAAAATAGGAAGGACTCTTCCTCATAATTTTGATGTGAATGTGGTAAAATTGGTGGGGGTGTGTTTTTTTCTTTTTTTAATACTATTCTATATTTGACTTTTGATTTTATTTTTATTTTGATTTTAAAGGCACTATTCTTCTATGGAAACCCATGAATTTTACTTATTTATTTATTCTACAATAGACATAAACCCTAAGCAGAAAGTATGACAGGTTCAATAATGACAAAGCACAATGCTTCTCTTCTTTGTTTGCTTCAGGTCAAGCAGACTGACCAAATTCTGATCCCAATATTAGGATAATCTAGGGGTTGCTGTAATGATGCTCTAACTGCTTGTGTTTGGTAATATTAAAAATTTGGTGTAATATAAAACATAACATATTATAACTCTTTCCAGGTCAAATGGAAAAACCTCAAATTCCTTGATTAGAATTTGATTCCAACCAGATTTTTTTTCCCTAAAATAAAAATATGATTTGTGGCTAATTCAAACAGTTATTTAGGCTACTATATTTACATTTTCTGTATTTGATACCATACTATCTGCATCATCATGTATGCCACTTTAGAAGCTCCCTGGTTAAGTTAAAACTAAGAGAAACTATGAAGTACTGAAAAATGCTTTATTTGACTAGGGGTTACTTGCACTGAAAATCTCTAATCAAGTAAGAGGCTAAACAATGATGGAAAACTGAAATCTCTAAAATATCCTCACAGAAATATCTCTGATATTTGACTAAATAGAGCAACTACTCAAAATGATTCATGATCAGTTTTATACTGTTTTATGTTTTTGAAAAAAAAAAAAACCAAAAACCTACAAAAAAAATCAGGATCCTCCAGGATTTTGAGAGTAAAGTAAATAGAATTGAATCTCTGCATGTTTATGGTAGTTAATATGCAGAGAGAACACTTTTATAGAATTAGTTTGGCTCCTGCTCAGAATCTAGCAATATCCATAATAAAATTCTATTTAAATCTCTTGTAGAGATGAATAAGTGGAGGATTAACATATTTTTCTGCTGTGTTCTTAGTATTTATCTTGACAGTTGACTTATCTGCAGAAACAAAAAGAAAAAATATATATGCCCATTTGGGCCAAAAACTAATTATTTTTTAAATAAATAATGAAGACTTCCATTTTAAAGATAAATAGAGCCATATTTTTATAAGTGTTTTTTGTTATCTTTTAAAGGTTAAATGAAAATTCAGCTGAATGAAGAGGATTGATATACTTTTTGTCTCATGCAAGTTGTGTTGAAGGTTGGTGTAGAAGTCTTTTGACTCTTCCAAAAAAACCTTGAACAAAACCAAAAGTGCATCAAATCCTCTGTATCCAGCTGAATTTTCATATAACATTTACAACTTTACAAAAATGTTTGTGAATTCTGCAGTCTAGATGGAAATTGTCAGAAATGTAGTTGAGCCACCATAGACATAAAAACTTCCATTTTTGCAGCAGAGAGATAGACAAAATCTCCACATTTCAGGGACAAGTTGCATTTCCTGAAGGGAGCCTGATTAAAAGACAGACTAAATTTTTTTACATTTGTGAAAATGGGGGAGGTTGAAAAGATGAAAACATTTCTTCTTGAAGTGGCCAATTCTCAGAGTAGCTTGGATTCTCCTTTGTTTCCCTTCTCACCATTTCCCAGGTGTTTTCTGATCTCACACAATCACTAAATTGGAGGAAAATAGGATTTGTTTCATAGGTTTTCCTTTTCCTACAGCATTACTTCAGTTTTCTTTCAGACTTCTGGAAGAATACCCAGTACACTGTAAGATTTTCATTTACAATCAGCCTTGTGTTAAGATAGGTTTATTAAGCTGTTTCACAAAAATTGAAGATTAATACTCTCTCACATGACAACAAGTTGAAAAACTGATAGATTTATGAATTCAATAAATATTGTTGATTTAATGTAATATGATTTTATAGAAAAATTATTACTAGTTGAAACATATTATAATGAGCTTTAATGCTCAGAATAGGTATGCTGCAGTACATAAATCAGACTTTTAAAATGTGTCATGATGAAAAACAATACTGAGATATTGGAAAATCACTACCTTTTTTCATTTTAAATTTGTTTTATCTGGAAGATCTAAAATGTACTCCTGTCTCCTAGGAATATTGTGCTTTAGAATTCTGCAACAGATGTAATTTCCTGTTTAAAACTGTACTCAAATTTTTTAAGGAACTTCATTGTTTTGTGACAGGTGAAATGATATTTCACTACGGAGAGTTTAGTACCCTTATGAATATTTATAAGCATAGTTTTCACAACTGTACAGCAGGCAATCAATTTCAGTGATTTTCATATGCAGTGGATTATAAGGTTTTCTGGTTTTTTGTCCTTTTCCAAATAAAATTTTTATCCTTTTTTTTTTCCTTTAAAGCCAGATAAAAATCACAGCATCTTCCTCTAGTGTTCTAGAGCCTGCCAAATACCACCCACAATAGGAAAAACACTAGTGTCTTTGCAGACCACTGTTCAGCCATCACATTGACAAAATAATTGTAGAACTCATATTAGACAAACTGCATCAGGAACAGGACACTCAGCCCTTGACAGAAGCTGGTGGGCTATTAAGGAAGTAGCCAAGTAGCAGCATGCTGTTCTGACACTTTTCTTGCAGTCAATGAATAGAGAGTGACTCCTCTGAGTGAATGCCAAGGCATCATGATTAGCATAATTAGAACATACCTTTGTGGCACGATTATATCTGTACGAAGTTGCAGCAGGAAAGGCTTGGTTGCAATTGGTGATGTGCCTCATTATCTAAATACACAGCTTCTGATTTCAAAGGCTGTCAAGTGAGATGGAGTAAAACTACACTTCACTAGCTCTGGTGTGGCCTGAAAGAAACCTTAAATACCTTTTTCCTCCTCAGCTTAAAATGAAAGTTATGCTTTGTGCTATCTTTATGCTTTGTATTAACAGCTGAGCCAGATAAAACAGTTTTCCTCTACAAAGTATTACCAATTGCCAGCTGCCTAAAGAATAACACATATAGGAGAATCACACTAATTTCTACCCTGTTGTAGGTTTAACTGAAGGGCAGAGCAGACTTCAGTACATAGCTCATTTTGCCTTTTCAAATGTACTGATATAATAAAGTGTGATACAACACAAGTATGATGCTGAAACCCAGGAGTCTCTAAAAGCTTTCACCAGAAAATCTATTTAAGGAAAGAAGTCTGGTGCATTTACATAGTACTAATAGTTCTTGTCCTTATTAAAAGAATATTTCAACATAGTTGGAAAACTTTTCTGCTGATATCCTCTCACTTAACAGCTCCTATTCTTTATTACTCCTCTCTGGATCTCTGTTTTCTCCACTGCACCTGCAAGCCTCAGACACAAACATGACCAAGGCTGCTTTTAATAACCTGAGTGATTCAGTTATGATGTCATAAACCAAGTTAAAAGAATGCATTGGTAGAAGACTGGGTCAGACAGTAAATACATGGTTAGCTGTAAAGGATAAACCTGATTAGAGTTATGTTAGTGGGCTACAATGAGGGCTAGCTCCTTCCCAGCTCACTCCACATGGGATGGAGTGTGCATGGTCAGTCTGTCAACCGGTTCTGGTCAGTCCTACCCTGACCAGCACAGGAGCAGAATCTCTGGGTCATCTGGTCCAGGAACTGAAGATTGGGAAAGCTATTACCTCCTTGCCAAGTGCTTTCAGTAGTCACCACTGCTGGTCTTTGTTGACATATTCCACTTGGCTCCATATTATTCTTCAGCTCACATAATCATGTTGCTCTTTCTAACAATATTTGAAGGAATTACCTCTTTCTTCTTTTACCAGCCCTTTCAGCTGCTCCTTTTTCCTCCTGTATGCTGCACAGTGAGTTTTTACTAAAATATTTTTCTTTTCTTCCCTTTCTTTGTCAAAGGGATTTCCTTTTGCTATACATTACATAGCAAAGTCATAGCAGATCTTCACAATAGTTTTGGATATTCTTGTGAGCAGCATTGATAAAAAAGAAGGGAAAAAACCCAACAAAACAGAGATCTGTAATTCGTTATTAAAAAGTTTGCCATTTATAATTCAAAAGACACTTTATGAAATTTCTTGATTTTTGAAAATTTCTTTGCTGAAACTATTGTGTTGCACAAAGACATTCTTTATCAAAGGTGTGAAAATTAAATCGCTCTTTTCATTAGGAGGATTTTTCCATTTCTCAGATGAATGGTCTTTCTTCCACAAATCTGTTTTTTCTGTTTTCTTCCTTAAAAAACAAAAAAACCCCACCCACATCCAGATCAAAAGCCTGTTCACAAGCCATTATTGATTTCTCAGTCAGAAATGTATTGTGATTTTTTAGCCAGTTATCCACATGCTGTATTTTTCAGAGATCATACCTCTTTCTGGTGAGCTTCTCCCTTTACAGACAAAAAAAACTAGAAAAAACATGAAAATGAGTTCTAAGACTGAAGTCCTGGTGCTGTGCTAAGCTTTTTGTGGGTGATATTATATGGAAAAACCTAATGTTGCAAATAACCTGGCTTTATTACAGCCTTGTATAATATCAGGGCATGCTTCCTATGATTTTTTCCGAGTCATTCTTTCTAAAGGCAAGGAAGGAAGAAGTGAATGAAAATCACATTTTTTACCACCTACATACATACTTCTGAAGACATTTTAGGCAAAGAATAAAACACTTACATTTCATTCATAAATCTCCTAAAAAAATAAATTTCAGATAAAAGAAAATAATTCCAGATAGCCAAATCTGGATATACCTATATAAGTAAAAGAAGGACAAGTATATAAACTAAACTAGTTCACATAATTTAAAGGAACGATTCTTACTTCAGCTTGATAAGTAGACTTTCTAAAGGATGTTTATGTAGAACACAGACAAATAGCAAAAGTAAAACTAGAAAGTATTTTTAAGTCTCTAATCTTGTTAAACAACTACTAAAACAAGTGTGAGAGTCTTATCCTCTTCTCACTGAAAACTCCCAAAAAGCTGTCATTGATTAGGTGACGTCGTTTGCAACCTTAATCTGCCACTAGGAACTAATTTATCTAAGATCCCAATGCTGAAAATCTTCAGTTTTGCCCGATGTCTATGTATTTTTATGCAGTAGTATTTAAAAAAAAGACTAAGCCTTATCTTAATCTACATATAATAAACTGTTTCTAGTTAGGTCCAGATGCTGAAACATGGAGAGTAGCTAGGACGTACAAATATCACATTTAATAATGAACTTCATATTGTGTTAGTTGAAGCTATGGTCAAGGGAAGAAACGTGCACTATGCTGAAGGAAAATTTGAATGACGTCTGTTGCCTGTTTTCCAGAGATTGTAATACACCACTTACCCCTCCAGGACACGGAGTAAGGAAAGACAGAACTGCTCTCTCAAAAAGTTCTCTTATTGCTTGTGCAAAACCCTGTGTATATCTAATTTCATAAGTTGCTTCTGTGTTTTAATTTTGAATTTTCCTAGGTAGTCTACAGTTTTCTAAGTCTTCCTATAATTGCAGTGAACTAAGCAGTTTGGTACATGACATCACGAGGCTTCCCCGATCTGGATATTTCTCCATCTGTTTTTGTTCCTATGTTGTATGAAGAATAAAGATGATGGCACAATGCCTGTAGTGAGGCCTGTGTCTCACCTCTGTTTTTGGGAGGCAAACTCCAGCCTGAGCCCTTCTTCAGAGACATGGCTTTGCTTTGGCTCTGTGGGCACCACCTTCCCCAAGTCCCTAGAGAGCAAGGACCTTCATCAGAACTGGAGATCTGTACCTAAACTGACTTTGATTTTTCATGGGAAGATCTAAACAACTTTCAGCTCAATTCATACAGCTCAGCTCAGCACACACTGAGTACTGAATGCCCATACCCTCTATAGACATTCTCCAAAGCATACATCACATTTGTAGAAGAGCAAATGCCGTATTTTTGAGTGCTGTTATACTAGCTTTCATTCATATACAGCAACCACACAAAAAGTTAAGCTCTGAGTGCTCATTTAGTACTATGCATAGTTATTATTACACTTAATGGCAAAGTAACACTTTGGTTTGTCCTAAGCACCAAACAAATATTTTGTAGGAAAAAAAAATGCTGTGTTCTGAATTATAGCCTTAGAACAGGAAGGATTTTTAAACAAAATAACACATTTCAATAAGAAATGGAATTTCTGAAGTGAAGGAGGTTCAAAAAATCATTCATAATGATAAATCATTCATAAACTTTTCTACTCCATTACCAAAGTCAAGACAAATGAAGGTGACAATAGATTCTGTACATTTCTAAATTTCATAGGGATATGTTGATATTCCAGACACAGTATGATTATGTTATTCTTCAAATATGATGAAATTTAAATGTGTAGATAGAGAGGAAACCTAACAGAGTTGTTCACTGTTCACATTATCTCTCTTAAGAACCAGGATCATCCTTTTGGAGAAAATGAAACCAATGTTCAAAAGTTAATGTTTTCTTTTAGAAGACATTGGACTTTGTATCTAACTGCAACATCCCTTAAGGTTATTGGCTATTCTGATACACTTGGAAAAGTGATGCAAAAATTGGTACAACTGATTCTGTGGGAAATTTTCTAGTATGTTATATATCTGCAGGAGTAAAACTTGTCATAGTCCTCATCTGTACACTGCTGCTAAGTTTATGTAAAGATTTATGCATAGAATTATTCATAACCTCTCCATCTTCTGGCACTGCTGGGATGCTGTGTAAGTTGTGGAATATAAAACAACATTTGAAAAGTGCCATGTCACTGGGAGAAGGCGTGCTTCTTTTACTTTTACAAAGAGCCTTTTAAACTATACTGACATCATTCATGACATTAGAGAGAAGCTAAACTTGGTATAAATACCCATACATTCACTTTTCTATATTGACCTGTTTGTTTATCCTCGCAAGTTTTATAACTCATGTTATACTCTTTGAACAACTTCAAAGTGTTCAAGGTCCAAATTATGGGTCACCTTGGTCAGAATACACTGTGCCTCCATCTTTTGAACAACTTGTTAAAAGCATTATTCTTAAAACATGTCTTTTTCAGTAATTTCTCATTCACTTGAACAGACAACTGAAAAAAGTACATCATGGGCAAGAATTCTGTTTTTTGTTGGTTGTTTTTTCTTTGCATGACTGGAGTGCATGAAATGCCTGATATACTGGGGAGTGATTTTGAAGTGGAGGACCTAGTGCTGTGCCACCACTTGCACTTGGAAACCAGCTGTGCCAGTTGCTGTATTGGAAAAAATGCCTGCTGTGAATCTAGTCTGCATGTGTTGCTTAATTTCCTGAATTATCATATTCCCCTAATCAGTTTCTGAGTTAAGGACCAAAATTGAGGATCCAGGTGAGCAGCAAGGATTTAATGTCTAGAATGAAATAGTCTATTTGTCTATTTTGTCTTTTTTTTTTTTTTTTTTTTTATCTATGGCTACATTTATTCCATGTATCTTGTCTTAGCCACTGCACTGAACATTCTTTTGATTCCACTTCATCTAATTGACCTAAGTGATATTTCACAAACTCAAGAGACTTAAGCAGTATTATAAGAATCAGATGAGGGCATATCTACCATAGATACACAAAATAAATAAATTTGTCAGACCTAATAAGTGGAGACAGTTGAATTTTTCAATATGAACCAAATATTTAGTGCCTTTCTTAGTGTGTGTACTTTCATTGAATTGGGCACCACCGTGATGAATCTTTTCATATATGTATCTGCTTATATACAGATGCTTTGAAAAATGCAACTTGATTTGGCACTATTAAATAAGGTTCACAGGTGTCTTGACCGCAGGATCAAGGTTGGACCTGTAAAATTTTGCTTGTTTTATACACTCCATAAGATGTAAAAAGATTTATGTTGTAAGATTTTTCACAAGATCCCACAAATCTATTCTTGCCTATTTGATTCCATCTGTTAGAAAAACAGCAGAAAGGAGAGATTTAAATGCCAGAATCAGGCTATCCTTTTGCTTGAGGAAGACACATAAGAAAATAATTTTATGAAAAATGACACTGTGACCTGATGTCTGTGAATCAAATTCTCATTGTTTATTGGCTATGAACATCTCATAAGGCATAATGCAAGTTCACAAATCAAAGAAGGAATAACTCCATTAAATGGCTTTTGGAAGATTTTTATCTTTTTAATGATAGATGAATTGTAAATTTGGATGGGCATGACTGCTTGACAATTTAATTGCTTCAGTTTGGATAGTAAAATATGCTAAACTGCTACTTTGTGGTTGCACAAATATTTTAGAAGTACTTCTGGTGATAGGCTGCAGCAACCTACTGAAAATAATTTGAATGGTCTCTGATGTTATCTCAAATCTTCTTTCAGAGGAAATCTTGCTGTTAAGAGAAAGTACTTATTTAAAGGATAATATCTGCTGCCTGTCAGCATTAAGTGACTACTTCAATGCTTATTTGTGGTTGCTAGAGCAAGTTTAACTATGAGGTTTGCAGTACAGCACATGTACTCTTGGTCTACAGCATATTTTCTCCATGTCCTGGCTTTCTCTGGTGCTGGATTGCCACATGTGTCTGGCTTAACCAGGCAGTGTGGATGTAGGGTGGTCAGGTCTGTGAAGTCATGTCCTCCTGCAGTTTTTGCTTTGCACAGAAATAAGGATAAAGGGGGGTGGGGTACCCTACATGAATGTTGAAAGGGACAAATCATCAGTAGCTTAGGCTGCATGTGTGTTCATTTTCTGCTTTCAGGGTAATGTGAAGGAAAAGGACAGCACTGAGGGGGTAACACTTTTACAGGCTCTGTAGTGGTGTGGTAAACATTATCAAGAGATGTGCAGACTGGTTCTCTCCATTCCCACTGATAAGCTTATTTCTTCAGTAATGCCAGTGATGACCTTCCCTCTTTCACTTTTAAGTGGTATCAGAAATGCCAGGCTTCTGAAAACTCTAAATCATGCCTTGAAAGACAGGCTTATAAAGGTCCTATCATTTGGGCTCATTTTTATTTATATTTATGGAGACAAAAATCAAATAATTCCACACAGGAGTCTTAAAAATACCTTAACAAAACCAGGTGTTGAGACATCCTCTTTTCCTCATGAAATACGATTTTTCATGTTGTATTTGAAAATTGACCATTCCAAATATTTTATATATATATATGTTACATAAGGATAATTTAGGCCTTGATATTTGGGAACTTTTTAATTTCTATACACTAATATAAAATTTCTTAGACCATGATTTTTTTTTTCACACAGAATGAAGGAACAGGCAATCAAATTTCCAAGGAAGATACCTTTGGCAAACACATTCAATCCTTGTAGGCAAGAACATTCTGTATATGTTAAGAGAAGTGATTCTTCACCTTGATTTATGACTTCTTCTAAGTGCTATCATCTGACCAGGTTTGGGTACCCCAGAACAGGAACACTGACACAGTGGAGTGAGTCCAAAGAGACACCAGGATAACTGAGGAGCTGGACTACATGGCATATAAAGAGAGCTTAAAATGTCTGGGGTTTCACAGAATCACAGAATGGGGAATGTTGAAGGGGATCACTGGAGATTATCCAATTCAACCTACCTGCTCTAGCAGAGTCCCCTCCCTGTAGAATATTACTCAGGATTGAGTTAAAATGATTTTTTAATATCTCCAAGGCTGGAGACTCCACAACTTCTCTGAGATACCTGTTCCAGTACTTGTCCAGCCTAGAAGTTACAAAGTGTCTCCTGATGTTCAGAGGGAACCTCTTTGTTTCAGGTTGTGCCTGGTGCCTCTTGTCCGTTTATGGCACACCAGTGAAAAGAGCCTGGCTCCTTCTTTGCACTTTTTCTTTGAGTACTTATACACAATGACAAGATCTCCCTGAAGTGGAACAGTCCTAGATCTCTCACCCTTTCCTTCTGTAGGTGGCTCTCTATCCCTTTAATCATCTTTGTGTCCTTTCTGGGACTCTTTCCAGTAGCTCCATCTCTCTCATACAGAGGAGATCAGGACAGGACACAGTACTCCAGATGTGGCCTCTCTGACTTTGAGTAGGAAAAAAAGATCACTTTCCTCAATCTGCTGACAATACTCTGCTTAATCCAGCCCAGCCATTGGCCTTCTATGCAGCAAAAGCACATTGCTCGCTCACGCTCACCTTGGTGTCTACCAGGAATTCCATGTCATTTTCTTCCCAGCTGCTTTCCAGCTGGATGGCCCCCAGCATACCCTGGTGGCTGGCTTTGTTCCTCTCTAGGTGCAGGACTTTGCACTTCTCATTAAACCACATTATGTTTCTAGCAGCCCATTTCTCCCCCTACCAATGTCCCTCTAGTTGGAAGCACAAACCTCTGGGGCATCAGCCACTCCTTTCCAGTTTGGGTCATCTGTACATTTATTCAGGATATACTTTGTTCCATCATCCTTTCATTACTGAAGATCTTAAACAGGACTGAACCAGTATTGAATTCCAGCGTACACCACTAGTTATTGACCTTCATCTAGACATTGAGACACTGATCACCAGTCTCTGAGCCCAGACATTCAATCAGTTTTCAACATACCTCACTCTTGGCTTAACTAGCCTGTGCATGAACAGCTCGTCTATGAAGATCTTATGTGAGCCAGTGTCAAAAGCCACTTCAGCAATCCAGTGCTTTTCTGTATCCACAGGTGCAGTCACTTTGTCATAGAAATTTGTCAAATTGGTCAAGTATGACTTCCCATTGGTAAAGCCATGCTGACTACTCCTGAAAATTTTCTTGTGCTGGAAAGAATTTCCAGGATTTTAGGGGAACTTCTGCTTCTAGGATTTGTTCAAAAGACTGGTTTAAGAAATTAATCTCTTGCTGTTTCTAATTGGATATTATTACTTCTATTAAACTGGATAACCTCCATAGATCATATACAATCTAATCGCACAGAGGTGGCCAGCAGGACCAAACTAGGAGTATTGCCATGTGCATTCAGTCTGTGACATTGCATAATCTTATGATAAGTGGATTTATGTATTTCATATTGTAAGCCAGAATTCACATTTGCTTTTTGTAATGTTGTTGTAGGGCAGTGGGTCTAGAGGTGTCATGGTTTGACACTGGCACAATGCCAGTGCCCCATGAAAATACACCTTCCCTGGCGTCTGATGTGAGATGTGACCAGGAAATAAGCAAAGCAGCCTACTTAGGAATAGAGGGAAAAAAAAATGTTTATTAACTAGACTACAAAAGAAAAGGACATACACACACACGCATGGAAAACGAAAACTTTACAAAAGCATTTCCTCCTCCCCCCACCACATTTTCAATACATCTAGCTCTCAAATTTCAACTCTCAGTCCATCATCACTCTGTAAATACTCAATTCTCAGTCCGTCAAGAGGAGGAGTCCTTCTTGGGCGATGGTGACCTCTTCCTTTTCATGTCCAGTGCTCTCACCACTGACCACAGACCAGGGCTGCCTCTAGGGTCATCCTTTTTAAGGGTGCTTTGTCTCCTTCCAAAAAGGGCACACAGTCTCACTTTCGGGACATCCTGTCCCCCCCATATTTCTCTACCTCCTGGGTCCAGGGGGTCTCCAACACTGAACCCTCTTGGTTCTGAGGCATCATCTCCCCCCTGGATGCAGCCTCTGTGTCACAAGGAAGCATGGCTCTGTCCATGGCTATACAAGAAAAAGTCCAGCCAAAGGCCACTCCTCATCTCCTGCCATCTTGGGGTCTCTTACAACCCTGCATCACATCACACTTGCCCATTTCCTGCTCCAGAAAAGGTCAATGCTCTGCGAGATTTTCATTGTCCAAACAGGGGTTATAAAGCTCTTACAAGTGGCCAGACTTCTCCTCTGTGCTTCCCCCCATTCTCCACAAGCCGAGCATGCCGCCAACGTGATAAAAACTTCAAGGCCTTCAAGGCCACAGCCCCATGCACCGAGCGCCAGCTTCTCTCTCATCTCCCGGGGGGAAGACGGGGGCTGCCCAAATCCTCTCGGGCTTCTCTCTCTCTCCTGGGAGGGCTGCCCAATGCCTCCTGGTGTCCCCCAAACCCTTCCATCTTGAGGGCCCAGCTTACCCTCTCCCGGGCCGCATGGCTTTTCTCCTCTCCTGCCCAGCTCGAAGCCAGGCAGGGGAGGTCTTGACTCTTCTCCGACCAGAACTTAAAGAGGAAGCTCTGAAGGGACAGCTCTGCTTTTAACCCCTGTGTTCTCAAAGGCGTATCCAATACCTCAGTGGCCAAAACAGGTGCCAATTTTAGAATCTGAACGTCTATTGGCCTCTGGCCTGACCACAGCATATCCCAGAAAACCTACTTCCGGTCAAAACCACGTCAAGAGGGTCTTCCCTCATTTGGATATGGTGTAGACCTCCACTAAATAAGCAGATGTTATACCTTTTCCTGGACAACTGGAAGATTACTTCCATGTAGATGATGTCTTACTCCTTTCTTTGATGCTGTAGCTTGTGTTCTCCTTTGTATTTAAAACAGTTTCTTATGGTCTTCATTATTTTCCCCTTATAAAAATCAAAATAATTACTGTGGACCTACAACATACTTCAACATAACTGAAATATTTTTCCATGCAGTATGGTGAGCAATATCACGTATCCCATCTTCACAGTAATGATAAAAATACCGAAGTCTAATGAAGAAAGTCTAATTCTGCCCCAGCATAAATACTCCCACTGATTCTTGAGTAACACAACCCCCACAGCACACAATACAACCTCAGTTCCAATGTCATCTGCAATTCTCCATGTCTTCCTTAGGCATCTCATTTTGACCATACATGCCTAGCTTCCCTCCCTCTGCCCTGTGTGGAACCTGGTTCAAGAACATAATACAAAATTCTTATTTTCCATACTTTGTAAATTGAGGCAGCTCTCGAAAAAAGCAGAACAGCACTACTGAAATACATGTCCACTTACGAGCAGACGGTCAATGTGAGAAATAAACCTCAGTAGAATAATTCTTTGGGGTCTGTTCACCCATTGTATAGAAGCCCTTTCATAGCATGAGTGATTAACCCAGATGAAATTATCTCCTCCCTACTTACAATCACAATTTTATTTGATCTCTGCCAATGGCACACATACATTCTTCTTTTTAAAGAGAAATTTGCTATCTTCATTTCTCAAAATCTATTTTAAATGAAGGAATAAAAGAGATTTCATGGCTATTTTTTCTGTATTTGCTAATTTAAATAACTGCTGATGATTTTGAACACATTTCTATTTTATGCTGTTTTAGTATTAGAACAGCATATTACTGTGATAATTAATGTTATTTTATTGTATTATGGCTGAATACAAATCAAAACTTAATACAAATTTAATCTTTTGCTTAGTTTTCTAATGTAGATCTCAAGTGTAGAATTTCCCTTTGCAAAACAATTTATGTGTTAATACTGTGTTGGGCTAAAACTGGCCTGAGTAGTAACCCACTGAAAGATGCATTTAACCTGCTTTGGTAACTCTTCCATGGTCTGTCAATATGATAAAATATGATTAGGTAATATTACTAAGCTTTTAAACAGAAAAAAATGGGGGTTTCTTTTGTACAATTTATAATAATTTCAAGGCCTAAGAAAGAAATAAAAACCTTCTTATATTATAGTGCTTCATATTTCCATTGAAATCAGCCCACTTTTTTCTGTGTTTGTCATGAATATCCTTGACATCTTGGTTTAATTATGAGAGATGTTTTTGTTTAAATCATTGTGTCACCCTCTTAGCCCAACTTGTCCTATACTAACTCCTTTTCCTATATGATCCAGAAATGAAGTCAAAATGCCAAGGTGTAAAATCTCCACAATTTCCATGGCAACAGAGATATGATTTAGTGAACACAGGACTTTATTTTCTAGAGAAAATTATGTAAATAAGAGAAAAACCCCCACCCATTCTCCTTCAAATGGTATTTAGTTTTATTTTATTTTAAGGTGTTTGGTTTGATATGAGGCTTTAAGTTACATCATTGCAGTATGAAAGCTTGTTGGACACAGCAAAATACCAGCTTGTTTCTTCAGTGCACAAAGAGAAATTTTCCCTTGGAAAATATCATACTAAAAAAAAGGGTCAGTGATTTAGCAGCTGATGTTTCTTTGTGAACCTTCACTGAATTTCTGTGTCTGCAAGAAGATATGGAGGAGATGGTGGAAGATGTGCACTCTCCAGGGTGACATCTACAACTGTCATTTTATAAAAATAGGAATGGTGTGCTTTTCAAAAGGGTCCTTATTGTGTCTTGCCTTTTGATACAAGCTGTGTCACAGTAAATCCTTCCTGTAAGACTAATTTTGCAAAAATGTGGTAACTGAAGCTAAAATATGTTTAATATCATGCACTAGAGTTTTCCCAATATCTTGCAGTGAAGGGAAACACATGGGCCCCACAGTTCAATAAACTAAAAGTATTATTGACCAATAGGATGAGAAGTGAATTCCAAATACGAGGCTATTTTCATCTAATTAAAGGTCCCATGGCACTATATGCAAGAGTAGGAACATCTGCTACTGTGTTCTAGTCAAATTACAGGTTCAGTAATTACTTTCTGCCTAATTGAGCTCCTGATTAATTTTAGCTGGATTTAAGTATTTTTAATGCCTTTCTGTATTTTGTTGCTGCTGTCAGTGTGGTGGAGTGAGCCACTGGTGAGAGAAAGTTTCTTCTGCTTTGGCTTGTGCTCTATATGCTGAATGTGAATAATAGCTCAGGGCAGCACATGGGGATTATGAAAGTCAATTTGTGTTGGACTTGCAAGCAGCAGACAAAACACAGCCTTAAACACTTCACTTGACTGCAGTCTGTGTACTACATAAGGCCATCAGCAGTTTTCCTGGAGAAAAACGAGTATTCTATTTAATAAAACTCTTGTGCCCCACCAATCCCCCCCCAATTTACAAAGAAACTATTAAAATTAATTATTTTAAATGTTATGATGTATAGACTCAACAATTCTATTTGCTTTAAGAAGCATCATAAAAGTATATTCTATGTGACTACTTGTCATATGGAATAGATGTAATGTGTATATTTTCATAATAAATTTAAAATTCATTTTACAAGGTGGAATATTCCAAATTTCTGATGAAAAAATTACTGGGAAATTTACTAGACTTTCAGCCAAAACACAGAAATAATTCAGGATCATATTAGCATTTTGTTTTCCAGTCATTTAGTTGTACTGCAATCACGTGTATGGATGTAGTGAATCGTGAAAAAGTTGATTAATTTTATAATGGATACCAGTATGCACATATATTTATACAGAAATATTAATAATTTTTAGAAGGAAAAAGTGAAGCATATATATGGTACGGTAATCGCACATGAGAAGAGTGGCAGACTGACAGAATGCAAGTCATTTGGTGTGATCCCTGTCCTCTTGATACTATCTTTAAGGGGACTTCTGTTTCACTAAACTAAGTGAGAATCAGATTTCACCAACTGTGCCTGACAATAGATTGTGGCTAAGTCTGACAAGGCCCCTGGGAAAGAGTGCTGCCCTCTGTCACCATATGGCCTGGAAAGGGTTTCATACCTGTTACAATATCCTGAGGAGAGGGATCATCGCTAAATCTATGCAGGCTCATTCCTAATCCCATGAAGCTAATGATCTGTGAAGGATATCTTAAAGATGCTTTCTGTGAATAAGCATATTATTCAGACTGTCAGATGTAGGTTTTTTCTCTTGTATTAGTTTTCATTGCACAATGATTACACTCCTCCACTGAGAATACATTATCAAAAACATTGAAAGACTTGTTTAGTCTCTCTTGTTATTCATGAATATCACTTGAATGTAAATATAACAAACTTACTGGTATTTTAGGGCAAGATACTTAACACCCAAGAGATATGTTGGTTCCTAAATTGAAATAATTCCCATGATAAAAAGATATTTTTCTTGTTTCTAACAAACACTTTCAAGTTTGCACATAGTACAGAATCAAGTTAAGCTGCACTTTTCAACCAGAATTTTTCTCCTCATGGCATGTGCCTTTTGATCTCTCTTGAAGGTACAAATAACCTTATAAAGTCCCACATAATTGTAAAGTGTTGAACTTGACGTAACTATCAGTTTGTAAGATATTTTCTCCTGTATAACTCTAATATGGGAAAAAATTTAGAATTCACTATTCTACTTATACATCAGTAGAAAGAAGTAGTTTCCTTCCTCACCCCTTTATCTAAAATAATCCATGAATAATTAAATTGATATTCAATAAAGGATTAGATTAATACATATCTTGTTTTATTTGTAGACAACATAATTAAAAGAAATAAGAAGGCATAAAAAAATCTTCAGATGTGAATTTATGAGGAATTCAGAGAGATGTTGAACTTCCCTCCCACACCCATTAGCCTGATGCAGTACCTCAACTCCTGCCCAGGGAATACATCCACATGGATAAGGGGGTCCACCCATATTCCCCTTCTCCATTACCCACTTTATATATGAAGAACCTGAAATATATGAAAATCTCCTCCTATCAACAGACAGTTATATAAAAATATTTAGGAACATGACATTTAGGAACATACTCTTGAAATGAAAAAATATCCTGGTTATTATCTTGCAAGAAGACATAGTTAGAGTTTACCTTCTCTTTCTTCTTGCCTAATGGCCACATTTGTGTTAGATGTTTTTTCTATACAAAGATGTTCAAAGAAATATTATTTCCTATAGAGAGGCTGAGGACAGCAGAAACAGGAATTTATCAATAGTTATTAACTGTCAGTGTGGTTATTTTAATTCTCTGAAATATGTCATGAGACACTGTCTCAGCTGAGGAGGGAGGTTATTTTAATATCAGATCATGGCACTGGAACTGGAAGAAAGAACAATTCTATATGTTTGGGAAGAAATATGGTTGGAGAGTAATAGGATTGCAATGGCACTGATTATAAAAATTTACCTTGTTTTTTAAAACTGTAAAAGTTAATGTAGGGTTTCGTGACTGAGTGACGAGGATGAGTCTTGTGTAGAAAAACACTGATTACAGTGGTCACAGGCCAAGAAATATTTTGTTGAATACCAATCAATTTAATGAATACAAAATCTAATTGTTAAGTGCGCTCTTTTGACACTTCGGTGGCAGAGATGGGCTGTGGTATGGTCTTTATGGCAACTCAGGAACTGGAGTTCTTGGGGAACTGTGGACTGAAGAATCTCAATTTAAGTGAATAGGGAAATGAAATTCCTCAAATTATCTTGCCCTTCAGACAAGGTTCTATGTGTGTGACTCTTGCCCTCACTTTCACTTTAGGAGGGTGGAAGGGTGTCAGAAGGAGCAGAAGATACAAAAGCCTAGTGATCTGTTTAAATCAAATTCCAGAGGATGAGATTTAATGGGGACAGGAAGCCCTCCATGGACAGGTCGTTAGAACAGCTCCTTCATGTTTAAACTCCTGGCCCACATAACTCATGCTGCTTCCTGTGGCCCACCAGGAGATGCATTTTTTCCCTCCCATGCTCAATGAAAGCACCAAAATTGTAGTGGATATAAAAGATATTCTGACCTGAAATAAATATAATACTCTTTGAAATGCTTATTCAATAACAGAGAACCCAGGACAGAAAAAGCCCTTTCAGGAGTTTGTAATTCTTTTATTTGTAATCTTACAAAGCCTTTGGTTCATATCAAAAGAAGCAGATCATCACAGTTCCAACATAAAATTTTTCACTTTCCTACATGTATATTGCTCCATCACCTGACTCTTGAATGTGCCCAATGAAATGCTACCATATGCAGAAAGCTGAGGGCTTTGCTTCTTTTCTCAGTCACCTGTACAGTGGCTGGGTCTCCCTGGCTGTCAAAAAAAAGTTTGCCCAATAACCTTTGCTGTGCGCAGCTATCACATATAATGTGAGCTGCTTCAGAGAAAGTCCTTCTGTGTTGTGAATTAGGGTGTGCTCAACTAGGAGGTAGAAGGTTATGGGATGAAAAAGATAGCAAATGTTCTTTATTCCTATCCAGTTGATGAAGTCAAAGGGCACTCGGCACCCGTGGAATGCTCACTGTTAGAGTGATACAAAAAACGTCCCAGTCTTCCCTCCTGTCGCTCCTGACAGTACACTGGTGAAAGTTTCAGACAAAAATAGCCTTTCCTCAAGGCATGCAGGGTGGAATCATGTAATCAAGCTGACAAAAAAAAAAACCCAAACAACCCAGAACAATATGAGAAAAATAATATGAGCGATTAAGCTGAGACATTTCTAATCTTGATTTGCACTTGCTTACTAATATATTTGGAGTTTGAAAGAAAAGGATTAGCAGCCCAGAAAGTGTTTCTAGACACCAACAAAAATGTGTTTTTTAGAATCCCTTGCCTTCATGTTTGTAATGCTCCACCTGAGTCTGAATGACCTTTGAGAAGTTCTAGTCTGGTATCAATGGGAAATGACAAGATTTGTTTAACATCCTGCCTCCAAAACATTACACACCATACAAAATCTGGGTGCAAAGAAGAAGACACAAGAAAAGAACATGATGAATTCAAAGAATAGTTTCCTTCTCTGGAATTTCAGCTAATTTAGGATGAGTGATTGCATAGAAAAAGAGTCAATAAAAAAGAGAATGGAAAAATTACTTTCAGAATGCCAGGAGGCCCCCTTCTCAAGGGGACAGAAGGCCCAATATACTGAGTGGATCCATTTCTTTGGGAAATGTGCTGACTCCCTAGGGCCCTGGGTTGAAGATGTGAATAGAAATATTCCTACCCTGGTTCAGCCCTCAGATTATTGTTCATTATTTTTTATCAGGTAGGCAGTGATGAAGTTGTAACAAGGAATCCAAGGGCAATCTGAGAGAGACTTCAGAGTCTTGATACAACTGGTTAAATTATAGTAGTGTTCTACTTCCAGTCATAAGGAATGATTAGGGAGGAAGCAGAGACTCAGAAAATCAGCATTTGCCTCTGAGCCTGGTGTCACTGGCAGAATTTTGGGTTCTTTGATCATGAGTCAGTTTACTTGACATTAAGTCTGCTGGCAACAGACATGGTACACCTGTTTCAAAGGGGGAAAGGGATTTTCGAGCAAGGTTCATTGTTTTGAAGGAGGAAAGGGATCAAACCAGGCTCACTAGTGATAAGCCTGGAGGTATTTAAAAGACATGTAGATGTGACACTGCAAGACAGAGTTTAGCGGTAGACCTGGCAGTGCTGATTATCTGTTAGACTTGATCTTGGAGCTCTTTTCCAAATAAATGATTATTTATGGTTATAATATGATTCTATGATTCTATGATCCTTCTATATATCCACAATACAAACTGGAAAGTAATATTTTGCATATAATTTTTTCATGTTTATGTCAGTGTGGATACATGTGCAAAGATTGCAAAAGTATATAGTATGTATTCACATATATGTACAAAATGTCTTTCAAATATTCTCTGTCTTAATTTGTAAGACTATCTCCACACTAAACATAATCTTTTATACTACTTATATTCCTAGCAACTAAAGTAACTTGGCTAATTTTACACACATCACATTTTTCAGTGGAAGCTAAATATTTTAATATTAACAAGACTCCATTGGGAAAAGCCATTTGTCAGTTTTGGCTCTGAAATAGTATTTCAGTATTTAGACTGGATTTTCAAAGCCTGTTTTTAAGGCCTAGTAAATGTGGGCTACTTTAATTTTGAGAATACTATGACTAGATAACTCTCCATAGGGTGTAAAATAAAACAGGAATAGAACAAAGCCATGGGTTCACACCACCAAAAGGAATGCAGGGAATGGAGAAATGTACACAAAGAAATGAACAAAAAGTTAAAGTCACTATAAAAGAGTTACAAAGACAAAGGGCAGAGGAAAGAGATTAAAAGGTGCTTTTTTTTCATTTTATTTTTCTTCTTTTCTTTAACCAAGAAATTACTTTTCTTGGTTTCTATGCTCAAGAAATCTTTTCCACAACTTATTTTACTATATTTTAAGAAAATAAGTGTGTACCCCACAGGAAAAGTGGGGTCAAAACAATTAAGTAACTGGTAAACACCCAAATCATTTGACCGATTCACAAAGTCCTGCACAGGCTTTCAAGTCTGATTTTGGATAAGAAGTGAAGCTGGGTTTCCTGCAATTATCTAATTGTAAAATTGATAAAACTTTTACATTTTCCTCTGTAGTTTTTTAAGTGTATTAGATCTTTCATGAATAATTTTTCTTCTTTGAAGTTTTGGCCATAAAGTTGAGATTAAGTCTCCCAAAAGCACGGGAGGATAATATACAAGTGACTTTCATTTGCAAAGTACACAATGACATACATAGAACTTACCTTTCACTAGTGTAAGTCTGAATGTTCTGGATTTCCTTTCATAAGTGAAGAGATTTTACAATGATTGTCCTGTTGAGTATCAAAGTATAGACTGTTATTGTTGAATTTTGGATTGTGCTTTTTTTTGTTCTCTAAAGAATATTTTTTGTGATTTTCCTCCCCTGTCTTTTTTTCCACTCTGCTTATTTTCTGAAGATCCACTTCCTGCGGAATAATATGTCAGTGTTTTAGGCCTTTTTCTGTTAACTTCCTTGAGAATGTCTAAAAATCCTAGGCTTTCTGTAAATTTATTATTTTGCTACAATATTTCTTATATACTCAAAAGTCTTTCTGAGATTCAGCTGAAAAAGTTATTACATCTCATGGTAGTGTAGAGCACAACTAACAGCAACTAACCATTTATTCAGTCTATCCTGTTCACGCCATTCCAAAAGCACTGGGAAATATATTTCAATTTTTTAAAAGACATTTATAAAAAAATATTGTCAAAAATGGTTCCTGAGCAGTGACACAGGTGCATACTAAGGGACACACTGTCCAAGGGAAAAATTTGTATACCTCATAGGAAAAATATGCTTTTTGCTGGCAGCTGGCTTACAGGTCAGCCCCTGTGTCACTGTGAAATGGCGTCATGATGTGCTACTACTTTTTGGATAGCATTTTCTTTTGACATTTTTGATAGATACAGTCTGTTGACAATGAAATATTTTTTGGTATGTCCAGGTAAAACATAATTTAATTATATTTGATTTACATGAATGTAACAGAAGTCATATTTTGGGCCATACATGCGCCAAAAGATATTATGCAAATGTTTATCTTATATTTCAAAGGAAAGAAGGTATATACAGGTAACTCTTCTGGGGACCTTTATGTAAATTCAACATTGTGGCAGACAACCTACATATGAATGACCAAACTCTTAAGCAAAATTCTTTACTCTGGGATTAATTTCATGTTTGGTTTTTTTTTTGTTTGTTTGTTTGTTTGTTTGTGGTTTTTTTTGTTGTTGTTGTTTTTTTTTTTTTTTTTTTTTTTTTTGCCGCTGTCTGAGTCAGGAGCCTGGGAAAAGCAATGAACACCTTGCAGGGCCCTGAAAATGGGCAGATTAATGGGCCACCATTTCCACAGGGAAAGAATTTCAAAAGCTGTAAAATTTAACTGAAATTGTACAAATACTTTCATTTAAAGTCCATAAGTCAGATGTGGTTTTACTGTTTTTCACTGGAATTGCAATGGATCTGTGAAAAGATGTTCACCAACTCTCAGTGTCTTTTAAAAATCCAAATATGGATTTTGCACGCAGCTAATTACCTGTGTACAAGCTGCTAGCTGACTGGCTTCCTATAAGTCCTTTGGAAGGGGGTGGCAAAGCAAAAGACAATTTGTTGGTTTAACACTCTTACTCCATTACTGAATCACAGCAGTAATGTTGTTTAACAATAAAAAAAATCCCCAAACTTAAATTAACAATCACAATAGTCAATGGCTGCAGTTGGTAATATTCAAAATTTCCAAGGTCATATCAGAAGCTGCTTGTGCTTCAATCAGCATACTTTTTTTACATCCTTAACTCAGACAAATTCTGAAAGTAAATTTTCTGAATATGAAGGAAAAAAACACAGAAGAAAGCACTTTTTAGAAATATCCTGGGAGAATTGAAAGACTATATGAAAAAATCCCATCCTCTTAGCAGATACTTTTGAGAGGTCATAAAACACAACCAACACTGGAAGAACTGCAAAAAACCCCACACTCTATAGATTAATAGAAAAGAAAAATGGAACTATCAACTTAGATTGTATTTCCTGAAAAATCCTGGGGAAAATTAACTACCTGTTAACAACCGGAGAATAATAAAGGCACAACTATGATATAGCCTTATGTGAGAGTTTTGTATTCACAGAGTACCATCAAATGTCAAGGAAATCTTAGCCTGGACACAACTGTTGGAGTGCAAGTTCATGTGCCCTGAAAGTATTGACTGGTGGTTACGGTCGAAAGGGCTTTCATGGAGTTATATCCTGTGCATAGATAGCTATGTGCACTTTGAGCTGTCATCCCCCTCAAGGACAGAGAGGCCCTGCAGAGAGACATTGACAAATCAAAGAGATGGACAATCACCAACTGCATGAGGTTTAGCAAGAGCAAGTGCCAGATTCTGCGCCTGGGATGGGACAATTCTGGTTGAGTGTACAGACTGGGGAGCAAGAGGCTGGACAGCAGTGCCATGGAAAGGGCCCTGGGGCTCTGGTCCAAGGCAAGCTGAACATGAGCCAGCAGTGCCCTGGCAGCCAGGAGGGCCAAGCGTGTCCTGGGGGATATTGCCAACAGGGCAAGGGAGGGGAATGTCCTGCTGTGCTCTGCTCTGGGGCAGGCTCAGCTTGAGTGCTGGGGGCAGTTTTGGGTGCCACAGGAGCAGTTAGTGTCCAAAGGATGGCAACAAGGATGGTGAAGGAAAAGCTGTATGAGGAACAGCTGAGAACACTTGGATCTGCTCAGTCTGGAGAAGAGGAGACTGAGGGTAGGCTTCATTGAACTCTCCAACTTCCTCGTGATAGGAAGAGGAGAGGCAGGTACTGACTTCACTCTAATGACTGGTGAGAGGACTCAAGGAAATGGTTTAAAGCTAAGTTCAGAGACATTTAGGCTGGATGTCATGAAAAGTTTCTTCTCCCAGAGCGTTGGGCACTGGAACAGGATTCCCAGGGCAATGGCCACAGCAGCAAGCCTGACATAGTTCAAGATGCATTGGGACAGCTCTCTCAGCCACATGGTGTGACTCTTGGGAAGCCTTGTGTAGGGCCAAGAGTTGGACTATGATGATATTCATGGGCTCCTTCTAACTCAGCTAATTCTATGATTCTATGAACAAGGGAGCACATTTTTAGAAGGAGGTAGAAACTCTGATGCTAAATAAGTACAGCTAAATAAGATACTTTTTTGTCTGATGTACTTGGTTTGCATTTGTTTTTCTCCATTGAACTTAAAGGACCAGGTGAGAGAGAATCTCGTGGATGACAACCTACACATACACAATCAGTGATGACTTTTCACAGTACTGATCTTTCACAAGGAAGGAAAAGGTTTATTACAGAAGAGCACCAACCCTTTTATTAATGAAATATATTTTCTATGAGTAATTGTCCATCATAAAATTAGGATTTTGGCAATAAGTGGAAGGAAGATAAATGGAAAATATAAAGCTTATACATTCCTTTCTTCCTACCTTACTTTTACAATTTTTCACACCTATTTTTAGACTTAGAACTAACACTTTCCAGATTTACACTCTCGCAATTTTTCAGTATAAATGACAATATTTTACATGTGAAGGATGGGATGCCATCCACAGGCACCCGGACAAGCTCAAGTAGTGGGTCCATGAGAACCACATGAACGTCAGTTAATCAGCTCATCTCGTGCAATAACTGTGGTAATGTATAGATATGATAGAGAGGCATGGGCAGGGAGTATGTCGGTTCTGTGGCAAATACTGATCATGTCTGAGCACAGTACCCTTAGCCTCAGAAGACCAAGAACTCTACTAATTTCTCTGAAGGAAATGCTGTTTTCATCTGTCAGGCAGGTCTTTGGGATATGGATCAAAGCCGGAAGAGATGACCTTTTATCACTTCTGAAAACAAGTGTATCTACTGCCAGGCACAGGTTGCTCCAAGCAGATTCTTCAATAATATGCTATGTCTTCTGTGTCCTACACTTTGTTGGAATCTGAACCTTCTCTAAATATGGAAAATACATTTATTTTTGCTGAAATAAGCCTATGATTTAGGTAGCATTCTTGCAAGAGATATGTAGAAAAGTAACAAGCATTCACCTGCCTAGTCTCAATTTAATAAGATATTTAACTGATATTTAACCTAAATATTAGGTGTTGCAGTATAACTTACAGGTATTTAAAATCTTCATTAGATCTAGTTCTAAATCAAGACTCATTATCCTTCGAATTTAACCACAGGTTCTTGAGATAGAAATCTTTTTTATGCAATGCTGTTGAAGGAATCAAGAATTGATTACTAGCCTGGAAGAGGATGTTTCCACTCAAAGCTTCCAAGGAAGTATGGGTAAAATATCCAGTGTATGCACAACAGCACAAAAAACCCATTAATTAATTGTGAAATGTTTAACCCATAGGTATAAACAAACCTCACAAGAAAAAGAAGAGAAAAAAGGTGTATTCTTCAACCAGGGAAAAGTGATTTGTCTAAAAAGATGGCAATTTCTTGGAGAACATCCAGAAAACTGAAATATTACAGATATATCACAGGAAAATACTCAGCTTTTCAGTTCCATTAGAATCCTGTAGAGATGAGTCCAGTGTTGATCTTAGAATTTCTTAGTACCTAAATTTAATTAGTACTTTAATAGAATTTTCTTATTTGGTCCAATACTGCAATAATCCTATATATTTGAAAATAATGTTATCAATATATTTAAAAGTTCTGCAGCAAATTTTTTTCCATTTCTTATTGAAAATCTTTAGAGAGCTTAAAAAAGTATCATGGCAGGCAGTTTATGAAAAATTATTAGAGTAACAGTACTTAGAGAGAGAAATTGATATATTGAATCAAATAAATTTAGGAAAAAAATAAATCACTTTAAATGAGACAGATGGGAGTTTAGTTATGGTTTTGTGACATCAGTGTTAAACAAGATCAACCAAAGAAGCTGAAACATTCTGCAGCAGTCATTTTCATTATGTTCTAAATTCAGAAGATTATTTTTATGGATTGTTTAATTTTTTTTTCTGCACTTCCTATTGTGTCCTCTATATATTCCTTGACAAAAACACAGGCAGAATCTGTACCACCAGCAAAATTATCAAAGGAATACCTAATCCAATTTTGAGGTAAAACCATATTTATGGTGAACATGAAGGATAACACTCTGGCCAAAATGCACTCCAGTGAAAGACCAACAATGCAATTATGAATTGTTTCACAAATACTTTTATGAGGCCCTTAATTTTCCAAGAGAACAGCTACAATCTTATCCCACAACCTTTCCTCCTTTTGAAAAAGTGCTGCTTTCCCTACTGTGCCAAGAGCTGGAGCCTCTTTAGAATGGCGCGGTGCCGTTAGGTGTTATGGCAAGTACTGTGAGCAATACTCTACCATGAAAGATTAACTCCTGACTAATGATAATCACTATAAACAACTGGGTGCTATTTGACTGGGTGGATGGTGGTCCCACCTACCCAACAGCCCCTGAATGGGTTTTATCTCATCTTGCCTTTCAAACCTTGTGTGGAGTTAGAGAGAGTTGGAAGAAGCTTTGGAAAGTTATGAAAAAGGAAATGATGAATACTAGGCTATTAAATGATATTGCAACAAATAAAGCATAAATACAGGCATTTGACAGGGAAGACCTTTTTAAAGCTGTATTTTCGAACTAAAAAATGAACTGCTTGACATACAAAGATAACAAGAGGCTTCATCCAGATTCTCATTCTTCGTCCTGTTGCAACTGCACTGAAATATCCACCTGATACCTTGAAGGTGTTGTTGGAAGCTTTGAGCATCATTCATCAGTATTTTCAACTGCACGTAATTGATTCAATTTAAAAATTCCCTCTTCTTACACTGAGAATTATGAAATGAAATTGCCTTTTGTTTTTTTTGTCAGCTGGAAAATGGGACAAGAGTGCAAAACGTCTGACTATAACATCAATTTTTGGGAATTAATTTTATACACTCTTGTACATGTCAACTATTTAGACAAAAGAGTCCAAAGTGAAAAAAATATAATTATTAGATATAAATGTATTTATTTATGCCTCATTTGATTGCAAAAATTCACATTATTTGCAACCTTGAGTCAGAGTCTTGGGGGAGATGTCATCTATTTATGGAGACCAATGTATTTATACTGCAGGGTAGAGCTTTACGCTGAGCATTCTTCAGGTTATGGGGCTCCACGGACTGCATGATAATTACACAACCAATATAATGTGAACTGGCAGCGTAATTTTTAGTAACTATAAAATAATATTTCCAACAGTTAAATCCACCACATTTAGCATGTAAAATGCATTGGTCTGATATTTCTATCAAAATGAAAATGAAAGATTTTCCTGGGAATATTTCATTGTGATTTATATGCTGGGGTTCAAATCAATGTTTTGTTTTGTTAGGGTTTCTTTGTACTGAGAAACCTAATTACCTAATTCTAACATATTATTTTTTTCCCCAAAAGTAACAATTATATTTATGTCTGGACTCTGATTTTAACCAATCTTGTTTACATTTATTGTGGGAACCTTCCATAATTCTGTGAAATCGTGGAATCAAAGGATGGTTTGTGTTGGAAGGGACATTAGAGATCAACTACTTCCAGCGTCCTGCTATAGGTAATCATGTCACGCAATAGATTAGGTTGATTAGGGCCCAATTCAGACTGGCCCTGAACACTGTCAGGGGTGGGGTATTCACATTTTCCTGGGGCAACTGTGCCAGCGCCTCTGAGTAAAACATTTCTTTTTAATGTCTCATCTAAATCCTCATTTAGTTTAAAACCAAATCTCCTTGTCAAACAACTGCTTGATTCTGCAAAAAGCCCCTTTTAAGTACCATAAGGCTGCAGTGATGTCTCTCCAAAGCCATTTCATCTCCAGACAGAGCCATTTCCTCAATCTGTCTACACAGGAGAGATGTTCTATTGCTCTAGTCATTTTTGTGGCTTCATGTGGACCCAATCCAACAGGTGTTGAGACTGTCAAGACTGAGGCAAAAGGATTTTTCAGTATATCAGCCTTCTCAGTGTCCACAGTCACCTGTACTTCCTTCTCATTTTTCAGGATTGAGGTGTGGGGGAGGGTTTACACAACTTTATTTTCTAATCTGTGTATTTATAGAATCTCTTCTTGCTATTTTTCACACCCCCTTGTTCACATCCCATTACACCCGTGCCTCAGTTTTCCTGATCCCATCCCTACATATCCTAGCTGTGTCTGTGTGTCTTCCCAGGCCACATGTCCTTGCTTCTACTGGCTGTGCATTTCCTTCTTGCTTCTCACTTTGAGGAACAGGTTTTGTTCAGCTATTATGTTTTTGGCCCTTCCTTGCTTGATTTCCTACATACTGTGATGAAGAGCTCTTGCCTTAAGTGGCCTTAAAGATTGGCCTTAAAACTTATGTATCTTCATATCTATTTTTTAGAGTTTTTTAAATGATTAAATTATAAAATCTTAGAGCAGTTTTTTTTTTTTCTGGCCAAAATATGCTTATTCATAAGCACCTAAAAAGGTCTATAAAAATAGTAAACCTACAAATTCACATGAAAAAGTCCTAGAGGAATTCTTGCTTTTCAGTTATGAGCCTATATGATATCATAACACATTTTAATGCTGAACTGCATTAGAGTGTAAAATTTTAGATATTGAATTTCCCATTAGAACCTGATATCTCTTCAGACAATATTCATACTACAACACTATTATGCTGTCTATGGAATTGGATGCAGTAAAGAGGGAAAAATGTATCAAAATGCACTTGATTCTTTAGGTCAGAATCCTGAGTGTTTTTTGAGGAGGTCCAGCTCATATAGATAATATCGTTGGATTTGTCTCCTCAGTGTTTAAATCACCCTTAATATTGAGGGTCATGAAAAAACATGCAGGTCTCTGAGATCATCAGATAAAATTGTGTCAGCCCACTCAATAGACATCTCTGCAAACTTTTACACGCTTCCTACTATGATGATGGTTACAAGCATCACAGTATTAGCAATAACCATGATATATGATCATTCATCATTTTCTTGCCTATCTACATTCCTTGGTTTGCTTTTTTTCCTTTTTATTGGGAGCATAATCTTTTCTGATAATTGTACCTGTAAAACAATATATAAATATGCATGCTTTTAAAACTGCAACTAATGACTCAGAGCAACAATAGAGTGTAGAAACTGTAATCCATCTTAGAGATTTTTTTTTAAAATTTAGCATTGTAAGCACCAAAAATCAAAAAAGCTAGAACTATGCTTCAAAAACCAGTTTGAATTATTTTGTTCCAAATGAATATAGACTTGTAAAAAGGCTTATCTGTGCAGGTGGCTCTTGTACAGGAAGCAGAATTATACACAGTTTGACAAAAGGTCACAAAGGAATAAATGCAATTCTTTTTGAACTTGACAATAATTTATTAGAGCTTTACTTAATTTAAGTAACAAAATGGCACACTAAAGCTTCAGAATTTTCTTTTGTATACATTCATTTCACCATCTTCACTCTATCTGAAAATAAACTGTCCATAGTGAAAAAGAAGGAAGTCAGTGTTGAAAGATAGTTAACCCTTTCATTAAAAGTTTGAGATGAAGTCATAGGAATTTACCTATTTTCCTTGCTTTTTCTGAAATCCTTATCAGAAAATCTACATGTTCAATGATTGTTTTGCTCCAGGCTGAAAATGTTGTACATTTATTTAGTAGCAGTGTGTGAGGAAAATCCAATGGGAAGAAATTAAAACACTGTTTTCTAATCCACAGGTATTATTTATAATTGACCTGCAAAGTACGTTTTTCATGCTAAACACACATCTGATTCCAATAAGTATTTTCAAGAAGAAACTGGCTTGTGTCTGAGAGCAAATTTCAGAAGTTATTTTTTTGACTGTTTGCAATGGCTGCTTGCCAGCCAACATTGACTGCTTCCACAGTTGCTTATTTTGGCTGATTAACTCACATGTGTACAGGTTGGGACCTGAGATATATCATGTTTAAATTTGGACACAGGACACAAAGCATGCATCTAGGTTTTGAAGAACCTTCAATGTGAGGAACTGTAAAGTTACAGACAATTATTCGTATTCATGCAAACATTAACTCCACAGATGTATATTTTATCATACAAGCTACTGTAAGCATTATAAAAAAGAAAGAATGTAGAGAGTACAGATTCTTGTACAGATTTATTTAGTCAGACAGAAAATTCAAGTTTAAAGATAATTTTTCTTTGCCTATGCCAGGAAACTATATGCCAATATATTTTGAAAAATTGGCCACTAGTTCTCAGAAGAGAAGCCAGTGGCACACACCATCTGCAATGCTGGGCACATTGCCCATGGCACTCTGATTCATCATGTGACATAGCAGTTTGATGTCTGCCAGTTCAGAACGGATGTGACTACATAAGTGACTTTAGGAGAACTTTGTAGCCATGCACTTTTCCTCTACATTTATTATTGCCATGCAGCACAGGCCATGCCACAGCAACCCTATGGATCTATGCTGATAGCATCTAGGTCTGACCAACTGTTTTTGCTCTGCTTTCTATCTTTAAGTTAACTCTTAATCTACACAATCCCATGACAATGCAATTACTTCTAAGAATCTTCAATAAGGAACCATGTCAAAAGCTGCTTGGATATTAAAAGGGAATAGATTTTCACCTATGAAAACATCCCATGTTCATTTCACAACTCAATTATGTATTGGCCTCACAGACTCTCTGGCAGGATTCTTACTTCTGGACTGTTACTTCTGACATATGACATTAAAATTCTATTTTTAATTCATCAGAATTAATGCTCTTCCCCTTTTCCTGTTTTGACACATTTCTTCTTTTTAAAGATTTGTATATTTTTTTAATTTGAAACATCTCCTTTGCTCTGCTTTAAGCAAATAATCTCTCATATTCATTTAAATACTTTCTGGTAGATAATAGAATCTTCCTTGAAAATTAATTTGAGTATCCAACACAGTGCCTTTAATTTTTTTAAATGCAATCTGGAAGCATTTCAGACCTCATGATTTTTTTTTTCATTACTTTTGGATGAATTTTATAGTTGCTTACAGAAGAGCTAGAAATTAAGTGAAATAATTTTCTTTGTGTAATACTTGACTTTCTGAGCAGTCTTCTTTACATACTTCAACTTGTGTATATATACATCAACTATACTTGCTCATACCTGGTGAGGGGTTGCCCTGATGAGGACTTGGGTCATTCTATGTTCAAGCCAGAGGTTTTTTTGCCAGCCTTGCTTGAGGAGAAGTTCATCTCCCTAACCTGCGATCTTGGGCGCACACTCTGACTGTGAGTGTGGAGGGCGTGTTGGCAACAACCTCTGTGCACAGTTTCTGCTTCCAGAACCTCATAAAAATGCTCACTGGAAATTTTTCCTTACTATCTGCTTGCAATAGGAGAGCAGATACCATACAGGAGTGCACTTATTCATTATGAGTTATTTACAATATCTTTATGCACTTACAGGGTCCAGGTGTGTGACAATAGGGGCATAGAGCAAACTAGTGTGTTAGCATGGGACACATGGTTTTGAGGAATATATTGGCTACTTGAATGGCAAGAAGATCTGGGTAAGTACACAGAACCCAGATAATAACCCCTGGCACAGCCCCTGGGGTGTTTTACCATTCACTCAGAAAGAGTGCAGTAGCTGGACAGACTAGGAAGCCATGAAATTAAAACCTGAGGTCACCTTTGGGCCTTCGGGAGTAATTGTTCAGCATAGTGTATGACTAAAACACAGACAAATGACATTTAAGAGCATTTTAACTGAACTCAGCAGCTATAATTGAAAAAACATGTTAAAAACATTTCAAAAATCCAAACTTGTATCCCATTCATTGCAAAAATTGTAATTTTGAAGAAGTCTGAATGTGGCCCTGACAGTGGTTCTGAAAATCTGTCTGTTGAAGTTTCTGGCTATAGATTCATAAGAGAAAGCCTGCTTTTCTATCAGATGCATGAATAATCTAGAAATCTGTATTAGCTGGAGGTTTTGAACACTTGAAAAATCAGTACCTTTAGTTATTAAAATACAAATTTAGGGAAGGAAAAGTGTATCCTTTAAAACAGACATATGAACAATGCCCTTCTTTTTGAAACATTGCAGAAATGCAAAACCTACCCCTAAATCCATTCTGCAGATTGAGTTACATTCAGGTTAGCATCAGTGTGAAGTCTGAGATGTTTTACCCTCGGGCAATGGAAAAAAACGTTCAGGCTGGGTTTTGCCTAAAATCCTTTAAATTTCACTAGGGAACATGGCACACTTATTTCCAGTAGGTATAGAAACCCCGTGGTGGCACAAATGATTCACCCTATTGAAACAAGAAGTGGATGGCTCTGACTTTACATGTAATGTACAGCTACAGAGCTAAGAAACTCCTTTGGGTGAGTGTTGGTGGGTGAGGAAGCCCCCAGAAATCACCACACCTAGTGCAGTTCATCTGAACTCTTCTACTGAAACATTAGCTTCTCCCTTTCCTAGCACCATCCCTCCTCTTTGTTTTCCTTTGTAACACTGTGGTTTTTTCCGTTAATCTGGGCTCTTCTTTTATTGTGGCGCTAGAAGCCATGGCAGAGCACACCTTTAATTTGCTCTTGCACTCTGCTGTGCTCAGTCACTTGTCACACAGGGTTGCAGAAACCAGCAGCTTTCATAGTATGTACTTGAAAAACTGACCAAAAGCAGTGAAATAACAGCAGTGTGAGCACTTAATATAATAATAGCATTAGAATTAAATAATAATAGCATTAGAAACATCCACCCAAGTTATTTTTTATCTGTGATTTCCTTAAAGCTTCCAATATGTTCTTAATTTTCCTTTAGCATTTAAGATGCTTATCTTCTGCACAGCTAAAAAAAAGCAAATTAGCAAAACCAAGAAAACCTTTACTGAAAGAAGAACTTTGTTGAAGTTTCTGCAGCAAAAACTGCAAGTGCCCACACCTATCTTCTTCTTCAACTCTGACCCAAGGCTGCTCCTCCAATTTGTGCTCACACAGCTGCACTGTGACCTTGTTCACTTCCCTAAGCTGACAGCCACGGAGTTGGTTTTAGCTAAATTATATTTAACCTGGCTCAGCCCCAGTTCAGCTCATTGCTTTAGCTCATTACATGGAAATCAACATCCATGGATGGAGGGAGCCATATTGCTCAATCCTCTGTTTTCAGTGAGACCAGTCATCATAAAACCCCAGCCTTGGCATCAAATTTAATTGTGTCAAAGAATAATTTGAAGTGACATTGGTGTAGTAGACTGCTAATCAACCTAAAGCACTGATCAATGAATGTTGAGGAACCTACCTGAGTATAATGTATTAGTAATAGGCATTTTCTCTGTATCACAATGAGCTTTTAAAGCAGGAAGCATAAAAGTAAGATTCTTCCCACCCTGCAAGCAGAGAAACCTTCACAGTATCAAATCAGGAAAGATGCTGCTCTGACAGAGGATCAGAGGCATACTGAAATGAAAATGGTTGCAGACAAGAAAAGTTGCTCCCAAACATATAAATGACTGTTTTATTAATTAATCTTTATATTTATTCATGCTAAAATTTAAAGCAAAATTACAATCTGTTTTAGATACTTTAATAAGGTGCTATTTAAAAATTCTTGTAATAGGCTAGTTACAAGAATGACCGAAATAGTTTAATCAAAACTTTATAATTCAAGGTAGATGGTTAAGCTGTAGCAATAAGATCCATTCTTCCTATTTTCTCTGCAAATAATACTGGAGTACTCGTGTTTTGCTATGCTGGATCTGTGGCTGACTCAGTTTAGCATCAGTGTGAACAGAAGGGGGTGGTGTTACCTTAGCTTGTGCAAGACTGTACTTCCTAAGAATGGAACAAAAAAATTACCCCTAACTTCATTAGATCCACTGAAAGGATAAGATACCCAGGGAAAGAAACAAACTGACATTGTTTACATTAAATAAGACTTCTAAAAGTTTTTATTGCCATTTGATATGGCTTTCCACCCTTTCTATTCAGCATTGTGGGGCTAGGTGACTTACAAAAGACAGCTGAAGTTCATACAGCTATTCAGATTACAGTTCTGCAGCATTACCTCACAATGCTCAGTTGCCATGCTATCTTATTTTCAAGAATATATATATAGCCAGATAATGCAGTCATAAGAGATGCCTAATTTGAGATTCAGAAGGCTCCCTCTGTATGTGCAGCTTGTTGGAGTCTGCAGAGAGCATCACAGGTGGGTATGCCGTGGTACACCTCTGCTCCAAGGAAAACCTCACAGTGGGAAAACTGTGATGAGCTGTGCCACTGAGACCAGGAAACCTACTGGGAGCTTCTGTACAGGACGTGAAAACTAGAAAGATTTTTGTATTTTGCTTGCTTGCGCGTGTTTGTGCATAAGAGAGTGAAAAGCCTCCTTCTGATTCTTTGGCAAATTCACTGGTCTTTGGGACTGGGTATGCAGTCAAAATTACACACCTTAACTCATTGACATAACAGCACTTAGATAAATTTATTACATAACTATACACACAGCTAGGTTTTAATAAAAGGGACAAGTGTATTGGATAAACACATTCTGGCATAAAAAATTACTGAAGTATTTTTGTCAGTTGAGGAGAATACATTTAAGAATGATATGGCAAACAAAAAATCCATTGCAATTCTGACAGCTTTTTAGAATCTAGTTAGAAATCTTAATCTAAAGATTACTTTTGTCAGCTTATTTGAAACATATGTTTTTCACCTAAGTATCTTGAAGTAGTGTATGAACAGATTTTCTTCGAAAAACTTTCTCTGAGGAAGAAAAGGAACTTTTCATAGCCATAATTTTTCAAACATCTTTACTTATATTTTTTTCCTACACTGCTGATAATTTTGATTCACAAAAATGTCAAGCTTTTAAAAGGTTGTATTCCTTTCCCAAGGTGAAGCTAAGTGTTCCTAACATCATGCAAAGTAGTCTGAGGAGAAGAGAGAGTTTTGAAAACATGCATTTATGACTCTTTGAAGCTGTGATAACCACTTGGAGCCTTGGTAGTGTATCGTCAATGACCTTTTCTCGTGAGCACTCATAATTGCAGAGATATTAATTAATTAAATTTTACTAAAATGTTTTGAAGATGTAAGATTCCAGATACTGTAAGTATGACATAAAATCTAATGAACTGTCTGCTTATCTCCAGAAGAGTCTGCTTGGGGGAATATTTATGTGCAGTAAAATATTGCAAAGTGCAGAATTCAGAGAAGCAGCATGAAAGCCTGGTGTAGGAAGGAAAAGACACAATCAGTAACATATTTATCTACAGTCATCCTCTTCTGTGCAAACATGGCTTTCAGTAAGACCAATACATACATTGAATTTTTATTTTCCAGTACGGTCTAAGAAGTGTGTCTACATGCTGTCTAGAGCAAAGTCCACAGTATCAGGAAAAAGTGTTCTTAAAGTACCTGGATTGCAAGCCCATTTGGTCTCATGTTGCTCATCATAAAATGTTAGGTTTGCTTGATGTTGCAGATTAAGATGGCAAAATGTTACTGAACACACACCATTGGATCAGATAATTACTTCATTTTTTTTCATTCCCAATTTAACAGTGAAATTAAGCAAGTGCTTAATTTTAAGCACATGTGTAAATCTTACTGAAATCAGTAGGATTTAGGCACATATTTAAGTGCTTTTCTGAACCAGGGCCAGTAAAGAAATATGGCTAATCTCATTAATAAAGGAAACAGGAGTTAGTCCAAGTTACTTAATCACAAACAGTCTGTTTATAGGGAAAAAACTGCACTTTTTACATCTTCATTGTTTCACACTTTAAAAAATAAATACAAGCCAGAAAGGGAAATTCAACTTTCTATAATATGATGATGCTATAATTTGTGCAGTAAAGCCTTCACAATAGTTCTTTTCCATCAGTTTGTGCTACTGACATTTCCCACCCCCCAGCAAGTCTATCTTTGGGTTGGCAATCCATTTCAAAGTTAATCCTCACAGCTCCACAGCAATGATTCAAGCAACATGAGTCGAATGCTGGCTGAGGTTTTAGACCTCAGGGTCGGGTGTTTTCTTCCTCCTTGCATAATGTCTAAGGAAGAATTAAAACAATTTTCTTAGATTTGCTATTCAAAACTGTCCAGCTGCTCGGTTTGTGGGTTTTGCCTGTGGATTGCAAAAGGCATACATAATCTTGGTACATCCTACCTAATCTGCAGGTGAGTAGTTGTGATTTGGCAGTACAAATCAGGTAATGTGCTTTTTGTTAAGCATGAGTATAATTCTCAAAACGTGAATATTGCATAGAAATCCACAAGAATAATTATTTCAGGCTCTGATTGGGAGGTTTCTTTCTGTGGAAATGGTCATCTATCAACATTGAAAGACTGTGGAAAAAAATACAGGGGAAATATTTTCAACTAATATCTAGTTGGGGGTTTTCACTTTTTTGTTTATTTGTTATTTGTTTTGTTTTGCTTGGTTTTTGTTTCTGTTTTTGCTTTTGTTTTTCTTTGCTTAATTTTGTTATGGAAAACCTGGTCTATACATAAAAAAAATAAAATTCCACTATTGTGACTTTTTACACAGAAACACATGTGCCTATTATTAGATTCATTATATGTGTGCAAAAATTACTTCCAATAAGACAAGGAAGTGAGAGAAGGCATAAAACAGCAATGACACTGCCACAATTCAAAACAAAGACAAGAAAAGTAAAATGTTGGCAACAATAAAATAATAATTTTAATGGAGAGACAGAAGCCATATTTACAACAAATGGAAAACCAAGTTCCCTTTTGATTTCTTTTTTTTGATCAAGTCTATAAATTTTGTCTGTCCTAAAGCTTACCAAAGAGTTGAAACTCAAAGCAATTCTTTGCTAGTTTTCTAATACAAATTTTGTGGTCGTGCATTGCATGCCTAGTTAAGAACTGAAGACTGGTTTGATTAATCATTTCTAGCATGACCCTCCACAGTTGTCTATCCTGTTGGTAAGAGAGAGATAATTAATACAATAAACTACCACAGAGATACTTTTTCCATCTATGGGGTTAATTAGAAATCTAATTTGCTCTGGGATGCTAGCTGCCCATTTTATTTTTTGATCTTCCTGGGGTTGCTGTTATACGATGGGATGCTGGGATGTAATTGAACATACTTGCTGCAGCTTTTATGTTTACTAGCCCTTCTAAGAGGAGTTGTAGAGAATGAAACATGAGGTTATTAAGCAGTCTAGCACAGTGAGTCTTCAGTAAACACCTGTTTCTCTGCTGTGGCTTACATTTGTGATTTTGCTTGAATTAATTGTAGTGCTTCTCATGGCACAAAAATTAACTGGCTGTTAGCATTTCTGTGGCAAGCATCCAGTTTCAGAAACCTATAAATTAGGTGCAAAATTTTCTCCCAATTGAAATGCTCAGATTTAGTTATTCAAAACTTTGCCTTGCATAAAAAAATAAAGGCCTCAAACTTTGAGTATCGGCTGATATTCAATAAGTTAAATTTGATGTGTATTTAAATTGGAAAATAATTTACACTTCTTGTGCACTCTATGTATCTTTCCATAGCTCTCCACATAATTAAGTGGAAACAGGATAACCTGAAAATCCATATGTGGAAATTAAATATGTGAAAAGCAACAGAGGAACAGCTATACTGGGCAGGAAGTAGAAGAAAAAGTGACAGAAATCTGAAACTGGTGATAACTGATTTATACAAATTTTGAAATTTAGTCATTTCTCTGACCATCTTAAATTTTAACACTGGGAATACTGCCATCAGTGCAAGTGTACAGCAAAAGAGAAAGGGAGTAAAAAGAAAGGCTTCAAAAAATACCTCTTGTCAATTCTTAGGTGTCTGCCTACCCTCTGATATGTCCTTTACAGAAGGGAAGTCTTCTAGACAAGGAGATGAGCAGAATTTCTCGCCTGCAGGTTTGGTGACAATGAGTACAAAGATTGCCTGGGTCAAAATATTTTTGCAGAGTGTGCCATTATGTAGGGCAGTGCTCATTGTGGAGAAAAAATTATTAGGAAATCTGGTGTGGTAAGAGCCTCTGCTCTAGATAATTTTGCAGTGTAAATTGCAAAGTCTGTGAAGCTTTTCTCAAAATAAACATTACTGGGTTAGACAAATGCTTTAACTCCCTGATAGTGAGTGCTTTATGTTTCAGAGCCTTCTGATGAATATAAATTTTGAGTTACAGATAGACTAAATGATCACAATGGCTTGTTTAACTGGGAAGTCTTTCAGCCCCTGTTTGCATTCTGGATAGTGACCAAACAGCGACTCTCAACAGACAGTGAATTCATAACTTCTACAGTGTTACATAATACATAACTCTACCACCAAACGAAGAGTTTTCTGGTGGCCATTTTTATCATAAGTGAAAGTGAAAACAATGGCAGATGGATTCAGCACCTTCCACTGTAAATTCATCTAATTCCCACAAAAGACAAAGTGCATCAAGAGTGTTGTGAGGATCCAGTTCACAAACCAGAGAATCACTGTAGGGGGTACCTCGCAGTAGGGGATAACATGGAAGTTGTGAGATTGCTTCCAAAGATAAAATTTCAGTAAAAGGAAAAAAAATTACAATCTGACATTTCTGAAACTTCTGAGCAATTTGTATATCAATAGAAACATTTCACTTACTAATCAGAATTTCAAGAAAGACAGGAAATAAAAAGAAGGGTTACAGTGTTATATAAAGATATCAAGAATGTAATAGTTTTTTTGGCTGTTGAATTTATTCTTGAGACGTGGATTAGTTTAAATACTCCTACAGAAGTTCAGGAAGACAGTTAAAACAATATGCTGTATTCTCAATTGGTGATGCAGAAGTCTGTGATAATCACTTAGCCTTCCTTTTTCTCTCAACAGGCTTAAATGGCTACAGGTATTAAATGGGAGCTCATGGCTTCTATTTTCAAACTCCATTTACATCTGTGAGTGATTTCAGTTTTCCAGCATTTAGAGTCCAGATAGATGGTAGAGTATTGTTGGGATTGGCCTTGATGAAAGCAATAAAAGAATGATTTTTCAGAAAGAGCCAATATGGGATCTTGTTTCTTCTCAGTCATCCTAACTTGGCACATGGGCCCCTCAGAGCCAAGAGCAGTGGTGCTGTCATGCAGTCTGCAGATTTGAAAATTATGCTACTAGTTCAGTTTCATTCTCTCTTTAAACAAATACTGTGTGAACAGCTGAAACTTTGGAAGGCCTGCTCCCCGTGGCTCTCATCTGTGATTGACAGCCTGGTGTCTAATCTAAGTTTTGACCTCAAGCTTTAGGCTCTGTCTCAGTAGGGACTAATTTGTGTCTCTTTCTTCTAACTAGTTATCCATTCTTATGCAAGCAGTATCCCTGCTTTTGTCATAATTAATTGGAGTTGAAAAATATATTCCAATATTAATAGTTTTGTATATGCAGTTTCACTGCACTTATGTGCTGTAATTGTCACTTAACACAATTGTTCCAGCATCTGAATAGCCCCATTCCAAAAGTCCTAAACAAAGACACAAATTTAAGTCACAAATAATTGCAAAGGAAAGAGAGGATTAGTGAAATGATATCTAGTGAGAGAAGCAGAAACAGGTTAATACTATCTGTTTGCTCTTTCAAATATTTTTTTCTGTTATTCTTTAGTATTTGAGCAAAGGAGAAAAATGGCAAAGGACTATGCAACACAATTTTGCATGTAGTGATTGCACTCTGTTCACCAGAAAAAAACCCAAAGCTAATAAAAACATATTTCTCCTTTTTGCATAGAGTAAAAGAGTGAAAATTCTCAGAATTCACACTGATTCCTCTTACACTTATGTTCTGAGTGTTTTCTGAAGAGACAGACTCTTCCAATGGCATGTCAGAGATCTCAATCAACATGGGTAGATTAGATTTGAAAAGTCTTTATTTTGACCAGACTTTGGTTATATTCCAGGATTTTGACCAGATTTTGGTTTATTCTTATCCTCTGGAAATTTTTACAGTCCAGGAGATCAATACTCAGGCAAAAAATTAGTCAATTACTCATATTATTATTTCATAAATTCCAAACATACACGTGTCACACTGTTGCCTTTTCTGGGCATGCTCTGTTTTGTTATAAGCCTGAAGGGGAATAATACACAATGCCATGTCACATTTCTTCCATCTGATCTAATGCAGAGCTAGAACTAGTCTTCCTGTTCTTCTTAACCTAAAGGCAGTATCCAGCTTCTTCTCATTTCCCACCAAAGTGAGTGACTGTGCAGGACTTGTACTTAGAGATTCACCCAACTGTTAATGAGCACATTTAAATTCTTAAACTTCCAAACTAAGAGCATTTTCCCTCCATACAGTAAGGGATAAAATCCTTCCAATCCCATAAAGTAGACACAGCATCCATCAAAACTTCATATATTACAAGAAGCAGGTATTTCTTTCAAATCTATCTTCACACTCAAAAATCCCCAAACAGCAATTTTACCTTATATTTGGGATCAATTTCCCCACATAATGATGTCTTTTCAACACATTAGCACATTTTCTTCTCTATTTGACTTCTCTATTTTCTTCTCTATAATGCTATTTTTGATCCAAGAATGTGTTATGAAATATGTTTACTTTTCAAAGTAAATACTATTAATAAAAGTTTCCTTAGATCTAGAATTATTACTTTTTAATTGTCATGGGTGCATGTATCTGTGCATTGCATGATTCTGTTACCTGAGAAATTTAATCCTATTATTTTAATCTTAGCTGGGAGATATAAAAAGCAACAAATACCACAGATTCTAACACTTCCAGAATGGTAGAAGTACAGGTATCAAATATCACACCTGTAATGATTATGAAAAAATGGCAAGAAATTTGGTATGGCCTATACACAAGTTTCAGAAGTAAAATGTATATGTGGATTCATACAAATATTTTTTTATTTAACCAATGGCAGTAAGAGGCAATATTATTACTGATTTCTTTTTTCACAGGCTTTTTTGAAAGCCAATGCACTTCTTAGTGAACAGGAGTTGAAGTCTATTCTCCTTGCATCCCAGTCTGACTGTTCAATATAAGTGGGAATATGATAAAACTTATTTTCCATGAATGTGCTTATAAGAAGAGTGTCCTTGACAAAGCCATAAATGACACTGTAAGTAGCAGCCGTGCTTTTGCTCTCCAAACTCAGCCTGTGTTTCAGACTGGATCTCAAGAAAAACAGAGCCATGCAGCATTACATCAAAGCTGTTACCTTCCATGGTGTGCAGGACTTTTAGGGACATAATGACCATACAGACAGTCTTTGACCAAACATTATACAGCAATGGAAGTGAAGCAATGTTTGTTCTGATCTGGGAAGTATCCATTGACAGACTGCAGACAGTTCAGATAGTAACTCAGAAACTATCAACACAAATGAAAGGAAATAATAGAAGGAGGAAGAAGGTAATATTTCATCTTCAAAAAATGATAAACATTCCTACGTGAAAAAGACATTTATTCAGCTAATGAATAATTAGGATATTCAAAACAATGATGTTTTGTTAGGCAGTTAAGACCACTATCAGCAGTTGTGTTAAGCTGGCTTCCCATTTAGATCACAGTCATGAGGAAAGGTCCAATAAATTATTTTCTGCCAACCCATGTAACACATCTGTTTTAAATATGACAGAGGACAAAACACATCACGGCAAGAGTATTTGCACTGTGAAGTCTAACTTTTTTAGCTATTGTAACTTATTTAATTGAAACATAATGAACAAAAGAAGACACAGTGTGATTGTCACTGAGAAAGTGTGTAAATTGACATACTCTGAGCACCATTATTGATTTGTTCCAAAAATATCTGACACAGGCATCCATTTTAGGCTCAATACATACAACTACATTTTTACTTTTCCAAGATAAATATCTATTTATGCTTATATTTGTATAGAAAAAGTATATTTATATGTTTTGATTTATACAAAAAATATGCCCAGACATAGAAGCAGAATTCAAAATGGCATAATTGTACAGTATTTGTGGTATAAGGAAAGACTAAATATAATTTTTCAGGGATTTTAAATGCCCAGGGTTTGACTCTGAGGAATTTAAACATAACATCATACTACAGTGAAACCCAGCTACTTGTGGACCTTCTGGTTTGTCCCACTTTAACCACAAATCAAGAATGGAGAGGTCTCCTAGAAACAGGGACATGTTCAACCATTTCCAAGAGCCACGTACTGTCTTCAGCCAGTGGTGGTGAGAACGGTGGGGAATGAAAAGGCAGGGCAGAGGAGATCAGCATCCACACTGGAATTTTAGGAAGTGAAGCAAATCACGGTGAGCAGAAAAGAGGGCTAGAGGTAAATGTGAAATATTTGCCTGCAGCTCTGAAATGTGGCTGAACATCTGGTTGCAGCAATACCATCAAAAGCAGGGAGGCACATGCTGAGTTATTTCACTGAACCAGGGAAGGAAAATTCTGCTGAAGAATATGCCTTAAGAAACATTATTTTCTCTTTTTCTTTTTTCTGTCAGAAAAATCTTATCATTTTACTGGACAGAGTATATGTATGGTAGGAAAAAAATCCCATGTTAACAAGTCTGGGTTATTCTTTTTCATCTCTACAGCTCTTCAGAGTAAGACTAACAGATATTTAAACAAGAGTTTATTGTTTAATTTATTCATTGTCTTTAGATTAGTCTGAATGTGTCATAAATATGAGCTACATTTCATTCAACTTGGTTACTTTTAGTAATCAAGATATACAGCTTAAAATGAGATTATCAATTTTTTTTAGAGAAGTCCAGCAGTTAAGAGGCAAATCTGTTAAAACTGTTAATATTGCCCAAAAACAAGATGAGTCATGTAAATGAACAGTGTTTCAATGCCATTTTATTAAATCAAAATCATTACCAAGGTCTTCTGAATAATTTTTTAAAGAGAGTATTCTAATTCTTTAAAGCTTTAAAGAAAGAAGTTAGTTTGAAATAAAATGCCCATTACCAGCTTCCACCCACTGGGTAACCTGCTTTTACTCCCCCAACTCACTGATCTGCCATGCTGAGATGTCTCAGGAGTTGTACTTCTGGAAAGGACACATCAGAACCAGTGAAGCTGCCTAGCCAGTGCTGAAATACCATTTCTGGATCTGGGCTCCTGGCGAAAACCCACCCAGGAGCAGCAATCCACAGGGCTGAAGGACAGCCACAGTTTGAGGAGGCAGCTGATGGCAGGGATGGGAGAAGTTCCTATGCCTGTAGGTTAACAGAGATACAGGAAAATTCCCAGGTCCCAAAGGATTCATCTGCTTAAAAACACAATTATTACCTTCTACCATGACATGACAATTTGTACAATGTAGCTTTGTATCCGCCTGAAGTGTGTCCCAATTCCTTGAGCATGGTCTCTGCTGGAAGGTGGATAGTCCTTATCAGGCTTTTCTCTGGCATTTAGTTTCTTCATAGGTTTTCAGTTCAGTGTTTTGTTGTTCCTGGCCACCAAATTTTCATTGATATAATTCATAGTCATATACTGGAAAAGGTGAAGCCTGTGTGATCATGGTGTGTGCCTATCTTACTGCCCTCATCTTTCAAGTCCGACCAACTTTGACAGTCAAACAAGGATTTTAAAAATAAAAAAGTTCATGTAAGCTTCCCTATATAAGACAGTAGGCAGAGCAGTACCAAGATAAAATATCCAAGTCCATCTTATCAACTCCTGTCTGTAAAAATAAGAAAAAACTAATGCAAGATGGGCCTTTTGAATGCCTCAATTAGGGGAAATCCTTAATCAGAGCCTTCAATCAAACACAAGAGACAGATCTTGGTAAATGAAGCACTGCTGGCTTTGGTTCATGGAGCTATTTGTTTAATAAAGCCGATGGTGTTAAAACTCATAAAGTTTATGATTAAAAACTTCCTACTTTTCTCTTTGCCCATGTGATGGGCTGGGCTCATCCATGATTTACAAGGACAAATGGATCACATGATTCACCCAATTTAATTTACCAAAATCTTTTGGGCTAACAAAAATTATTTAAATTTCTTGACACAGAGATGCATCAGTTGCAGCTTGAGATTTCAAGGAAATACTTGGGTGGGTTTAATATATTTTTATGTTTTCTATTGTGAATTAAAATTTTGAAAGTATAACTCAAGCTGATAGGTTAACCCCTAGTCGGTCCTACAAGTTTGGGTCATCTCAGTAGGCAACTGACTGCTGATTTGTGAGAGCCCTGCTACACAGAAGGAGCTTATTGGGATTTTTGAAAAAGAATTATGTCCATGACACTCTTCTTGAAAGTGTTTTAAGACAAAAATTGTGATGGAGTCTAAGAGATGTAAACAGCCCCTAAGAGTAATTGGATTACATCTTGTGTCCTAAGAAAACCCAGTATGAGGTGGACAGCTACTGTTAGGATATATCAATAAGACAGAAAAATGGCAGTAAAATGTTAAGTGTCTTCATGCATTATTAAAAGGTTTTTCGTAGAAACATTCTCATGTTTCAGGGTGGTGTGACTTCAAGGGAATAAATGCTGTCCAATAAAATTCAATGTAATAATATGTAATTTAAAGCTCACCATTCTGCTTCTTGCTCAATTCATCTTTTCCTTCTTCTCACAGTTTTTGGTGCAAAGCAAGAGCGCAATCACTTATTTTTCACTTTTTCAAATACAAGAAAGGAAAATATATTCAGGTCTAGCAAGCTCTTCCTGAATTGGTAAAGGGGCAAAGTAGAGGAAACCACACTGAAAACATAATAAAATTCTGAAATACAATGTGTGAATTTGGAAAAAAAAGTGTTTGGAAGATAAAGTAGTATGCAGAAATGGGATTTTTTAATTATTAAGAAAAAGCAAAACTGGAATAAACCAGGACATTACAAAACTACAGTATGTCACATGTTTACATTTACCTAGGGTTTTTTTAACAATCTATCTAAATACAACAGTGTCTATAACCCAAAAATTAGTTCTATTTCAACCCAGCCACTGCCACACACAGACATCCAGTGAGTCTGTGTATGCAAGCACTGATATCTACAAATCTATGCCATTTGAAATAAATTGCACCTTAAATTTGAAGGCAATTTTAGGTGGTTTGGTGTGCCGCAGGATCCCATTTTTGATATTTAGCAAGCCTGAGATCTTTGTAACTTATGAAGTCTGCATGTCTACAAACTAGTATGGATGTGTTTGTGTTTATTACCTTTTCTCATGTATGCCTTGAAATGACTAAATTACAGGTATTTTACATGTATTTTGTGGCACAAGACAGATAACGTCTGTTAGTATAATTTATCTTGAAATACCCTGTTTTACAAAATTACAGAAAAGCACAGCAATTTACTCTTTTTTTTTCTTTTCTCTTTTTTTTTTAGATTTCCAAGACTATGGCAAAATCTTCAAAGCCCTAGAAGATGCCTTCTAGCCAAGAATTTAGCCATCTAATAAACAATTTTCATCAAAGCACTGGGTTTGTGGAAATAAGAGTACAATTGTAGAATCCAAATTTTGATAATGTTCTGTACTTATTAGCTATTTTGTCTTTTGTATTTTGACCTAATTCAGCCAGCAAAAACATCAACCCTTATGTAAGAATAGATACACATACATACACATACTCCAGCCCAGATCAGATTAGCTGCAATCAAGGTAATTATGTTTAACAAAATTGTTCATCTGTGCTTTGCAGCTGTCATTTGGATCTACTGTTTGATCCCAAGTGACAGAGTTGTACAAATGTTCCTCCTTAATCCTGGATAACTCAAGTTTTATTTTAATAAAAAATCACCTCTTTAAAACTCAAGACTGAGATTACAAAATATTTAGTTTTGATAAATTAACTCTTATTTTAATTTAATGTTTTTCCTTGGTATGGTCCAAAGTTCTTTAATGGATACTACCTGGAATTGAGCTTCCCAAAAACTGAAGCTGTCATCTAGACAGCCTGCTCTCCTCCACCTCTGCCAATTATCAGAAGCTACTTAGTCAATTTTCCTGTTCCTCCAGCAGTTAAAACTATTACTCATGAACATACTCAGGGTGCTAAACACTACACAGTAGCCAAGCAGGTTCCCTTCCCGTGTTTTTCTTCTACTCTCTTGCAATCTAGACATAAGGAGGCACTATGAATTTTCATAAGCTCCAATAACTCTGTTTAAAGAAAAAAAAAGTTATAAATACACAACAGCCCTTCCCCCAGAAAACCAATAGCTCCACAGAACTTTGGTTCAGAATCATTGGTAGAGCTGTCACCCAGTCTTGTAACAATTTAAAGAGTTCAGGCTTATAGTTATGGTTGTACCACAGCTCATAATCATAAATTTTGATTATGCTGACATCTGAGTTCTGACAGTTCCTACTGTTAATAATATTAAAACAAGATTGCTATCAATCCAGAAGAGCAACAGTCTGGAAGATAAGACAGAGAAATGCTAATTTTGCCTAGGATTTAAACTCTTAATGGCTTCTTGTAGAATTATTATTACTATTACTAGTAATAGTAATAGTAATAATAATTCTACAAGAATTGTGATTACTTATTACTATTATTATTCTTCCAGCTTGACTTCACAAATATTTACTCTTTCATAGTCTGTAAAATGAGTTTTGTATTTTTATAAGATAAAAAGTTGCATATTTTAAGTAGATACAGAACTTTTTCTGTTGTACTTAAAAGATTATCTTCAACTATTCAACTTCGACTGCTCTCTCATGAGAAAAAGAAGTTTTTAAATAATATGGCCTTGTTTTTGTGAACTATTTTCCTTTATGAAAAGTCAAACAAAGGACGAGAAATAAAATTAGCATTTGGTATAAAGAACATGTTGACATTGAACTCAGTTATCATGTTTCTAGGTAAAAGAGATAAAACAGGATCAATAAATAGATGTTTTTTCCCAAACTTTTGAGGATCACCACTATTTTTAAAAAGCTGAAAAAAATTTGTGTTATTGTTTACGATAGTTACTATGATGGAAGAAAAATAGTACTTTCAAAATATTTGGATTTGAACTCCAGATTCTGGGCAAGAAAGTATTGAATTTATCCAAACCTTATCTTATAGGTATTGCATAAATATCTGTGCAAAAGGAAGAGGAAACAAAAAGATTAGGAAGTACTAAATGAGAAGCTGATTGTTAAGCCTATTTTCTACAAGCTTCTGTCCCTGTGTAAATCAAAGGGGTTGTAAAGTCTGGAGTAATCTCTAACAAGTTTAGGGGGGATTTTTCTAGCTCTGCTTTTCCTTTGAAAATACTATAGTTTCTGTTTTTTTGCTTGAGGAAATGACCTATGAATAAATTCACAGAGCCATATGCCATATTTCAGAGTTTTCTCCACTAGGTCCGCTTTATAAGTAATTATAACCATATCTAGGAACCCTCCATTCCAGAACTCTTCTTGTGTTGTCCCAGTACCTGAATTTCTTGCCAACAACTCTACAAAAAGCAATAGATATATATGTATGTATGTATTTGTATGTGTATATATATACATCTCTCTCTCCATAAATACATACATATAGGTTTATACATATCTATATGTGTGTGTGTAGTGCGTTTGTGTGTATATATATATATATATATATATATATATATATATATATATATATATATATATATATATATGAATAAGTAGCAGCAGTTTTTAGAGCTGCTGCTTTTATGAGCCAACTACCACAATACATATATATAATTTTATCTCTTTTCTAAAAGTGGTTTGTTGTTGAAGGAGAGCTGGACTGCAGTTTTGCACTATTAATCCATTTACAGTAGAGTTGTTTACACAGCATTTTCTTGTACTTGGGTTTGCTTTCTGGTTTTAAATTAAGGTATTCGGAGTCAGCTACACAATCTCTGCATTTTTACTGGGGTTTTTTTGTGCTTTTTATTGACTTGTTTGACAGTAGGCATTGATCTCATTAATAGAAGTAGGTTATTGTTGGTCACCCTGTAAAGATTGTTGCTCATGTGTTGAAAATAGACTTTTAAACTTTGTATTAGACTCTTCAATACCAGTGATGGTGCCATGTCTGACATGATCTTACGCAAATAACATATTCTTGGACTTGGATACTAAGCAGCACAGGGCTCTACATAGATTGTTCCCATGATTTTTGGAAAGCCTTTAGAGCAGACATTCCAGTAGTTTAACAGTCTTTCTCTTAAAGTAGTACAAGTTTTTCCACAATATACAGAATGACTGAGATCTGTGTGGAGGTACAATGATTTATTTTATGACCTTGGGCAAGTGCCAATATCCTCCATCTGTTTTTGTATCTGTCCTCTTTAAATTAACTAGCCAGGAAATGTAACATGATTCCTAGGAAGATTTTGGATCATTTTTGAAGTTCTCCATTTCAGAAGAGTAAATTAAATTCAGAATTTCTGTAATTACTAAAAATTTCTTGACAAAATCCTTCTGTGGCTTTTTCTACTTTATGCAAGGAAGAGGACCCTGCACAAATAAGTGCTAATTTTCTGTCAATAAATATGTACGTGGTTGTACAATCAAGCTGCTATCTCATGAATTTAAATAATTCGATTAAATAATTTAGTGACATAAAATGATGAGCCGATTATTGTATTCAAATGTTTCAGCAGTTCTAGAAGTTGCTTAATATTAAAATAGACAAAGGGAAGATCCGTAATGATATTAAATGAACCTTACAAAAGACTTAGATTGACATAAGAATACTAAAAATGGTTACAGTTTTATGTATATGAAGCTTCAGTAGAGAATAAAAGTCTGGGCCTAAGTTCTCTTCCCTTCATCCCAGTGAATTAAATTTGTGGTGGCAGGAAATTTAAAACCTTTCTCAGATAGAAAATGTTTAGAAAATAAACACAATGAGCCATCTTTTCAACTACACATTATATGCATTTTACCAAGTTTCCTTCAGGGTTAGATAACTCTTACTGTAGCTGTCCCTGTAAATATGACAATAAATTTTTAAATCTCCAGAGAACTGGCAAATACAGGCAGATGCACTTAACTGCTGGTGAGCAACAAAAGTCAGCCTGCAGGAAACTGTGGCACTAATGTAGTTCTTGATTAATCTCTAATTACACTTTTGTCATCTTAGCAGGGAGACAAAACTATAGCAGTTCCTAAATAGGCAGGCAGCATTTTGGCACCTAGCAACCAGCAGTTCTTTCATATTAGCTGCAGTGGACTCTGTGCTGTTACATGGAAGGTTGTTATGGATCACTGCTCTATTATTTATAGAGCAGCATTTACAGAGGCCTTCACAACAGTATATAAATTAGCAGCTTAACAGGCCATTGCTAACTAAAAACATGGCATGAGTTGAAGCATCAAGTATGAAATTAAAATGTGACTTGGAGATAATAATGTTTGTAACACACATAGAAAGGAATGTCGATTTATTTTCCTGTTAACCATTTCACAGGCAGATTATAGTACGGTCTTTAAGAATTTTTGTGTTCATGTGTGTGTGCCTGCCTCACTCATTTCTCGTATGCACATAATGAGTATGTATGTGAATACATAGACATTCATATTTACACCTAATAGATATTCTACTATATTTTCTCACATAGGTATTTTTAAAGATTAGTGTAAAAGCTTGCCTGTTTTTTCACAGTAGGATAATATAGCACGGAGGTAGATGAACAAGGAGAACAGTGCTAAAAGGGATCTATCCACTAATTGGGCCTCAGGCTGCAATAACACTACAAGTGTCTTCATAAAAGGGCCTTGTTAGCTATCAATCAGTAAAATAACACTAACTTTCTTCCATCTTCTGTTCTTTGGTAACTTGTCTCTGAGAAGACCAACTCCAATGAAAAACCTCACACCTCTATTTCGTGTCATTTAAAATGAATAAGAATCAAAAGTGATCAAATACAGTAAATGACTGCTGGCTGGCTGCAGTTGATTCCTTATTTAATCAGCTAAAGAAATATATAAATTAATGTTTATATACTAGGGATTCTGGAATAAGGGAATAAGATTATTAACCATGGGAACACATAAGCAGAGGAACCCTAAGAACATTCAGCTTTCGTTTGCAGTCCTGGTTTAATTAAATCAATGCTTGGCAATGAAAAACAGTTCTGATCTAAATCGTGGTGGTTTCTGATTCTTCTGCTGGACTGGATTGCGTTTTGCTTTCCACTTCTCAAACATATCATCAGAGAAAGTTCCTGCAGAGTAGGAGGGAGCCTGCAGCATGGGCAGACGTAGAGATGATGGAAGGGAAGGAACCCAGCTGCATTCAGTCCCTGTGCTCACGCAGCAAGCTGGTGACTGAGCCAGAAAAGGGAGGCTGCACTGGGCACTTTCTCCACAGAAAGCAATAGTAGAATTGCTCTCATCTTCAATACAGAAGGAAATTTGCTTTAGTTTTGTATCAAAGAACCCATTTCTAGATGTGCTTTACCAAGTCATCTTCCTTGTCTCTGCTCTTATTTACTGGGTATTTCCAGAGTTTTTAAAGGATTTAGAAGTTAAATGGGATATACCTTCTCTTATTCAGGTAATGGCATTTTATTTTCAGTTGCTAGCTCAGAAGGTTATTTCCCTCTCAAGTTTATATGAGATATGCTCTTACCATGTAGAGATTATCTAGCAATGTGTTTTGTGATTATAATCTAAAGTGAAGCATCACACAGTATTCTCATGGTAAAAATAAAATTAATTACTGAAAATTGGACCTCAAAACTATTCAGAATGCTGCAAATTACAGTATCACAGAGTTTCCCCAGCTGGCTGATCTTTTGGTAATCATCGTCACAGAACTGAAAATCATGGGCTTAGTCCAAGCAGGTAACTCTATGCTGCTAACAAAATGTTTTCTTTAGACTAAAACAAGCAAACAAAGAGCTTAAACCAGACAAAATAACCCAAAAGAGAGCATACAATTTACTTTCTCCTGACCAACCTTGTGAAGGGTGCTGCTAGTGCTAGCTCCTCCACCAGAGACTTTCAAAGCTGTAGCTCTGTGCCCTGTGTGAGATGACAGAGCCTAATGTGGGACTACACAGAATGCAAGTCACGGTATATGTACAGTGTATGTTTGGGCTATTTAAAAGCAGAAGAGAAACTTAGAAACCCAAGTATTTCACTTTTGAGAGGTATTTTCATGAAAGTGTAAAACAATACTTTGTTGTGGGATGTTTTTGTTGTTTTGCATTTTTGTTTTGTTTTTTGTACACAAATACTTGGTGAATTGGACAAAGCAGGAACATAAGGCTGATAAAATTTCTTACAAAATCTCCTAGCTACTGAAAAATAGCAGTAATCATCAAGCTATTGTCATCATAATGCTACAAGATGACTTAATTAGCTAATTGATTTCTACGATGATGCTCAAAGTGATGGGGTCTGAGATGCATTTGGGACAGGAATTATGAATTGATATGGCACCAAGAGGCTAATCAGTTGTTCTCACTGCATTGTTACTCTGTTGGCTACCAATGTTTCAGCAGGAAAAACAAAGCTCTTTGCTAAGCGTGGTTCTGGCAACTGTATCTCTGTGGCATCACATTTGCAAGTTGAGCCAAGCCCCATGTGAGAGAGATCAGTTTAGACGCAAATTTTCTCCAACTTTTGTCTGGCTGTGGGGCTTGTTTTATGTGTTTATTAACTGTAGCTTTGGTAAGGAAATTATTTTTATCAGTGGATGCATAATCCCATAGATTATGAATTGTTAACTTCATTTTTTAAACTTCAAGTCACAAAACTGAGCACCTGCACTAAGGTTCCTGTGCAAATGTGCCTTGCAATTCAAAGAAATATAATATGGAACCAGAACAAGAAAAGCAAAAGAAAAGTATTGAATGTTACTGTGAACTCAAAGTAATTTTCTTAATACGTGATTTTGCAGCTGCACATAATTAGGGTTCTAAATACATTTTAAGAATTCATTTCCATATCTTAATATGTTTGATTTTTTTAAGTACTATTGTCACCCAGAGCTATCTACCATTTCACACACTCATTTAAGAAAAAGAACCAAAAAACCCCTCAGTGAAGCTCTCAGCTTTAATCCATCCATATTTCTACTATCATATTTTCAATCTAAACTCCATGTTAATTTATCCATAAATTTAGTGAGTTAATTTATTTTATGCTCCTGGAGCATATGACATGTTCAGTCGCTGTTTTAGCAAAAGAGAGATGTATTTTTTGCACTCAGCATAGAAAAAATTAGAAAAATATTCATACTTTAAAAAATTACCTCAAAAGAAAGATGGTAAAGACAGCAAAAATGAAATTAAAAAGATACATTGTCAATTACCTCTGATGATACAATTTCAAGCAATTTTTTTAGACATGACACCTGTGTTTTAATTAATCACTTCTGAGGGATATTTTTCAATGAAATATCTCTCTCTGGTGAGTAATTTAGAATAAATAAATCCATACTTGTATCAATAAAAAAAATAAAGTCCTTTTATTAGCCTCCTCAATTTATTAGACATGGATATTTAAGGATTAGAAAGAACTTTTGACTCTAAGGTTTAGGGTCGTTAAACAGGTCACTGGAGCCTTCAACAGTAAATCTGTGCAAGACAGCTTCAACTGATGACTTCAATCAGGAAATTTGTTTACCAGTCATTATAAATCTAATTTCATACAACATATAGACTCAGAGAATCTATATCATATCTAAAGTAATCTTCAGACTCTGCTCTATTTTTGTTAGCTTTCAATGAATAGTTTGTAACAGTATCTTTCCCTGCATTTTAAATTCTAGAAATGAAGTCCATTAAAAAAAAAAAAAAAGACAGATGAACAATCTCTGTGAATTCAGCTTAAATTTGAAGTTACCATTAATTTGGGATATGAATCTGTGAAATAACACTATTGCAAAGTGTAATATTTATATATAATAATGAAAAATAATTGTGCTGATATTTCCCATTTATGACAGGTAAGGAAAGACCAGCTTTCTATTTTTTTTTCCAGTTTTATAATTATTAGGTGAACCTATCCTGATGTCTCAACATTTTAAATAAGAATAATGGGCATTAGATATTGAAACTTGAAAATTGCAGGTTAGGAATTGTATACATGTGTGTGCATGTGTGCATTCCAATTTTGATGTAATTGGTTTTGTATTTTCATTTCCTTAAACCAGTTTCTGCTTTCTGTATTTGTATTTTCTACTTCTACAACATTTATAATAGAAAATTCTTTAGATAGAAATTTTCACCATAATGAAAATATTTTGTTACAATAATTTCTTTTATTTTTCTGAATAGATATTATTATCTATTATCTATCAATATGAATTGTACACAAACTTTAGAATGCATTCATCCTTTGCTTTTTGTTGCTGACCAAATTAATTCCACTTGCAATTTCCCTTCAAAAGAAAAGAAAAAATTACCTCCAGAAGGGAGACTGGAAAAAATGGAAGGATTTTGACTTTTTATTTTGAAAGTTTGATGTAGCTCAATATCTAGGAGAATTAACAAGTTTTAACCTACAACTTGTATTATTTTAGAGCCCTGTGTAAAGGATTTTACCTGGAAACAGGGGAATTCTGTTATGGGGAATAAGTTGTAGTGAAGGTATTGGCAAAAAACCCATGGTACTGGTAAGCACATGTAGAAAGCTAAGAATGTATTGAAGCATTTTCACTACAGGTGGGGTTGAGTAACTTTTAAGCCATTTTTTTCTTTGAAATCTCATGTATATATAGGCATATTAATTCTTTAATAGAAAAAGTTTTAAAATACATTATGAAGTTGTGCATTTTTAGAATTAGAGTGCTGGAGGACCTAACATTGGCAATGATGTCGTATCAAATAGCTAGTTAACAAATATTAACCATAAATCAGAAACCATGACTATGAAAATTTTTGCCATTGTGCAAAAGGAACTTTCCTGCACTGTAAAGTGAACATATAAACTAAACAAAAATGTTACCTAAGACTATAAGTAGGTGTACTTTTCTGTTTGTGTTTTTCTTCTGGTAATATAAGTAAAATGGAAACTATTCCATTATATTTGAATTCATTTACATAACAAAACAAATTTTACTTTCCATTCATAGAGAGCTCATACAGTGTCCTATTCTGGTAAATTTTCTCTGTTAAAACACAAGTTTACCTACTTGGCACTTTAATATTTAATAAGCAGAGTAGTTAAACTATATACAATGACAGAGGAAATGTGTAAATGCTTTAAAATTTAAAAAAATGGGTAAAATAATTCTTAGAGAGGAGAATTTATGTATCTGTCCTCACCTACACATAGCCTATTCTAGTTCACAATTGGTTTTAAGAAGGTTGAAAATTCTCAAAGTCCTAAAGTGTAACAGATACTGCCCTTGTTGAAAGCAAAAGGAATTCTCCCCATACTTTTAGACTGTTTTAGGCTTGTTCTAGTTTTTGAATGCACTGGAATGGCTAGAAATGGACAACTGTCATGTTTTTCTCCATAGTGTGGTTCCTTTATGATAAACAAAATATTTGGTTTTAAAATTTTTATTCAATATTTTAATAAGAATGTGGTTTTCTTCACTTTTTTGGCACTGGGAATTCCAGAAGAGCTGGACCCCAATGTCCATATGCTTTTCCATAATCATACATAAATCTGCTTGGAAGAAAAGTAGACAAAGGCATTTTTTGTTGCTGAAGCTTTTTTTGGTGAAAAGTGGTTTTAGGAATATCGTTTCTGTGAATACATGGTCATGCTGTAGACCATTAAAAAATAAAAAGAAAGAAAAAGTACAGAAGTAAATAAAAAGTGATTATATATTAAAAATTTAAAACTGAATAATTTACTGAACTGTTTAGGTCAAAAATTCTATGAATTTTATCTGTTAAAAAGTTTAAAATTACTTCAGTGAAATGGAACATGTTTTTCCAGTCAAAAGGGAGTTATGTTTCTGGCAAGATCTTAGAGGACAGCATCTTTATAAATGGTTAGTTCCTCTGACTTCAGTGCATCTACAAATCCAAATGCAAGGCTAGGTTTTTGTCTGCTCACAGACTAATTGATAATATGTAGAAAGACTACAGAGAGAGTTGCCCATGGTTTAGTTTGTGTAGATATGGTTTCTTGTTTCTTCTTTTCACACGCATTAAATATCTTCCAAAGGATTTATTTCACATCTGCTCCTCTGTTAGCCTGCAGTCGCTAGTTTCCTTACTGCTGCAGATGAAACCTCAGAAGTGGAGCTCTGAAAGGCAGGGCTGTTTTTGCAGAGAAAGAGGAAACAGATGACAACAAAACTATCACACACACAAAAAAATGTCTCTCTTTTATCATTCTAATCAAACCTGATTTTCATTTTTGAAAGTGTAACTCTAACACTACACCTGGGAATAACTGGTCATTACAGCTGAACCTGGCACAACAGTATGTACATGGTTGGGCTTGTTTGAACTCCATGGGGTAGAGCTTTAGCTGGTAAAAATAAGGATAGCTGCATGCAGATACAGTGGAGCTCGGCTGATTTACACCAGGTCAGGGACTAGTTCTGTGCATTGATTTACTGCAACCAATTTGAACCCATTAGACTTACGCCAGTATAAACCTGAGGAAACCCAGTGGTGAATCAGGCCCAAAAAGAAAGAAATCTTTAGATAACTACTTAACAGCTGTGGAAATATTGGCTGGTTCTCTTAGGACTTCATTACCACATCTGATGAGAATGCTGATTTATGGAGACTAGTAAACAAATCTCAGCAGAACGGGTGTCTCAGAAAAAAACAAGGAAACATATGCAGTAAAAGAACAGACCATCTCAAGGCTTGTATTTTCTTGCACTGTCTGAGCCACACAAAGATTTAATGGAAGACATTTCTAACTAACACTTTGGATTTAAAGGCAAATGAAAGAAGAAACACAAAGCCCCTGTGGCCTGTTGATATAAACGACCAGGGGCAAGGAGGATCCTAGCACTTGGTTCATTCAATGACTCATCATGTAACACTGGGCTCATCATTTGACCCCTTCTTGCCTCAGTGAACTCAAGCAGAGATTAGGGTGAAAAATGTAGGTTCCTATTGGAAAACAGATGATTTATAAGAGAACTTCCCTGTGTAAATACATTACGAAGAAGTGGTAAATCCATAAATTTTACACACACAATCATAAAAAATAGAGTGAAAATCTGCAACAACCTCAATTTTTCCTCTATTCTTCAGGCTGCTTTTTTTGTCTTACTGCGTTATTCTCATCACAAAACCATGCACATTCTTAACAGATCAGCAAATGAGAGTAATGTTGTTACTTTCTGAATTTGTGGTATAGTAACAGATGCAAGAGTAAAACCAGATTCCCGCTCCTCCCATAAATCAGGGAAGGCAATGACGCCAGTTATATCTACTCCAATATCAAAAGTAAGTTTTACAAAAATTATTTTGGACAGCTGTCTGGACCAAGCAATTTCAGCTGCTGATGCTGTATGCCCATGTGTGTGCTGGAGATGCAGAGTGAAACCCGTTCACAATCTGTTTTTCAGACATTAGTACATTTTGTCCTTTACCACATGAACATGTGGCCCACAAACTGTCTCATAATTAAGGTCATTTTATTCAGTAATGAATTATGTGCTCCTCACCTTTAGTTTTTTTGTAAGGGAAAACACCCATCAAAGTCAAACACAAGGGGAAAAAATCCAGTTCTCAGCAGCTTTTGTTGTCTTAATTTTACACTTTAATGATTTGGACAGAGCTCATCACTTCCAATTTATTAATCAAAACGATCACAGAAGTATTGACAATGAACAACAAAAATATACAAGTGTTCTTCCAGTGTATCAGACAAAAGATCTAAACATATTTTGACAGACTGCTGCACACAAGGCTAATGGTATAAGAGATGCAAAATGTTGGTAAGGTTATGAAATACAGTGGAAAAGAAAACCACATGCCATAAAAATTTAGATTCTTTCAAAGTTCAAATGTCAGCCAATTAAATCCTCTGTTTAAATGCTGAGACAAAAAGCCACAAAGATCTCAATCCTATCTCATCAGAAGAAGGGTTTTTTTACTTCCCTGCTGGCAGCTTGTAGATGCAAAAGGTCTTGATATAGAGAAGGGTGCAAGTATAGCAGCAGCTAAGGAGTCTCAATCAGATAAAGTGACATCTGTGACAGATAGCTCTCTTACACGGGAGTCACACAAGCCTTGCTTGCCTTTCTCACGGGAATGATCCACCACTATTACAGTATCTCTAATGCGGCTACTAACATGAAGTCTTAAACTCATTCACAGTTTGAAACAAGATCACATTTACAGTGAAAAGCTGAAGTCTTAAGTAGCATGGAAACTCAGTTCAGTTTTCCTTATCACTTCTCTTCTATAGCTTTAATCAGGTGTTTTATTTATTAGGGGTTCAAAAAATAGTCTCAATGAATAGCCATTCATTTCTCCTGTACTCATCCATTTTGTACTTTTGATGCTACATGAACATGTCCTCAAATAGAATTTTATAAAAGATTTTTCTTAAGTTAAAATAAATTGAACTTTCATATTACTAATTACACCATTTGCACAAATATTGAAATGAAAAAGAATTAAAATTAGGCTTTGTATGCATTGAAATGCATATATACTACAAAAAAAGGCATAATTATTATTTCCTAACATGTTTTCCACATAAAATCCAATCATTAGATATTCCTTTCAGTTCTGAACAGGAAAAAAAAAAAAAAAAAAAAGAAAATTAAAAGTATTAAAATGTAATTTCAGAAAAATTTCACTTTGGAGTATCAGGAAAAGAGAAAGTAAAAATACCTGGAAATTTAATTGAAAGGTACAGAAGAAGACACATTTTCTAGAGAGGATTTGGGTATTTTTTTATTAAACAGGCAAACTGGGAGAAAGAAAAATTTGCATATTGGATGAAGGAATAGGGCGGTTACACTAATGATAGTAAAATAAGTAATCCAGGGTACGAAAGGAACAGAATATTAATACTGCTGTCTGGAAAATATCTTCAAGCAGAAAGTGATACACTGTGTAAAACACACCCAGGAAAGGATTCTGTATACTAAGTGTATACTAAAGTGAAATTTAAATCAGGTTCCTAAAAGAAAATATCTGATGTCACATTACAGATATGACCAATATCTCCATAGAGAGGAGGATTAGATAATAATTTCGAACACAAGGTTCCTCTTGATTCCATTTTAAGTAATTGGTGCTTGGATCCTTTATCTCTTTGTCTTCTGATATATACTGATTTTTTTGTGGGTTTTTTTTCCTAAATGAAGGAAATTTTTTTCTTAATTGAAAAAAATCAGCTGTACTCTAAACATGGCCTCTCATTTCTCAAAAGTGGTTTATATTTCCAACATTTTGCATCTATATTTGTTCTTAATAGGCTTACTTTCTATGATCTTTTAGTACCAGTGCAGAAAAACCTGTACTTTCCTTTAATTTTAAGTTGATATTGACCTGCAAAGAGCCTGAAAAAATGAATTTGGTGATATAAGCAAGAATCATGAAAATTACCAATACTATTACAGATTGTACAAAGTATTTACACTTTTTTTTGAAATCAGAATGGCACAAAATATTTAATGTAAGGTAAAAAGTATCCGGTCTTTGCAGAGAAATATATTTATTAAGAAAATGCAGATTTTGTTTTATTCCCTAGAGCTCTTACAAATGCACAAGACACAATCTCAATACATTCAGGAGCTGCTTCAAAACAGATTATTGATATTCTGACCCACAGATCTCTTGGAGGATATTGAGTATCAGCTGCCTCAAAGGTTGGCGCCAACCTTCCTCTTCTATGCACCACAAACCAGAATTAATTGCAAATCAATCGAACAAACTACAACTGATCAGTAAACCAATTAGTAATTTTAGCTGTTCATCCTGTCTTCATTTACTAAGGGGAAAGATGTGGGATGAAGGAAAGTGATTTCTAGTTAACATTTACGATTTTTTTTTCACTCTGGTAACAAGGATGCCCTTGTAAAAACATTTCAAGCAGGGACATATCCAAGGTAAGCAACTCCATCACTTTCATTACATTCTTCTTGTGATTATTTTTCCTTATGATTCTTTTATTTCTTGCCCCAAGGCTTTCTTCTGATTTTACTGGAGTAAATTTTTACATTTATACTTTCCTTGTGTCTTACCCATGAGTTCACCACTGTTTCTGAATTTATTCAGAGCATTCAGAGTGCAAATATGTACTCCCATGTGCATTAACTATTATTCTGACTTTTACTGGATTACTACATTGCTGCTTGCTGTTTCTAAAATTGGAGGAATCCATAGCCACCTCTGGAAAACCCATAACTGTACTCTCAAAGAGTAGCTTTTTTAAAAAATTTGATTGAGATTTGATGGTTTTTCTCTTACCTTGCAAACAATTCAAGAAATAAATTATTTTTCTAACAATCTACATATCACATAAGTAATTTGCAGTTTAAACAAGGTAATATTTCATGTCACATCTACATTGACTTCGTCTTTCTCATTATACCAAAGTAGGTGATTCCATGGAAAATCTGTTCAGTAGAATGTATTATAGGATGTCAACAAAGCACAGCAGATTATATTTTATACAAAAATATATCTTGTGAGGAAAAAGAGTTATGTGAAAAAAAAGTACTTTAATTGAAGATGTCAAGGGGAAAAAAACCCCAAGTAATACCCAGATCAGGTACATTTCAAGGTCTCAAAAGTTCCTGAAACAACAGAATGCATATACAAAAGAAATTTTAGGTCTCTTCCTTTACAGCAAATAGGTATCCAAGGAATTAAATGTCAAGAATTTTCTGTTACTAGAAGATTACTCAGTAGACCTTTTTAGAATTAGTTTTAATAAGGGCAATTATTTTTTGCATAATTATTTAGTTACTAAAGTCTGGATCATCTTGATAAAACAGAGACTTTACACAGAAATAAAACAAGATTTAACATATTTTCTGGTCTCAAACCACTATATATGAGCTCTAATAAAAAAGAAAATATAGACATAATTTTCCAAGGAAACAGTACATTTTGTGTGAGACTATCTAATACTGAAAAGGTTGAAAACTGAACTCCAAAAGCCTGACTGATTGTGACAGCAGCACCTTTCACCAGCTGATTGAAATTAACAGTTTCTTTCATTTGTCCTAATTAAGACCAATGGGAGTTCTGGAATTCACCAAAGGTGTTTCAAGTTGCTCTCTTGTTTAGGTGTTGGTAGTATCAGCTTCTACTTTATTCATCAAACAGTTTAGTCTAGCTTGAGAACAACTCCTTTCTTAGGGCTCTCTTTCAAGAAGTGCTTGGATTGATACCTTCTATGAGTGCTTCTTAATAGAGAGCACTGCAGTTGGCGATGAAAAGGATATAATTTCTGGTGAAAGATTAATACATGGTGGGAGCAACTCTGACAATGTGAATACAAAAGAGTTACTGAACAAGCAGTTGCTAAGGACTCACAGAAAATTCTGCTAGCCTTTTATAGTAACTACAACTCCTCTGCTATGAAAAGGCCAGAGGTGGAACATACTCAGTGTGAGGACAGCACCACTTTCAGTGCTGAGTCCTGTAGGAGCTTGTCATAGTTTATAATCTGGATGCCTAGGGCTAGAGAAAAGGTTGCATTAGAAAGGAGTACAGAGCAGGTTTGAGGAGCATTCTGGCTGCAGTTACAGAACTCTCACACCTGGACATGTCTGGATCTCCATGAGCTCTGGGGACTGGCACTGATACATTTTTTTTCTTAGCACTATCCTATAGGTCATGATGACGCATAGTGCAAAGGGCTGCCTTTAAAACAGGATCAGATGAGGAGAGCCCAATCTTCTATTTCGTAATATGGCATATCCAGCATGAACCCAAGGGTGGCAGGCACCCCAGAGCATCCCGGGACTGTATTTAAACTCCCATCTGTAATGAAAATGCTGTGCTCACCAGTTTGGTTGCAACCATGGTCTTGCAACTGCACATCCCAAACCACATTTTCTGATCATCCATACAAATTTAAAAGGGACTGAGGGAAATATGACTGAGAACCACAGTGAATTCTGCAGCTTTGGTACACAGACTCTCCATTTTGGTGTGACTAAAGACTCACTTCTCTAAATACTCATAGTGAGGTCTGGAAAGTGAGAAAGTACTTCAAATTCTCACTTCTGTGACTTGCCCAAGGTTATTATGCATGATGCATCTACTGCATAACTGTAATTTTACAGCTATTATATATGACAGTTCTACCATGCTCAGAGTTTAAACTGGTTATTAGATGTACACCTATAAATTTCAGACTTTCCTCTTAAATGGATTTCAAGCACATTAGGAAGTCATAAATTAAGTGCTATTATATTTGAGAGAAAACTTTAGTATTGAAATTTTATTGTAAAGTATTCAAAATCTCCTAATTTTGTCTTCATTGCTATGGAATAAATGGTTGTAGAATCATAAGTCATTTCAGATTGTCATTTATATGGTGTCATTCAGAGAATGATGTATTATTTGACTTTCATTGAAGAAGTGAAAAAAACCTTGAAATAAAAGTTGCATAGTGGGTTGGTTGCTGTTTTTTTTTTTCCTCCTTGGAAGATTAATGGGCCGTTTAACTGAAAGATGCATGTGTTGTAGTTCATCTTTTTTAATGTAATTATTACAGAAGAGGTGGAGGGTTTAGACACTTACAAAGACAAAATTGTCCAGTGCTTCAGATGTAATTGCAGTAGCAATGAATTTGGTTCAATTTTCTGACGTACTTGGGCAACTTAATTGGTGAATGTTTTTAATATATTTGCTGGTGTTGTTCTTGTTAAGATCTGCTTATGTAGTGCACGTGCAAATACTCTTGATGTGCTTAATCCTTCTTGTAATATTTCTCACAGTCCTTACTCATATGCACTATGCAGAGGAGAGATAGCTTGTGATGACTACCAGGTCTAATTCCCACAATCCACGTTCTCTTCCCAGAATTTTCTGCTCTAGAGTTCCTGTGTGACCTTGACTAAACACATCTGTATCCATGTCTTCAGCATGGGTCTTTGGCTCTTGGTATTGTCTTCAATTTTGCTTTTGGCTAATCATTGATCCTGAAATTGTCCTCACTTCTGCAGATCTCAATTAAAAACATCACAAATCTTCCTGAAAATGCTGCAGTGTGCTTACTCTTTCTGAATTTCTGAAGACTGTAAACCTGGAGCTTACTTTTTCTGAACTGCGTGTTTGAGCTCTGCTTCAGTCCCTGTCCCTGAGCAAAGCCATAGGTGTACCACCAGGAACCAGTGATAGCCCAGACACACACCTGCTCCCAGGTCAGGGATAGCAGACGGCAGGAGAAGGGCACACCATGGTGTCTGGATGGCCACATTGAGTGTGGACACACTGCATAGCTCCACTACTTGTTTCCAGGCCTTTACTTCCTCCTGGAAGTGAGGAAGAGTAGTTGTTCATCTAAACACTGGGGTGTCAGTGACTGTCTTCCGGCCCAGAATCCAAGGCCTGTACCTATTTCCTTGCACTGTAAAATAATTGGAGCATCTGAATCATCATCCAGAGTTTGCCCAGATATGAGCAGCACTTGGGTCAGGCTAGAACTCTGCCAGAAGGCATACTAGCAGTTGTATGGGAGTGGGCTGAACTCAAGTCCAAATCCTATTCAGCTTCCTGAAGCAGACAGACAACCAGGTACCACAGCAAGGGAATGGGACACCTGAGCTACCAGCAGAGCAGCAGAGGAGAGGGAAGGTCTACCAAGTCTTCCCTAGAAAGGGAAGGAGAAAGGGGAAGGAAAATCAGGTAAACCCATACACATAGACTTAGTACCGTGGCACTACTGACAAGAATAGTAAAATGTATACTGATGCTGATCTGTGACCAATCCTCATCACAATTTATGTATGCTTACAATAAAATTAGGGGACTAGTATGCTTTGCATTTGATATCAGTGGGTGTGGATACATTTGTGATTGACTTTGACAGCAGCCACTCAAAATTGGTTTGTCTTAAAAATATAGTCCATCTCCATAAATATTATAGATTTTTTAAAATTATCTAATTTTTCCCTGCTCCAAAAAATGTATGTTCCCTTTTCCATGTTTTCACCCACATAAATATTCTCGGTGAGGCCCTTCCAACTGAGAACCCTTCAGAAGCAGCTCTGTTCCCTGAAGAGGTCCATTCATTCTCCAGTACACCTCTGTTGATAAAAAGGGAGTCACGTGCTCTAGCTGGAATTATTTTCCCAAAGTGAGAGGACAAGTGGCCCACTTCACAGAGGAATTACTCTCCCCATAGGAAGGTATATCATATATACATATGCTACCTTTATGCAAAACTGCTGTTAAAAAAACAAGCTGGATTAACACGGAGTCAGCTTATTTCAGCAATGGGGTAAAAAAATTCTAAAGTGACCAAATACTTCAAGATAATTTCACAAATACTGAAAATTTCCAGACTTACTGGTCCTGTCACATTTAATTTAACTGATGACATAAACACTAGGCAGGGTTGCACAGAATTATTTTATAGTTTTTTATGAACCCCAATTTTTTCTCTATTATACTCTTTAGCACTTACAATTGCCTTGCAAACTGAAGGGAAATGCATCATTAATCCTTGAAAAGCACCATGTGTTTAATTATTTAGACATGTAGGGAGATTAGGCCTCTTAAGACAGAAGTTCTTTTCAAACAACAAAGCCTTAATTTGCTTCTATTTTCTCTTACTCTTTCTTTTTATTGTCAGATTTTGCAGATTTTTACAGTCATATTTTTATTTTATTCTGCACTATTATTAAATTCACAGTGGGCCTTAAAAAGTCATCCTAATGGAATGTATTTTTCAAGGCACTGACTGTAAATTCCCAGAAGAAATTTAACCTTTTCTCAAACATGTGATAGGCTTTTCTCCTACCCAATAGGAAGTGAAATCTGAAATATCTTCACATATGTGGTAATAAAAAAATGTCTTGTTATTTTAAACAGTAGAATGAGTTGTAGCAGTTTTCTGAAGTTCTTTCATTTACCAAGAATAGATAACAACACATCATTTGGAATTCATCTGAGTTTCCACATTTCTCAAGAGATGCTTAATTGATCATGGTGATGAGCATATTCACTTAAAACTATCTCGGAATGATTTTCAAATTTTCAAAGCAAAGTACTTTTCTTGGTACTTTACTTTCATTTTGGTATTCAAGTTTAAAAATTGAAATGGGGAAGAAGGGTTTTAAATTCTAGGATTTAAAAAATATAAAAAAAGTGTCAAACTTTCTAAAACCTATATATCAGAAAATACTTCTGGCTTATTTATAGGACCAAAGGTCTTAATTTTGCTATGTTCATTACTTGATGGAGAGCTGATAAATTTCAGTGAGCTTCTCCACTGTGATATCTCACAGCTGACAGGGTATGTTAGATTAAGTGGCATGAAAAGTTGAAGAGGTATTCAATTAAAGAAGGATTGAAGAACTGTCATACACTTAATGCTTGTTGACATTACAGCGATTTTTTTTCCCTGTTTAAATAGGGCCTGTCAAACAAATATGATACTCTTTTTTGATAAGATCCCAGTTTGGTCGATAAAGATAACCACAGAGACATAAAAGGTCTAAACTTTTAACAGGTTTTGTGTTAGTATCACATGACATTCTGTTTGAGACAGCATTATGCAGTATCAATAAAACACATATTAAAATTTGGTTGTTAGATGGTTTTCAAAAAGTATTTGTCCAAGGCAAATCATTGTCAAATGAGGAATTTGCACTGGAATTCCACAAAGACCCAGTGCTACTCAACATTTTAACAAACGATCTGCAAGTATATGTAGAATCCCTGCTCTTAAAATTTGAACACAAAAATGATAGACTTTTAATATTGACAAGGGCAGGAAGACGTAATTAGTCATCAAGTAAACTGGGGCAGCTCATCAGTATGTTTTTAATACACCCAAGGGTAAAATAATCTGCCAATGAATAGTGAACACAGGCAACATCTTCATGAGATAAACTTTGATTCTTCAGGTTTTGTGGCAGATGAGACCTGAACATGGCTATACCAAGAATTGATTCTTGGATATCTACGTGAAAGAAAAAGGTAGCAAACCAGAGAAGATACTGTAGAAGTGCCCTGTAGAAGATACTGTAGAAGATATATAAGAGAAGAACTCCTAAGGGCTCCGTCTGTTTAACTTCACAGAAAGAGGATTGAATAGTAATTTGATTACAGGTTGGAAACCAGATATCAGTGATATCTTAATCTAGCTGGTAGAAGTACAATAAAAAACAGTAGTAGGAAGCTGAACCCAGACAGGTAAACTGGGAAAAAAGCCATGAGTGTAAAAAAGGCTTCAGCCATTTGAAAAATCACAGAAGTGATGGACTTTCCATCTCCTGATTTTTTCATTGAAGTCTGATGGAAAGGGTTATTGAATATTCACTGAGTTTAGTAGATAGTAGATTTTAATCCAAATTAAATGTTAGAATATTATTTATCATGTATTCTTTCCATAAAACCCATGATGATTAGGGCCTGACTTATATGTGTTGTATAATATTGAGGTATTTAAAACAAAACACTGGAGACAGGTATGGAAATTTGGTTGAAGTCTTCAATCTGAGAATTGTTTGTATCCTCTGTCACATCTGGGAAAAAATCTGGTCTAACAAAATAATTCTACTGGATACATACTTAAATGTTTATGAATTGCTCAATCATTAAAATGATAACACATAGTGTAAAGAGTCATAAATTCAAATGGAAGACCTCAAAGAGGTAGGAAATTAAATTGGAGAGATTTTTTTTAACACAGAGGGCCTGGCGATCCCAAGATGGAGTTACCTTGGGTACTTTTGATGTTTGTATAAAAATAAATTCTTGATTAGCTTAATTAAAAATGATTCATGGGAGCCTTGATTTGAATAGTAGCTCACATCTATGATAAGAGAATTGAAAAGGGTTGGGGCAGGTCTAAAATGCATTCATTCAGTTTTGCTACTCTATATTCTTTATTTAGGCTCGGTCTGTCTGGCAGCAATCACAGAGGTTTGAATATTTATATGAAACACTGAGACAGCAAAACATCTGATTCTCAAAAAAGTGATTTTCAACACTTTCCAAGACTAGCAAGAGCACCTGAAAGAAGAGCTGAGATGTTGTGTATTTAGGAAACCTATACATTCATTGCTTATATTGCGCTTGGATTAGGACAGCATTAGCTCACCACCTAAAGAACAAGCCATAAGTCTATGGCAATGCGTGACATGGCTATGAGGGAACCAGGGGATGTTGTTGCCAAGTCACTCTCTATGGTATTTGAAAATTCATAGAGCTCAGGTGAGGATCCCAGCGACTGGGAAAAGGATCCTATTTTTTAAAAAGGGGGAGAAAGGAAGACCTGGGTGACTACACACCCATCACAATCATCTCTGTGCCTGGGAGGGTCATGGAGCAGATCCTTATGGAAACAATGGCCAGGCACATGCAGTGCCTAGGACACTAGGCCTAGACTAGGAGGTTATCTGAGGTAACCAGCAGGTTTCATCAAGGGCAAATTGTGCCTGACCAATCTGGAGGCCTTCTAGAGATGGAGTGACTGTGATGACAGACAAGGGAAGGTCACCTGATGTCATCTCCCTAAACTACTACAGAAGGTTTTTAACAGGCAGTTGAAAACATGACACTATTGTTACCAAATTGGAGACAGCTGGATTTGAAGGATGGACTGTTTGGTGGAGAAGGAATTGTCTGGCTGGACATAGCCAGAGAGTTGTGGTCAAAGGCTGTATGTCCAGGTGGGGGCTTGTGATGAGTGGTTCCCTCGGGGCTCTGTCTTGGGACTGGTGCCTTTTAGTATCTTTGTCAGCAACACAGGCAGTGGGATCAAGGGCACCCTCAACACAGGAAACACATGAACCTCTTAGAGAAGGTCCAGAGGAGGCCACAGAGATGATCAGTGGTGGGGCAACTGTCCTACAAAGGCAGGCTGAGTTGGGGTTGATTAGGCTTGAGGTGAGAAGGCTCCAGAGAAACCTCATTGCAACGTTTTAAGACCTAAATGGGGCTTTCTATTGGGCTTACACCAGGAATATTACATTAGTTTATGAGCAAGTCTAGAAACAGACAGGACAAGAGGCTTCTCAGCAGTAAGAGCTGATGTTGCTCCAGCAGGTATAAAAATACTCATGTAAGCAAAGATATCAAGAGGTGTTTTTTAGATATAATTACAACAGAAAAAGTGAAATCTAAGCTTTGCATTCATTCTCTTCTTTGAGCCCCTGTTGCTATTGAAACTTCCTCTACAGAATTTTCATCAATGCTTTATGAATGTTTCTAATGCCATTCATGTGATATACATTAGATAGGTCTAGATAATAAAGTTATCTATCTTGCTTTATAGTCAGTTAATTACTTTAGTAAATAATAGGTGATGAGGAAGTAGAAGGTATCACATTCAGTATATTAATTGCTGAGTGACTAATGAAGCAACATTTTCTCATCATTTCAGATTGAATTGCCAGTGAAAGCCATAAGGTCTACACCTGTCACCACTAAACCAAGCTAAGTTACTTAACATGTGAAAGCAGTCCAGTACAATATGCTATTTCACACCAGGCAATCTGAATACATGCTGTGTTTAGAAAATAAAAAGTTTCTGTTATGAATTACTATTGAATTTAAATCTTTTATATTTTCTCTCATAAGGAGTGGCCATTCCCTATGTTTTGCCACATCCAAAACCACTTTTTAAACAAAGAGTATACCCTTTTATTTCATCAAGATTAAGTAGCATAAATTATTGATTTTCATTCAGATTTTCCTTGTCTTTTAATATTTTGTTTTAATTCATTGGACCTATCATATGTATGAAACCAAAATTACCCATAATAATGCTGAGATACTTTATTAAAAGCAGAATTTATTATTTCAATTCCTAATTGTTTCATGTAATATTGGGTACTTGTCTGAGAAAAAGAATCTCTTCTCTTCTTCCTATCTGCCACAGTTAAATTATATATAATTATTACATAATTACAGGTGTGCTGTCTTCCTTTGCAGGATAATGATAGGCGTGACTTAAAAAAACCTGCAGGTATTTAGGTAAAACAACATAGTAGGTCAATTGCTAAAGTACCACAAGAAATTATCCCACATAAGTGTTGAACAGTCTTGTTAGCTATTAGCATCACAACTATTGCTCCAAAGATGGAAAGAAAGTATTGTTTGCTTAGAGGTGTTTGCTAGCGTGCAACAATTGAATGAGAATAAAGCACTTTTGCTTAGAGTTTATCTGATAACAATCTGTCTTCTCTTTAAACCATTAGGGCTACATTATTCACTATTTCTGACAGAGAGGTATTTTGATCCACCAGTAGTCTCCTTGGCCAATAATCTTATTGGGTTTAACATTGATGGTCATTATGCACAGCACATCAGTAAGGGATGGATAACAGAAACAAGCTGGTGCCATATTGTCTAAGATACCAAACTGATAATTCAAACCTGAGTCTCTGGTACTGTCCAGGCTTAACAACTTTTTATTCATATAAGCTGCATGAGGAAACTGAGTTGCTTTGCGTGTTTTCACTCAGGAAATATCTATGCAAACTCTTACCTGATTGTTAAATTTCAAAACCAGTGCTATGCTGCTTAGATTGGACTGTGTACACTCACAGCTCAGAACAGAAGAGACAGGAGCAGTGCTTTTACTATTTTCTTTTGTACTTGAGATTTCTAGGTAACTGCAGTTTGTCTATTATGTAACTGTTACCAGTTGTAAAGCAACCTGATTGATTGGTGATGTATATTTGTGTATTCCTGATTTCCCTACAGTATATTTCAAAAGCACTTGCCCCAGCAGTATTGTCAGAATCTGAATGCCTTCCTTTTGCTTGTATTTCATACTATAATCTTTTCTTTGCGTCATGCTTAGCCCCTTTGTATTGAAAAGAATAAGTTATTTTTTAAATCCTTTTTTTTTCTCTTTTTCCTTCATAATGCTATGCATTTGGATTTTTTAGAGTTACTGACAAAAAGGATACTGACAATACTGAGGATAAACATTCCTGATACTGGAAGGCTACCCAGTACTTACTGGGAAACAAGAACTTAGAAAATACCTTTCCACAATACAATGAAACTTTATCATCAGGATACTTGAATAAAACAGACAAACAAAAAGACAGTACAGTTAACCTCCCCCGCCCCCCCCACCCCCCGCCGTATATTTTAGCAGCTGCTACCACCTGTAACTACCTCATTCTAATTCAATACCTCTACCATGGAGCTGTTGAAAGGGTGGATAACTTGATACTGTCTCAGTCTGCAGGAAAGCAGGAGTAGTGGTTGTAGCCCAAACACAGAGCCTAGTATGGGGGAGAAGATTCTTATAGTTAGTTCCAGAGGATATGTCACTTTTCTGTGAAACGATTATGCGGATCCTCTAAAAAGACAAGCTTTTTTATTGTCAGACAGCCAGATAAAGCCATAGACACCTGCGTGCCAGGTATGTGTGGTTGTATCCATCCCACTCCACATTCACTGTGTTTTCCTACCCCAACTGCTTCTACACCACAAGCACAGCTATGGCAGGGGATCCCATTACAACCCAGATGACCCCTCTTGGTTAAAGCACAGTTCAAGCTGTCTAGTTTCTTATTCTCTAGCATTTCTGTTGAGGTGAACCATAAGAACTCTGAGTGCAAATTCTTTGTAACAGAATGAAAAAAGGAATGAAAAAAGATCTATCTGTCCTAAAAAGAGATGTGTTCACACTGGGTCTATCACCACAATGACTCTGTAGCACATCAAGTCATTAGACCTTGCACTGTGCACAAAGCTCTAACTGTGAGCATTGATCAAGATTTCTTGTCTTTATAGACACTTTTACTTGCAGCTGCCCAGACTTTGCACTTTCTGGACACAGAGATCCTACCTACACTGTAATGCACCAGCTGCATTGTAACCACGTGAGACAACAGCATATTTTATTTTCTTGTCCAGGAACCAAAGAAGAAGCTTTTGTACTAAGAATAGAGAAGGAAAAGGGAGTTCAAGAGAGTGTAAGGAAAGATACAGCTATTCGGAATTGGAAGTACTGGATGTTATAGAGCAATAGCAAAATTAGGATGCAAAACTATGTTTGATAAGGATATCCAGATTCTGTCACAGATTTAGTGTTTAGGTACACAAATCAAGTTCAGACTCAAAGGAATGATAGTCCAATTTTTTTTTTAAGAGCTTAAGAGCAGTAGGGGGCAAGAAAACTGCTATGGTTCAATTTGCTACTGAGACAGAGAATTCTCTTGAGTAGACACACAGTTGTATGAAGTTTATACTATTCTGTTAGTGGTGCAATAAACCTGAAGTCAATCTAAAAGTCTCTTACAGATATTTTGGGCATTCTGCAGCACTATCAGTGGACTAGCACTTGATAGATTTAATCTGTAAGAGGACTTTTGACAGACTGGATAGATGTGTTGAGTACAGCAGCATGAGGTTCAGCAAGGACACATGGTGGAGTAAACGGACTTAAGTTGCACCAGAATAAAGAAATTTAGGAAAAAAGTCATTGTAAGAGGGGTTAGGCATTGGAATAAGTTGTCCAGGTGGTAGAATCATTGTCTGTTAAAGCAAGCCACCTTGCCGTGGCACTTGGAGATATAGTTTCGGGGATTGATTACCACCATTGAGTATGGTGGTACTGGGTTGGACTAGGTGATCTTCCAACCTTGATGATTCTGTGAAGGTAGATTTAACTTGGATATTAGGAAGAAATTCTTTACTGTGAGTGGGGTGATGCAGTGGAGCAGATTGCACTGAGAGGCTGTGGCTGCCCCATTCCTGGCAGTGTTCAAGGACAGGTGAGATGGGGCTTTGAGTGATCTGGTCTGGTGAAAGTTGACCACATCCATGCAGAAGGGTGGTAACTAGATGATTGTTAAAGTCCCTTCCAGCCCAAACTACTCTATGACTCAATGATTTTGTTTAGGCAAATGATTTCTAAGCAGTATCAGCTCCAGAATGACAGCACAGTCCTGGTTAGTGTTTCATCTAGTGACATTAAGCTGCTATCTGCAGACCCCTGGCCAGATCCTCAACTGATTTAAGTGGTTGTCACGCTGTTTATTTGTTTAAGCATTTGCACCAAGTGAAAAACTTGACTGTGTCTATGTAGACACTGCCAGACACCACCTATATAGTAAATCACAGATAATTCTGTGTCTGCATGTGTGGTTTTTTGATCTTAGGTATAGTTTCTGTGTATGACAGTGACTACACGTAGTCAGATTTTTTTATAAAATAACATGTCAAAACAAAAATGTAATCCATGTTTTCAAAATTTTTTCAGCTTAATACAGTAAGGAAATAGTACTAGTAAATACATATGCACAAAAATTCAGTGATTTTATACATATGCACATATAGACATGCAGATACACATTCTGCACCACTCACACATCCCACCTTTATTATATTTAACAACGAAATTGAAGAAAAATTATTTGCATGAGTAAATTACTTAGTTTAAGCACAAGATCACAATCCACAGCGCCATTTGGTGGGTATATTTTGTGCACTGTCTGGTTTAGAATTGGTTTTTATAATTCCCTTCTAATACAGTATTGAATCCTACAAAAACTGTAGCACCTTAATGATAATATTATAAACTGGTTTGTCAGTCATACTTCTGTGATTCCTGAAACAGAACTTTTATCAGAGGCTAAATTTCTCTCAGTCTTTCTGAAAGTACTATCTGCATTTGATTGAGCCAGAAAAACAAAGAAGTAAAAATAATTACATTTCATTTTATCATCTTTCTAATGCCTTCCATAGACCACTATCAAATTTATACAAAGCAAGACCAGGACCTCAGTGTACCATAAATATATCATGTCTTCAGGTCATTGACAAACTACTTGGTCTCAATCTATATCTCAAGAAACTTGGAACATGAATTAAGTTTCAATGATTGTGTTTTGTTAAGGATGGAATACTAGAGAGCACAAGAAGGAAGACATAATTTAGAAAGCAATGAATTCTTGAAAAATCTCTCAACTTAGGAATCAATAACAGTATTTTCAAATGACAGAAGTAATCCAACAACAATAAGGCAACGCTCCAAAGCCACCACAAATGTTTTTATAGGATTTCAGTTTGGTTTAGATTGTTAACCAATGACTAGAGGCAGGAGGGGAACATTAAGATATCAACTGCACATCATATTTTCTTTGTTTTTTTACATATACACTAAATCTTATAGATATGACACTATTTGTATGGTGTAGTACTAAGATTTTTTCTTAAATCATTTACCAATATGAATGTTTTAGCTAACAAATCGGTTGTAGGGATAAAATGCTATTTACATGGAAAATAAGTGAAAGGATCAAAACATGAAAATTAATAGCCTCAACTAATTGGCTCATAGAAAGAGTCCAACCTGTTTCTGAATCCAAATCCAAAGTATTTCAATATTTTCTTCCCCCTGTTTTAATTATTTGTCTTAGCAATTTTAAGAAATTCTAAAATGTGCAACAGCAACAAGAAAGTTTCCAGAGGTACTTGCGAGGGTCTCCTGGAGATAAGTGGCACTTCTGAAATAGCTGCCAAGAAAAACAAGTACACAGGGAATCCCCCATTTGCCCAAGGTAGGAATAAAAACAGAGCAGCAATCCAAGCTGTCATGCTACCACACACTGCTCCAGGGCAAAGGGAGCAACTATTTCAAATGAAAAAGAATGTTAGTTTAGCTGAATAATGTCACAAGAGGGCCTTATAAGTACAATAACAGAGTCAACATTTCCACAGGCCACAAGGACAAAATAAAAACTGATTTTGGTTTCAATACTGAAATGACAAAACCACTGTTTTCCAGATTTCACTGGAACCAGAACAACTATGGAATCTGCATCTTGGATGGAATTTATGTTACTTTCAGAATATTTTGCCTACAAAGACAAGGCAATCTGTGCTATAGATTCATGCCAAAAGTCCCTTCTTTCTTCACTGCTAAGTGCAACACAGAGCTCATAGCGCTAATCCTTGAGCAGCACCAGCTAGGAACTACACCCCACATAAAGTCCAAGCAACCAGTTCTTGCTGTGAACATAGAACTATAACATAAATGCAGTTATGTTCTCTTCCTACATTTAGTTTTCCTCAAAAAATGGTAAGATGGGATATTAATAGGTGTACATTTTAATCTTGGCTATAATTTGATTCTGGAATTGAGCAGTATAGACAGAACAGCACCAAGTTCAGCCCCATCTGCTTAGTTGTTCTTACAAGCTATCCACAGAATCTCTGTCCTCAAAAGCCCCAAGCCTTCAACATGCTTTCTGTGCTGCAGCACAGTCTCAGTTGACTGTTACAAAAATACGCTTTTAAGAGGCTACGCTGTGTCTTTTTATACCAATTCAGCTAATTCAAGATGAAAAACTGCAGCTGGTTGTGGTTGCACATACATGCCACAGTCACAGAGGTAACACACAGAAGCCATGGCAGATCCAGATCAGCTGCTTGCGGACTCGAGCAGGTTAGAGCTGAGCCACCCCGCACACATGTGCTGGGGCCAGACGCCATTCAACGGGAAGGATGCCCATTTTAGTGCACACACAGCCAAAGATACCTTGCAATGAAAAATGAATATCTGGAACAGTTGTGCTACTGCTGTTGTCTAGAAATCAATTGCTGTGTGGTTTCAAGACTCTTGTCTGTAAGACCAGTCTTCCGGCAGATCAGCAGGCAGAAGGAACACTGTTAGCACTTTTGTGCTTTTGCGGTTTTCAGTTTTGCCTATCCTGCAGGAATGGACTATTTTTACAACAGCAATGTGGTGATATTTAATGGAATTCATTTGAAGGCCAGTACTGCATGTTTACACTTTTCATGAAAAGGTAATATTCTAATTTTAATGTAATGAAATTTTCATTTCAGTAAAAATTGCCATTATATTTTAACAACCCAGTAAGACTCTGTTTGACTCTTTCCCTCTCATTGTAGTCAAATGTTCTCTATTCATTCACATGCAGTTTGCAGCCAAATCATTAAATTAAAATTACTATATTCCTTTTTCAAAACTACTTTTACCTAAGGCAAAAAGTAATTACAAATCAGTGTATGATTCCCAGTAAGAGGCCTAGTATTCCGCTCAATAATCAGTGTCACTTCAACAACAGAATCATAAAGACTATTTAACTTTCTAAACTAAAATTTTCTTTAAGAAAAAATAAAATGAATTCAACTAGAACCGTAGGATGAAAAGCTAATGTCTCTATCTGCTGCAAACCTGCTATTTGGCCTTGGGATAAATTTCTGCACTACTGTCTATATTATTATATATTTTTTGTTGTATTCTAAGTATGAAACTCTTTGATTAAATAGCATGAAGGGGTTAATAGTGCCAAGGTAAGTAATTTCTTTGTAAAGAAAAGAGAATAGCTGACATTATGTGCAGTATAATTATTTTTTATTAATTGAATTGAAATACTGAACATTAAATTGTGATACTTAGTCATATAATCCTTTGTAATTATATATTCTACAATAAAAGCCTTTCAATTAAATTTTATTACAAGTCTAAAATTCAAAAAACACCCATCTTTACAACAGAAGCAGTCAGTAGCTAAGCTTTTTGAATAATTTTTCTCAGAAATTAAAAGCAAACGGGGAAAAATTGGCATTATTTTGTCATTTTAGAATTACAACATTTGCCCACCAAATCCTACACAATTGTAGATAAAAGCTCCTACAAGGGTAAAAAGCGTGTCTCTTTTTTTTCCATTGCTACAAAATATTGATGAAGTGCTCTATTGAGGTAGAGATCTCATTAATTATTTGATTTACAGAAAAAGAAGACAGAGGGAAATGAGTGCTGTGGCTAATGCCATGATGTACCATCTTGAGACTTAAGATCTTTTTAATGTATTCGGCAATGATGCAGCTGAAAGAGGAAAGAGGGAACTGAATGGATCCATTAATTTAATTGAAGTGAGCTCTGACAAGAGATAAAACATCTCAGGCTCTGCATCTCTTCAGGATGCATCAGCACTATAGTAAACAGTAAATGATCCGCAGAAGACGCAGACACGGATACACACACAAACACAGACACAAACGTAAAGGTATACAGAGATTTTCACACGTACACACACTCGCATACTCACATCCACACAGACACACACACCTCCACCCCCCTTCCCCTCACTCACTCACTCACTCACTCACTCACTCACTCACTCACTCACTCACTCACTCACTCACTCACTCACTCACTCACTCACAGATTTACATAGATTCTAGAGACCTCAAGGCCAGAGAACACTTCCTTTAAGCCACTTCACAAAGTATTCAGCATAGAATCATGGAATGGCCTATTAGGGAAGTGTTCTTAAACATCACTTGGTTTCAACGTCCCTGCTGTCAGCCGGGACAATAGATCATGTTACCCAGAACTCCATCCAACCTGGCCTTGAACTCTTTCAGGGATGGGGCATTCACAACTTCTCTGGGCAACATGTCAGCGCCTCATACCCCACAGTAAAGAATTTTTCCTAATATCTAATATAATCTTTCTCATTGCCCCCTGTCCTGTCTCTACATGGTCTTGTAAAAAGTCCCTTTTCACCTTTCTTGTAGGTTTTCCCTTCAGCTTCTGGAAGGACACAATTAGGTCACTGACTGCAACAAATGCCCTCTCATGAACAGCTCCTGGGCTAGCTATAAGTTATTCACACACCTTATAGAAAAGTTGCATTTGTTTTGTTTTTTTTCTTTTTTTGAAATTTTCACTGTCTTACACTTTTTTGAAAGGTGAAGGAGAGAAGCAGACTTTACTGCTCCTTGTAGAAACTCCAGTGCTGCTTTGTATGCGTTACTCCTGTTCCCCCACATGGAAGAGAGAATTTGTTTTAAAAGAATACTGCTTCTAATATGTAAGTTCTTAGTGGTTACTATAAGCATTCTCATTTAATACCATAACCAATTTTTAATAATAATATGAAATGATACCACTTTACCGATATAGTAGAATACCTGGGTTCATATCCCATAATTACTGTGATTAATAGCATGGGGCTAAAGCAGCAAGATTCCTAAAGGAATATAAAATGACACCATTTTTCAGACCACAGTTTTAATGATGGCATGCTTGCTGACATCTGGGCTAATACCAGGAGAATTGAACAAAATCAGAAAACAAAGTTTAGTTACTGGTCCTGAACATTCTGAATTTTTTGGGAAATTTTATAATTTCCTACATGATACTACTTATTGCTACTTAATATAGATATTAAGACTCAGCTGAGATGGCTGCAAATACCTCCCATCTGTGACATGAGCAAACAGAAACTTCTTTCTGTGACAAGGGACACCCTGTGAAGTTACAGTCCTGGATACTTCAAGGTTTTTCAAGTTACTTTGCACTCCAACAATCTTTCTGTAAGCCTAGGTTAATTGAAAGAAAACAATTTCATGCAATGTCAAAAGCTAATTGAATTTTTTATATACACAGAAAATATAGGTTCCCCTTTATTGAACTGTGGAAATTGTATTCAAAGAATAAAATTTACTTTTTCCTGCCATATGAACATGCTCATTTTTTCCCTTATGCGTTCTTTTGCCCTATGAATTCGCAGTAAAGCAAAACTAATATTTGATCTTTTAAATTAAAGTCATGTTTGTGACTTAAGTCATGTTTGAGAGCTTAAAACAGTACTAAATAAGAAAAAAAATGAAACATTTCAAAAATAAGTGGAAAATGAACATAGTTTCTTAAAGTAGGAGCTTCAAGTTCAGGGTTACTCAGGGAACTGGGGACAGTGAGGAATAGAATAATTCTAGCAGGATTTTAAAAATTCAGGAACTGCTTTGGGAGTCATACAGAGATGGATCCATATGTCTGGACTCAGCCAGTTAATATCCCAGAGCTGACTGCTGGAGTGACCATTTTAATATCTTTGCAGCTGCTTTTGCAGTAGCTGAAACTCTAATGACATTAAGCAAAGAGGCGGCACAACTCAGTACAGAAGAAAATTGTATTTAGCCCTATATTCCTGCGTCTAGCCATGCAAATCCGAGGACCTATTTCCCATCCAACATCAAACATTCAGTCAAAGCTGTTCTTTCTGTGGCTTATAAATATTTATTTCTGTCTGTATCTTTATGTGTCCACATTCAATAACTTTCAGAACAAAAACCAAGCAGAAAAATAGAATGGAGAATTTATAGTGAAACTTGCTTGGAATAACACTGAAACTATGACAGTATTCCAAATATGAGCCTTTGTGACTTCTGGCATTAGATTTGACTGTAGTATCAACAGGTATTTATTTTAAAACTATGTGGCAATATATAACATGAGCTTTTTTATCTCTCATTTATCCCTAAGACATTAAAAATTATGAAATCCAATAGATCTAATATAGTATTCACCTTAAATGTTAGCTGGATTGCTGGCATTTAACCAATAGTGTATTTAAATTGTTTAAAAAAAAAAAAAGATGCAAGGAAAACAATCTCTATCGCCTTAAAGGAAGTCATTTGAGCTGATTATACAGAGTGCAATGATGCATTAATACATCACTGGATGTGAAATGTCTACAGCGTATCACATAATTCTTTATTTAGAGTTTATTAAACAAGCATTGACCTTCAGTCTTATCATACACAAAACTGTATCCTCATAGTTCGATAAAGTAGGTTGTCAAAGTAAATATTTACAGCAGCTAGTAAAATAAAATCAGGTTGTTTTCACTAATGGTCTATAGTGATCATTTGTTTTTTGAGCAGCTATATTCTTTCTGTCAAGAGGAAGCCCTCTTTGGCATCAATGTGAATCCCTGAAAGCAGGCAACTGATTCAGGGTGCTATCCTTTAGCTATTAAAGTTGAATTTTCCAGGACAAGAACACCAGAAGCTTTAATAACTTCATTTACAATGGCTCAGTTTTCTGACTGATTGAGAAACGAACCAGCAAGCGCTGTCTGATGCTGTGCTACTGAACATAAAAGAACACTTCTTTCCTGGCACAAAAGAGAAGTGCATTTAGTTATGCTCTCTTGTTAGGGTAACCAGTGGCATCAAATAACCATAGAATCTGCGGTATAACCAATCTCACAGGAAAAGAAAATGACAAATAAATCAGTTACATATAACTGAGTATCACTCTGATGTCATTTCTTGAAGGGAGAGATAAAAAACCTACAATTGATAATTGCTGTGTTGATTAAAGATACTTATGTATTTCTAGTATAAAACAGTGCTTCTTCTTACAAAAACTTTCTTTTTGGCTGAAAATGCAGTCTAGAAATTGTTATACAATATTATTATCCAATGTTATTGGCAAATAGACTAGAACTTCTGTACAACAATTATTGCATTGAAAACCAAAGAAATGAAAAGAGCAGTTTGTAATGTGGTTTTGTATATGTAATTATTCCTATTCCAGGAATACCAAAATATATCGAAGCAGCTCTGGAGAGATACCACATTTCTGTCATGTCTGTCAATTTGAATATTAAGCAATATTGGCTTACTGAGACACTATTTTGGCATCAGTGTTCTGGTAGCAAGGTCATTCAATTCAGAATCCAATGCTGTATTTTAACATAAAAGAATGTGTGTGCGTGTATGTGTGTGTGACACCCTGTCCTTCATCAAATTATAACCATGTTCATCAAATTATAACTGTGCTCTTAGGTATCCAGAGTCACCATACCCAGCAGTGTAAGACATCCCTAAAGACCAGAAAAAGAAAGAAAGGTGGAAGCTGGACAAGTACTCCTTATGATATATTTAGAAAGGATTTCTTCATTTAAGCATATTTATTTTCTTATGTACAACATAATTGTCACTAACCTTAACAAAATAAGTGAAGTGATAAATCCAAACTAAGAGAAGAACTATCCATCCCGTCCCTAGTGGGCTACTGAAACAATGGCATTGTCAGGGGACAGCCAATAACCTGATCCCATTCGGATGGTCTTCAGTGTAACCAGGAAAGTAGCACTTCAAATCTGGTAGAATCTACAGCCACTCTGCATTTATCAGTGAGTGCAACAGCTTGCCCAATGATTAGCAAATTCTGGTACTGCTGACTTCTTAGAACTGCACTTTGAAAGTCTTTAGGTGTTACCTCACATGAAATATGGTTCAAAACAGAAATGATAAAATAGCTAGAGATGCACCACTTCTTAGGAGCACCACACAGCATCATGACACATCCAGAGATCCATCCCAACACATGGAGCTCAGCTTTCCTTGTGCATTTGTGGGCACATCAAATGATGTTTTGAGGGACTATAACAACCGTTAGACACAATTTTGTAGCTTCAAAGAGGCTTAGAAGACAACTAAAATGGTATATAAACCACAATGTAAGATATTCTGGAAGGTTCTGGCTTTTTTTCTTGTTTTAAACTGGCATTTTGTCACCACCAAGGCAAAGAAAATAATTTGTAGCTACGAGAATAACGTTCATAAGAATGTACATTTTTATTTTTGACATGTAATAGCAATATATTGTAGTCTATAATTACTGTCTGATCTCAAACTTCTAATTTTATTTTATTTCATTTTGAAATTTGGATCCCAGCCATGTAGGTGTTTTTAGGTTTGGGGGTTTTATTGGGTTTTGCTTTGGATTTTTGTTGTTGTTGTTGTTGTTGTTGTTATTGTTCTTTGCTTTGGTTTTTTTTCTTTCTATTTTGAGCTTTTTTTTCAGTGTGTTTTTTGTTGCTGTTGTTTGGAGTTTTTTGTTTGTTTTGTATGTTTTTTTGGTTGTTGTTTGGGGATTTTTGGGGGGTTCTTATTTTGTTTAGTGGGGGTTTTCAGTTGGTTGGTTTTGGTTTTTGAGATGGTTTTGGTTTTAGTTTTTTGGTTTTTCAAGGAGACTGTTACTCAAACACATGTATATATCTTTTAAATAAAGAAGATGGGAAAAAATCAAAATAAATTAATAACTACAACTTCTTGGCATAGTTGTAATTCACTAGTACACTAGAATAATAAATTGATGTTTTCAGGTCTACTTGTTCCATTGAGTGGTGTAATAAAGAACCTTTTAGACTTCACCAGCTATACAATAATGGAATAAAATATATAGTGGCCTGACAAATTCACCTGATTTATAGTAAAATCTGTTTTTTTCTCCAATACCATCCATATCTAGGAGGGGAAAAAGCTGATTTGTTTTCTGATTACTGGTTTTCTACTTTCTCTTAATTTCAATATAACTTGTAGGCAACAAGTTCTTTCATTTCCCCAACCTATTCTTTATATTCCCTTTACAAAATTAAGAGTTAGAATGGATTTAATGCAGGACAATTATCTAAAATTTTCCTTCCCCAGCCTCAGCGGAGATTAAGGGAAGATTCAGAACAGAAACTGTGTATCCCCTCCCAGGCCAGAGAGTATAAGTAAAATTTTCCAGAGAGAGAGTGAGATGTTCAACAAGAAAGAATTTCTATTGCCAGTTTAAGATGAAAGAAATGAAGGTTAAACTTTCATTTCACAATTCTGCCTTCTTCTCTGATCCAAAAGCAATTGGAAATGATGGCACGGGCATATGTATTTCTATGAGATATTGCAAAGAGATATTTAATTAATATGCAAATAACTTCAGAAGATGCATGGTGCGGTTGTTTGAAAACATTTATGATACAAAAGCTCCATAAAGACATGATAAAATATAAAAATTACATAAAAGTTATTTTTTTTGTTACAGATTTCTAATTAAATAAATAGTTTTATGGCTCACTAATCTCTCAGCTTTTAACATAACCCCATTGAAAATATATTCATAAGAATATATTACCCTGAAATGCAACAAGCCCAAGATTTATTTTGTAACAGAAATCTATTTTTCAAATTTCTTCTGAATCTGCAAAGGTTTAGAATACGCTAAAATAACTTCTGTGGCCATGGTAAGACAAAAGGGGAATAGAGACCAAGGGGAATGTGGGACATCCTAGAAGTAAATGTGGGAGAGCAGCAGGTTTGCAGCCAAATGAGGGGACATAGGAATTTGAAGAATCATCAGACTCCCTCAGCATCAACAGTGGGTGCCGTGGTCTTTGCAGCTGTAGGCTATTCAACAGAGAAAAACTGAAACCAGAATAAACCATTTCCTGCTTTGGTGTGTCTTAAGCCTTGTTCAAAGGATCAATCCATTGCTATTCAGACAATGTTAAACAATGTCTTTAAAAATTATGTGTGAAGAGTGATTTATGGACTGCTGTTCCAAGTTTACTGAAGAATGCAAAGCTACAGCAGTGCTTCTGTGTCCTGAGCAGGGGTGCTGTCATGTGTCCATTTACTTCTTTATCCAGGTATCACTCTAGGTGGGAAGGATTTCCTTCTCATCCATGCCATTCTCCCTCTACACCCTTGCTCTGGTTTCTCAGAAACACTCTAATGAAAAATTTTGTCCATAATTATCAAATTACTTCATAGCTAAACCGTTGTGAGAGGGACTTCTAAATATTTACTGATTATCTTGCTTTTGAAAAATAATTTTAAAAATTCTTTTGTTTTGATAGACTTACTTTTGGTGGGTTTTACTACATTAGAGACTGAACAAAACAAGACTATCCACTAATTTATTTTTGAAATTAGGGAATGAAAAACTGTTTTATTTCATGGAAGCAAACATTCATTAGAGATGGACTGAACTGAAGCTGCTCAAGTCTAAAGGAATATCGTGGTGTGTGGCCTATTAACTACATGAGGATGAATGACAGAACAGACTTGCAGAGAAACAGGTACAGGCTAAGAAGGTACAACTTATCTCTGCTCGCATGTCTGCTTGATCAGCTAGTAAGTACCACGCAAGAAGATAAAAATAATCATAAGAATAGCAAACACAGGCAATTACCAACTGAAACACTGTATCATTGGCTAATATTTATTCAGTACTAACTTGTTCATATGTCTTGATGTGGTCTGCATGCATGTGAAGTTGGTATTTCTCTCTCAGATTTCCCAATAAAGGCATCAGTACAGGAAAGAAATGGGGAAAAAAGAGAATGAGTTTACTAATCAGTAATCTGTTATGTCTTTGACTTGTCTTCTGTCAGTGGATATAAATTTGTAGTTAGTGCTCAACCTTGTCAAAAAGTTAAAAAATGTGCATTAAGTACTCCAAAAAAACACAATCCTAGGGCCATGTGAATGCCTAAATAAAAATTACAAATATTTCAGCAAGCATTTGGGGTTAGAATTATTATTTTCATGGTTTTTTGTCATGTTATTTACCTTTATTACCCAAAAAGAGTTCATTAAGTCTGTATATGATTCTATTTTAACAATGATCCCATCCTTTTTCTCTTTTCTCTGCCTCTCTGTCACAACTTGTTGGAGCCTCGGGATTGTTCAGCCTGGAGAAGAGGATGCTTTGGAAAGACTTAGGTCAGCCTTCCAGTAGCTACAGAAAACTTGTAAGAAGGCTGGAGAAGGACAGTTCATGAGGGCACATAGTGACAGGACAAGCGGGACTGATGCTATGCTGAAGGAGAGTAGGTTTAGATATTAGGAAAGATTCTTTTCTGTGAGGATGTGAGGCACTGGCACAGGTTGACCAGAGGAGTTGTGGATGTCCCATGCCTGGAAGTGTTCAAGATCAGGCTGGATGGAGCTCTGAGTGAGCTGATCTAGTGGAGCATTCAGTGCCCATGGCAGGGAAGTTGAAACCAGATGTTTAAGAACACTTCCAAACCAAAGCTTTCTATTATTCTACAATTTTATTGTTCTACGATAACTTCCATATCTGAAGGTAAAAAATGATAGATTATGTTTCCACAGAATAATTTACAAGCATTTTATTTACATATATTCTTTATTTGGATTGCCAGTCTTTCTTCTTCTGCATATTCAGTAGTTATCTTTGTGCATTAGAGTTATTTGGATGTCAGTAATTAGAGACAAAGTGTTGTTTGAGCAACAAACTAGCTGTGCAAAGGATTTTAAAGAGTTCTCAACACTCCTAAAAAAAAAAAATCAATAAGGCACTGCTAACAGAATCACCAGTCACTTTTGAAAATGGACTTATTTTTTCTTTAAATACCCCAACAATTTGTTCTCTTTTCCAGAACTACTCACTGCTGTGTTAAGGATATTTTCATGAATTATTGAATTGGCAATGAGAGAGCTACAAGCCCAGTCATGCTGTGGGTCCTTCTTCTCTTTATTTTCTCCACACTGGCCTATTTCCAAAAAAAGGGAACATTATTTGGCTTTCTTATGAAAGATTTTCTTAGCTGGACCTGCGCTTGCACTGTTCTGTGACATTATATAAAGCTCAGCTGTATTATCAGACGCTTGGATCTCTCTTACTTCACTCTCACTTGCTGTCAGCCACTCTTTCTTGCCAAATATGGAGCCTAGCCCAAAACAAATCACTGTTCATGTTTTGGTTTCGAGTGCCCTGACCACAGTGATTTCCAGTTCTCTTCAGTTTTGGACAAATGCCAAGCGCACCAGCCTTATTACATACTCCTGAAAATTGGGATTTGTAATGGAAGTGCTGACACAGTCCTAAATATTGGCATGAACAACATAATTATAATTATGCAAGGAGAGATGAGCAAGAAGGACATGACTGTTGAACACAGCAAAAGAGCTGCTCTCGTTAATCATCTCATACATTTGAGAAAATTACTTTGGAAAAGGAAAGGTTAAAATGCTGAAGTACTGAAAGAAGGTGAACAGAAGACCACAGTTCATCTCAGCATTCCTATTATAGCATCCAGAGATAATGAGGAGATTAAATTTCTCTGAATAAGGACTGTACTAAATATAATTGTTGTTTCCTTAGGGTCCAATATGCAGCATTGTAGCAAAATGAAACAGAAGAAATTGGAGCCAAAGTCTGGGAGAAGCTGGTATGGATACTCTGCTGCAGGCATTTTTTTCCAGGCTGTGGCATGGTTTCTAATTTTACACTGGCTTTCAGCGAGCCACTATTTTATTAGAATTGGACACACACAGGGTGTGACTAGTCCTTTCAACCTGTTAGAAAGAGCAGGAAATATGTAGATAAGTAGATTGATACAGGGGCTCGTGTAGACTTGTGCATGCTCACAGAAAAACATACAAGTTATTTCTTTGTTTGTTTGGATGTTTGTATGTGGACATTCAGGCACAAACACACAAACCTAATGTATGAAGACCTATAATGGCTTCTAAACGCCCTTTTATGTAGAAGATCCAAATAGAAATCCCTCTCCCAAAATCTGAAATTTGTTACCCATTGTACTTGTAATAGTACAGGCTTTCTGCCTGAAACTATCATGAAACTTGCTCTTATGAAATCAAAAGACCTGAAAAATAAAAGAAAGAAAAATAACCTTTTTAAAACAAATATTGAGTCAGTCTTTAAACAGTGGGAATTAAAATCCTTATTTTCTTCATTTCTTCACTGATAATTTGTATATTAAGTGACTGCAATTTCTTTTCAAAGAATACTCATATAAATACATAAATAATATCTCTTACAGAAGAACAATAGATTAAACAGATTTATATGTTTTTTAATATATAAAATTAGAAAGCTATCATAAAAGTAGGTGAGTGAGATTTCTAGTTCTGGCATTCACATCTGTTGCAATGGCTAGTTGGTTTGTTATAATGCAGTCATGTGTGAAAATTATTAGGAAAATATTAGCTTTTCAGTTTGGACAAAAAAAAAAAAAAAAAAAAAACCAAAAAAAAAAACAAAAACAAAAAAAAAAAAAAAAAAAAAAAAAAAAAAAAAAAAAAAAAAAACCAAAAAACCCAAATGTGAGTTAACAGTTTTCTACTGTCTGTTTCACAGACATTCTCTTTAACTGAAAGATACTCTGTATCTTACTTCCATACAACCCTGGCATCAGGGAACTGTAATTTCTGTTGGGAGTGGTGCCATAATCCATAGTTTATAGTCTCATGCCAATGTATGATGAAGGTGAATATTGTATCCTAGATCCTCACAATGGTCTAGACTGATGGCTAGAACTAGAAAAGGTCATCAAATATTAATACTGAGGTACCACCATCTTACCTGTGAATGAAAGGATGCTGCTACATATCCCTTTCTAACAAAGTGTGATGATGAATTAATATTTCATGTGAACATATTTTCATATGAAAGAAAGAATCAAAATTCTTGGAGCTAATAACCTAAAAATGACTGCATTTTTTTCCCAAGGTAAGCTCCATACACACGTAATATTTTACTGAAATTTTCCAAGCATTAAAGACAGAAGCTCCTTAGTTTTCAAATACATCTCTAAAAACATGCAGTAGTATCCAGCCCTATCATAAATAGGCGCAGATCCCAGTGCAGTTGGTGGTCAATATGGTTTTCTATACTGGAGTTTAATTTGACTCTTGAATCATTATATCTGTAGATTTTTAAAACATTCCTGTGTGTTAGTTTTATACCTGTTGGCAGATAGATTTCTTATGGCCCCACAGTCACAGGGTAGCCTGGAGAGCTCTGGGATATTAAATAAAATCAGCAGGCAGAAGGAATGACTACACAATTGATAGACTGCAAAATTGTTAAATAGTTAGGAACTTAACTGTAGAATGAAAGGTACCAGCTGCTGAATGTGAAAGAATCAGAGAATGAGAATGAGAGTAGAAGCAGAAGTTCAAGACATTTACCTGACAAACAGTCCTTTGACAGCTGTCAGAGTGTTGCTATGTCTTAAACTGAGAGATTTTATAGTTATTACTTACTTTAGACTTTCTGCAAGAAAAGGTATCTCAGATACCTCTCTGTGCAGCACAAATTGTGAGGAGGTATCTAGCTAGATGCCATGAACTGAAAAGGACTGAAAGAAATGTGTAAAAACATGAAAACATGGAATAGATGTAAATTCTTTCAACTGATCTCATTGCACACCATTGTGAAAGTTTCTATGATATAGCATCAGATATCATCTCTGCAATTCTTGCTCCATTGTCCTTAGAAAGATATCCCAGATTTACCCATATGTGTATGACCTATGGTCTCTTTATTAATACTATTTAATGTTACAATGTGGTTAATAACCCCTCAAAGGACACTACATCAAAAATTGCCTTTTATGTACAGACAGACAGGGGAATGAGAGGCTGCACAGCAGTGCCATGGAAGGGGCCCTGGGGCTCTGGTCCATGGCAAGCTGAACATGAGCCAGCAGTGCCCTGGCAGCCAGGAGGGCCAAGCATGTCCTGGGGGCATCAGGGACAGCATCACCAGCCAGGCAAGGGAGGGGATTGTCCTGCTCTGCTCTGCACTGAGGCAGCCTCACCTCCAGTGCTGGCGGCACTTCTGGGTGCCACATTATAAGCAGGACATAGAGTTGTGACTGTCCGAAGGAAGGCACCAAAGTGGTTAAGGGCCTTGTGGAGAGTGACTGAGGTCATTTGGTATGTTCTGTTGGAAAACAGAAAATTGAGGGGAGACCTCACTGCATTTACAACCCCCTCTGGAGGAGAAGGGGAGGGGCAAACACTGATTTCTTCTATCTTTGACCAGGGACAGGACTTGAAAGAGGGGCCTGAATTTGTGGCAGGGTGGAGTTAGGTTGGCTATTAGAAAAGCATTCTTCACCCAAAGAGTTCCAATTGGGTGCTGGAACAGGGTCCCCACAAAAGTGGTCACAACAAGCCTGAGAGAGTTCAAGCAGCATTTGAACAATACCCTTGGGCACATGGTGTGATTCTTGGGCATGGGGCTGTGCAGGGCCAAGAGCTAGACTCAATGGTCCTTATGGGTCTTTTCCAACTCAGCTTAGTCTATGATTCTTTGACTCTATGATTCCATGATTCCCTCCTAACCTCATTCACTGTTGAACAAAGAAAGTGTTCAAAAGGGTGCCAGATTAGAAAGATGAAGAACGGAGTTTATGTGAAAGCTAATCAAATAAGGACTTTTGTTAGGTGGTTAATTGTAGTGATAGTGAAATAGAGGTAAAAATGAAAACTAGAATGGCATGGAACTTCGCCTTGTTATTCACCACGTCAGAAAATAATTTTAAAAATATGGAAAATACTTAATCAGAGGGTTTAAGATCCTGAATAGGATTTATGAGCAGAAGGAAAATGGCCTTTTGGACTGGAGACCACTGACTGGGCTGCTGCTTTTGTCTCAATCGGCTACAGTGCAGTACAGTGAAAAGGCGCAGCTGAAATTGGGGAGTTTGTTTTTCATCCACTGAGGATCCCAGTGGTCACAGCACTAAGCCCATTTAAGTTCAAGAAGCATTTTGAGAACACTCTCAGGTGCTGCTGTGATTCTTGGGGTGTTCTGCGCTGAGGAGTTGGACTCAATGATCCTAATAGGTTATTCCAGCTCAGCGTATTCTATGATTCTGTGATCCTGTCCAGAAACTGGAACGTCACTCTTTCCCATACAGAATTGTGTCAATCATGTTCAGGGCACCCTTTCAACGTAAGAGTTTAGGCAAAAAAAATGGCAAATAGCAAATATAACATGTTCAAAATAATAAAGCTCATTAACGTTAGTTGTGAGGGTCATAGAAAAAAATACAAGAGTATAATATAAGACTTCATTTTAAAGGCAATACATTTACCTGAAAAAAAATTGTTACCTGTTGTGTTATTCAAAATGAAGATAAACAAATTTTGCTGTGTCTTAGTACTTTTTACTGAGAGTGAGAGTAACAGCTATTCTTTTTCACTGATCCACAGTATGCTGACAAAGCACAAAAAGCCACAATGTTTCCTGCCTGTCACAATTAATAAATACTCAAAGAATGTGTAAAGCAGTGAAGTTACGTTTATCATGCCGATTAATAAAGAACTAAGTCTGAGATTACAGACTGCTGTTCACACCATTTCAGATGCTGAAGTCAACCAAGATCTGAGCACTGAGAGGAAATATCTTGATTATGACAAGTTTCCCAACAGATTACAGTGTCTCACAAGAGGTTTTCTAGGATCTTTAGCTGCAATTTACTCTTTTAAAGCTGAACATCTATGTTTTAAATATTTGTCTATCACTGAGAAGGTCTTCATTCTCATTTAATAAATATATATAACTTTATGTTAGAGATAGGCAGAGTTTCAGTGTTTAGGTATATACACAGAATATTCCACAAATATGTCTTTAAATGCAGGTGGTTATTATTTCACGTATAGAGTATATTATTTAATGTCTATGACCAAATTGTGATGGTCCTGTTTGGACTAAATGATCTTAGACCCCATCAGTGTCAGTGGACAAAAGAAATCACAGTAGAATTGAGTGCTATGCAGAAGGAAAAAAACAACAAAAAATTAGTTAGACTGTATATGCACCAAAATGGTTCTATAGTTGATACAGATGATCATTTGTAAACTAATCAAGATTTTCTTCCTATTCACTTTGCTCCTTTTTTATTTATTTAGAACACTGTGGTGGTTCTACAGCTCTGCTGCTAATGTATGTGATTGGACATTTACTAGCATGGCCATTTAAAATGATAAAGATGAAAAAAAAAAAAAACACCCAACATGAGATTTTTTAAAAAATTAATCCCAAGGTATCAAAGATTGCAGAATACCAAAGCCAATGTAATAATGTTGTTTGTTTTCTAAAACATGTTTTCAAGGCTTTTGCTTTTTGTTCCATTTTCTACTGTGTTATTTAGTTAGAAACATTTTGCTCACTCTCAGTATTAGTATCAGATAATCTTCACAGATATCAGCTTTGACAGAACTAAGTGGGCAATTTTTATACATGAAGTTGTAATGTTCTCAACATTGCTAGCACAAATATTTCCTATTAATATCAAGTGAAAATTTTCTTGCCTTCTTCACTGCATAGATCCTGCTGTTGAAAAGGAGGAAAAAACCCTGCCTTTCTTTTTGTTACTAATTTCCTGCCTTTTCTCTGTTTTCACTATTTTAAAATTCTTGTGTGGACCTGAAATTTTTGCCTTCCTGACAGGACTTCTATTAATTATGCCAGCTGAACATGATATTTATAACACATTCCAAAACTGGATTCTGTTTTGTGTCCAGTGCGGGACATTCAAGAAGGATGATGAGTAGGTGGGTGAGCATTCATTCAGAAAAATATATCTCAAAAGAATGTAAATGTATTTGATAACAACTAGTTTAAGCAAGTTCCGTCTTAGGGAGGAATTTTACAAATCTTACAAGTATTAAGTTTCAGTTTGACAACAAAGCTAGTGAATGAATAATGGCGATTTCTCACTATGAGTTCTAGAAAATATTGACTGTGGACTACAAACTAAGGTATAAAAGAAAGACATCCACTGTGGTGAACATTTTGCAAAAGGCTGTTAAGACAAGGTATACTTACTAAAAATTCTGAATACTATACAGCAAATATTATCGGGTGTTACATAAAAATAAGCCTAGCAAATGCATAGAGAAATTCTCTAATGACAAATGGGAATTTTATACTGATTATAAGAGCAAGGGGAAAATAATGCCTTTGTGGAAAAAGAATTTGCAAATCCAATGAACTTTTTAGCATAAAGTAAAACAATACTAATTAATTTGCTCAAAAAAGTGGCAATTTCATTTAGATCTTGTCCCACAGTCTCAAAACAAACTCACAAATCTAGAATTTGTTCCAAAGGAGGGTGACTAGTTCATCAAAGGTCTATAGGTACTTCAAGATATGGAAAGGTTAAGCATGAAGCGCTTCAAACTAGGAAAATACAGAACTGAGACAACAGCAGAGAGAGCTGTAGCATCAAGGCCAGACTATGCTTCTATTTCGCATAAGAGAGAATCAGGGATATCTATTGAATATGTCAGGCAAAGAAGTTTAAAAATACAACTTTTTTAATTAACTGAAATGTTGTATATCACAGAACATATTAAAATAATCTGCACTTAGTTCCAGAACTTTTCATAAAGGGTTTAGAAAGAAATTAGACAATGTAATGGATGAATGGTCCATGAAAAAATTATAAATGTTATGACAGAAATTTAAACTGTATTAGAAGAAACTGAGATGGCAATGAATTTAAAATTTTTGTTCTTTGCTTGCCCTTTTCTTGTTTTTATTTCTTCATAATTCTCCACTGGTGGCGGACTCACTCAGGGGGGCCACTATTAAGTCACGTTTCTGTGCATGACTGTTTAACATACCCTTGAAGCTGTTTCCAATCTTCATTTTTTTAAAAATGAAAAATAGCAATGGGAATTTGCGCTTGACAAATCTCTGAATTGTTTCAGATGTGTTTTTGGATGGCGAGTGACTTCAAACTCTGGTAGAGGAATCTGCACTCTCTTGATCGCATTCCTATTAACACTTTAATGTTTAATGAGACAGTCATCTGTCGCATAATACTTGCTCATATTTATACTTCTCTTAATCCACCTTATGGGGTAACATGAATAAATTGCCACACGACTAGACATTTTAGACCTTTTTATCAGGTCATATCACTCTGGAGCGCTTTCTACACAAACATTCTATTTCTTAAATGCATTACTCCATGAAAAACACATATTTTTTGAACAATAGCATAAATTACAAAGGGCAAAGATGGAGTTTAAAACTTTTCACTTTAACTATTCATGTAGACATAAGTACAAACATGAAAATATTTTAGCATAAGTCTAAAAAGACAGATGGCTGATGAAAATACATTTTTTCTGTATGAGTTTTCATCAGACTACAGTGCAGGTAGAAATGAATTGCATTATTTTCTAATAATTAAGGAAATTATGTGTGAGAGAGCATGTTCAAGTGCTAAACTCTGCTTTGAGTCATAATATGTGCAATAATTTATTAAATATTTGCTCTGAAAAATGCTGCAAAGTAAAACCCCATGTTATTTGAATGTATCTCTGAAAGTATTAAGAATTTTAAAATGTTTTTTAAAATAATTTTTTAAAAGAGAAGTGTGCTATTATCCTCTCTTGGGATTCAAATAGCCATGATGAAAAAATGTTCTTTGGATACCACTCTGAATGTGCAGAAAGAGCCCTACACTGTGAATTATTTCTGTATTTTTTATACTTTACAAAATGATGTTTGTATTTTTGTATTGCATATGTCTCCGCCTCAAATACCTCAATCTGTGCAATTAGCCCAAAGATTTTCCAATGTGAAACTCAATATATTTGACGACTATGTATTTCTGCATTAAAAATTTAGAATAATTTCAAGGTGGTGATAAAACTTTAAAAAATCAAAAATCAAAAACAAAAACAAAAAACAACCCAGTAATCAACAGGAAGTGTATTTGAAGCAGAGAACATAATTCACAGGATTTTTCAAAACCTTCCTTTTTCCTTGAAGGTCCAAAGGCAAATCCATGCTTTTCAGAACTCTTTTCAAAATTGTAGCTAGTAGAGCTTTGTTTAAAGATCATTCAAAATTAAATTCAAATACAAATACAGAGTATTAAAATTGTGTAGAGACGTCGGCATTTATACTGCATAAGACATATAGCTATTTTATGCAAATAACCCAATCAGGATGTTGCAGTTTCTGCTTTTGTTTTGCTGTTCATTTAATTTGTGTTTTCTACAATTTTTAAACAAATGTTTTATTTGTGGAACCTGTTTTCTCATTTTTACTAGATTTGTTAAGGAGCAGATAGTTTTATTAGAACAACATAAGACAAGCTTATGAACTGTTTTTGAGAAAAATATTGGGTAAACTTGATATAACCTTTTTTAAAAAGGGAGACCACAAACATTTCATATGAACACTTTTTAGAATATATTTGCTAATCTGTAAACACTTGGTAGTTGTACTCTAAATGTTCATTTATATAAAATTGTATGTATGGCTTGCCAAAATCAATCTGTTTTCCTAAAATCAGCCCAAACATATTTAGTTGACTGGCTCATGGAGGCAAATAGAGTGTCTGTAGGTTAAAGCTTGAAATAAAATAATTTATTCTAATCACATTTGAAAGATTGTTAGTTTTGCTAGGAAAGAAAGATCTCATCCTACCTAATCCTGAATTATTATACTAATTTCTCTGCCTTTTCTCAGCACCATATCAGACTTCCCCTAGCTTTGAAATAACTTAAGGTTTTGTTTATGTCTTCCTGACAGGATCCCTCATCTTTCTTTAGATGCCCAGTACATGGACTTTGTCGAGTTAAGCTGATGACATGACCTCACTGGCCAGAAATCCATCACTAAAGAAAAGGAAATGTTTTCACCTGGAAATGTTCTCACCTAGGGAAGAGCATGGTCCAGTCTCAGAAAATTTGGTTTTATTATTTATAGTGGAAAAAATAGTCAAAGTGGAACTCTCTTTTAAAAATATAGTAGCTACTCTTCAATGGAGCCCTTCTTACGCATATAGTTTACATATTGAATAGTTATCTTCTAGTTCTAAACCTATTCTCACTTACCAAAAAAAAAAAAAAAAATCATGTTTTAACTCCACTTCTTATTTCTCTTGGCCTTATATGGCGTGTCAGCCCATTAGTTTTCTAATGGGCTAATGCTTTTAATTCAAAAATATAAGTTTAGAAGATGATGTTCCAAATGGTAAGGACAGAAATGAAACATCTCTCTGTACTTGTGAGATACTGCTTTTTGCAGCAGCAACTTTCTTTTAAATCAACTAAAATGGTCACTGAAATGTTACTTTCACATAAGGAAGTGCATTTCCTTGTTTTCTTAATATATTTAAAAGATAGGTTTTAACCTTTTTCTTAGCTTGATACAATGACCTCAATGGCTAATGTTACCACTGTATATTTGAAGGAACTGATTTCTGTCATTGGTTTGTCATTGGCTCTCAATTCCTGAAAACCAATAGGTGTATCTTCTCCAGTCTCACAAAGATTTTTCATTTAGTCACCAAAGCTGATCACAATTGTATTCCACCTGGACTGAATCTTAGACCTTATCTGTGAGAAGTACTGAAACATGGACGCTTGTATTTGAAAATGGTATATTTACAGAGGTATTTCTGCTAATATTTGGCTAATTCAGTCCAAGCTACTTATTCAAGCCACTTTATATCTTTAAGGGATCTTGATAGAAGTGAAGATATAAGTTTTCTCCTTGTCAGCAGACAGGTAGTTTTCTGAAACCCAAGGATACAAATCTTTTCTTACACATTTGGTTTTTTTTTCAAAGCCAATTAGAAATTTCTTTTTTTTTTTAAATTTCCTTTTATTTTCTAAAAGGTGTTTTGGACCGGGTCATGCTGGTCCATTATGATGCCACTAAAAATGGTGCCTAAGAGTCTGTAAGATGACATTTAATAATGTTTTTATTAGAGTTTACACTATTAGAAGGGAATAGATTTATGTTTGTTACTAACTCCTGGATGCACAGTGGACTTATCATCAAGCTCTCAACACAAGGTTTGTACTGATTCCAGGGAAGAAGAAGACACTAGATTCTCCTCACATTGAGTAGGGTTCCGATTATCTTGGTCATTTACCTGAATTAAATATACAGACCATGAAAAATAAATCGGGAAAATATCCCAAATGAACTGAGAGATCATGGAGGGAAAACCCCAAGTAAGAGTTAATTTGCTATGAAAAATGTGAGAAATCCTGGGAAGGTATGGAAAACACTGTTATAAATCTAATCCTCTGTGACCTTAAGTGTGTTTTTCAAGAGAGATTGTAGTATTGAGGAAACAGGGCAAGACAAGAGGACAGAGGATCAGATGAGACTTTATCTCAAATTAAAAAATAAAAAAAACAAAAAGCAACTAAGACTGGTAAACTGGAAGTTGCAAACAGACTGGAAACACTTGGGACCCCGGAAGCAGATAAGTCAGTTGTGCATTCAAAATTAATTTGGGCTTTTGAGAGGTGAAAGTTATGCTAGCTAAGGAGTAATAGGAGGCCTGGTTATATTTATTAATTTTCCATGGATTGCTTTGCTTAAAGCAAAAACAGAGGGTGGATGCAGATATGCAGCACTGGGGTTTTTTTTATACCTGTGAGTACTTGGAAGTATCACTTATATATTTAAGTTAGATAATTAGGCTATGATCTTAGTATGTCACAAAATTTGCAATACTTTTGCTGTTTCTTAATGCTTTCCGTAGACTTTCTTTCTTACCAAAAAAGGTCTGAAAAATGCCTTTACTCAAAATAACTTAATATGGTGGACTGGAATAAACAGCATTTTCTTGACTATTTTTGATGTCATTTTTTATTTCTCAGAAATAACTGTGCTTTAAAGCTCATTAAGATTTTGAATTCCCATTTGAATGCTGTCACTAATTTCTTTAATGATTGTGAATTTTATCCTCTTAAAATCTCCACCTGTTAACCTTAAGACTTGGCTTTCAAGGAACAATTTTCATTGTAAAACATAATAAAATGTGGGAGCATGAGATCTGTACAACGTAATCAACAATGTAGTTACACTCCATTGGTTTGCTTTCACTATGACTATGTGTAAGCTGTCAACTTCCTAAACAGGTACTTGTCTTGGTCAAGAAGCCACCTTTCTCTTGAGCAGAGTCCTTCTCCCTTTGATTACCTTTACAGGAATGTCAGAATGTCAGAAACACATTTTTCTGGGATGGCAAATTAGTCTGCTATGGTGCAGGAAGAGTGGAGGTAAAATAAAAGGATATTTCCTTAATGCCCATTGCCCTTAGATGAGTATGTATCACATTGGATCACTTTTGTCTTTGAACAGAAGATTATCTTAGCACGCTTCAGCTGGTAGGCTGTCACAGTCCAAGAAAAAAGTGACAGTGTATGATTAAATGGGCTCAGATAAAATCTCACTCTTAGCCACAAGTAAATTTAATGTTAATGATTTACACAACCTTCCTGCTCCATGGCCAGCATGACACAGCCAAGGGGAGAAGGTTGGGAGCCAACATGGTGGCCCCAGCTGGTGCAGAAGGTTGCAGGGCTTCCCCAGCCCACCATTATGCCATGCACAATCCAGGAACCCTCACACACCCAGAATCCCTGGTACTTATAGGATTGGGTGGAGAGTACCCAGTTCAGGTTGGTTTAAATCACAAAACCCCTGCTGTGTTGGCTGTTGCTGGATGGGCATGCACAGTTTGACTTCCTCTGTAAGGCTGGCCATGTTAGATGTTACTTGAGGGCATCTGCACCATATTGCTGCAGACAATTAAGCGGAAAACACCTTCTGTCTTTCAACCCCAGCCTGGGATCACTAACAGGACATGATTATAGCTCCAAACATCTGTAGCCTCCATGGAGAACGCTCTAAGTAACTATGGTGGATGTTTCTCGTACTGATTTACTACAATTTGCATCCAAAATCCCACTCAGAATGCTACAGCTAGCAAGGAAATTAAACCACAGTCAATAGTGAAAATATCAATGCTGTAACATACACTGGAGGTGTAAAATATTATTGAGGAGCCTACTGAGTATTGTGAATTTTAATAATGGGAAACAATGTTCAAGATTGATGACAAGACAATGATTAGTTGCTTCTTGTATAATCTCATTATGAGGATCATTGTTTTATTGATTAGTAAAAAGTGTGTAATCTGCCAACAATGCAATTAAGGTATTAATTAGGAAGGTGTTCTAAAAATCCCCACAGCTGATAAATTTATCTTCTTTTTTTTTTTTTTTTTAATAAAACAGCAACACTGAGAAAAGGAACAGTTTCCTTCAAGTTTTTCACCTATTTTTTATGTGACAAAAAGGAGAAAACAGTAGCAAAAATGCTTGAAGTGATGTCTGGCCAAATTAGTGCAAATATTACTTTAATACATGTTGCAAGATATTCTATAGTTTTAGGTATGCAACTGAAATCCCTACCTTTTTTTATTGATGGCAATGGTAAATGTGAAGCTTTGCAGTGAAGGTGCACCAGTCACTGTATCCCAGAAGGTCAAATTTACACAAAAAACATATTGTCACCTTGTGAATGTAAAGAAATTAACATTGTGGTCTGAATGGAAACTGCCTGTAGTGGGGTTTTGGTCCTTTCCATGAAGAAATTATAATTTTACCCTTTTGGTAGAGGAAGAGAAAAGACAAGTATTGCCATAAATTGGCACCCTAGACGGTAGCACAAACCTGAGTGTTTGATCAACCTGGATGCTTATTTAGAAAATCTTATTAGAGCAGTAGCCTTAATCATACCTAACAGGTAGAAGGATCAATGCTAGGGCTAAATAAATACTTGGAAATAAAACTTGGAAAAAAGAGCAGCAGATGTAGTAAGCTAAGACAGTATCATTCACAGGAGGAAGAATGAGAGGACATAGACTCAATTGCAGTTTGTACTCTATCATACTGGATTTCTCAACTTCAGTTGCTTTATTTATTGAGTCCTATATTTCAAGATTTTAGATAGTCAAGTAGTGTAAACGCTGACTGCAAAGGTTTCTGGTGCAATACGTACCCCACAGGTATTTGCAGGCAATGAAAAGTAATAGAATAAAAGAAAAAACAAATCAAAGCATGAACAACTCTTGATGTGAAAGAAATTATGATGTTTATAACTGAATGATGAGTTCTAAGTGAGATTTTATAACTGAAAATCAAGTTCCAGGTAGCTTCACAGGAAGTATTGAGCAGTTACTATTACGGATATGACTTCATATTCCCTTTGAGACACTTGCTCTGTAGATTCATTGTCTGTGGGACTCAGTTCTCACCCACATTTAGCTGCCCTTGTGTATAATATTGTATGTGAGCAAGTTCATTTAACTCCTGTTACAGTCAGGGACAACTCCAGCACAGTCAGTAGACTTCAACAGGGTCAAAAAACCAAAATGGAAGTAGTTTGCTGAGCTTCACGGAGAAAAGAAACCCCTTGAAATTAATAGTACTGGAGACCGTAGATATTTCTTTGCTGTAGCCAAGAGGTTGTTGCCAATCTTGAAATTTCTTGAGGTTCAGGCTTACTCTGCCTTATGTTACATATAATAATGAGGAAGCTTCTCAGGAATATTTTTGGCACAGCTTTTCTTCATACCAACATTTTACAAAATGTCAAAAAATGAATGGAAAATAGAACCAGATATTTGGAGCTTCTAGGAAGTTCAATCAAGTAACTTTTCTTTTAGAGGTACTTCTTTTTTGAAAGTAATCTTTAATACAAGAAGTACTAATGAGTATTGTTTCAGTAAAGCCAAAAAAATGAAGCAAGCTATGAGTCGGGAACTAAGTTTGGACTATGTTTTATAATGAAAATAAAATGCATTTCTCTCCCTTCTACATAACTTCACTATAATACCAAAATATAAACAATAACAACAGCAATTTTTGTCAGTATTTCATTAGGCAATAAAAGTTTAAAGACAATACCTTTCCTTTCATTTAAACTATTGACCCCCTCAATTATTTTCCCAATATTGTGGGTTTTGTTCAAGCTGTACATGTAACATTGGACTACTCAGAGGGACAACTGTGTTTGTTTTGAGATCTGAAAAAAAAATGCTTTATAAGTGTTGGGAATTCATCAGAAACGATCCCCTATTTCTTGTTTTCATAGCTCTTGAAGTTCAATGCTTGAGAATTACAGATCTCAAAGTCCCAGATTTTCAAAGACCCAATATAGTAAAATAATCAGACAAGACTCTCTTATGTTTGTGAACAAATCTTGAAAACTACAATTTCCAAGTACTAGGAACAAAAAAAAAAATCCCACAAACAAACAGAAAAATGATTAAAAGAAAATGGAAAATCTAATTTTAGAATATGAATTTAGGATATTTATAATCAATTATTATGAATCATAGCCAGATGTATAGTATGTGTAACATGAATTTAGCTGTACATTGTATACTCTCCATTCATACTTGAGAAAGTTTGATAGGCTTGCTCCATTTTTCTAAGTTACTTGAACTATATATATTTTTTGTTGTTTTTTTTTTTTCACAGCTATTATTATCCAGAGAGAATATAAATGCTTGTTCCAAGACAAAAATTCATCCTGTGACTCTGGGTGAATTGTTTGACATTCATGTATCTCTGAGGCTGAAAACCAGCTGAAAACTCTGCAAAAAATTCTGCAATAGTAGAACCAAATGAATTAATGTATTTGACCATAAAAATAATAACAATAAGAATTAGTCTAAGTGGAAAGGGTTTTGGACAGCATCACTTTGGGAAAAAAAAGGATTTGTTTGAGGTTTTAAACTTTCATAGCCTAAACTGTCAGAAAATTATTGTTATGAATAATAGAAAAAATCCTAATGTATTCAAGTTGGGCAGTGCATTACTGTGATTTTTAAAGGATATTTATCCATTACAACTTCGTCATCAAATATTGCCTGTGGCCTATGGTTATCATCACTGTGCATTTTCATTTCAATTGTAAAAAAAGCCACTTTCTTTTTGTCTTCCCTGATTAACATTTTGAAGCTCTGTAATTTTCTTGCTGCTCAGAGAAACAAAGCACCCAGGCTCACAGAGAAAACCCATTCAGCAAGATGTAAATATTTGCTATTCAGAAAATCTCAATGACGGTTTAGTTATTTTAAACTAAAAAAAGAAAATTACTAATAATGATTGGTTTCAGCTAATGAAATGCTTTTATGCAAATATGTGAACCCTAAATATGACCTGGAAACAAAAGACTGCTTAACAGTTGCTATTAAGCAATACATTAGGAGATCAATTAAACAGAACTCTTTCTAATGAATAAGCTCTACAAGAGTTGCTATGGAAACCTGGAAGGAGAAAGCCCTAGAATACCAATTTGCAATTTTAAGAACATAAAGTATTAGAGATCTGCTAGTGGCTGGCTGGCAAGTCATATACCAAAGTTTAAAAGTGTCTCCAAAAACTCTCTCAAAAAAAATAGAAGGAAAGTAAGGGAATGGAGCCATACTATTCATATCCAAGAATGACTTATGTAAAAATTTAAATGGAATATTGCATCTGAAGGGGTAGTTATGAATATATCATTCCAAAATGGACCATCAGAGGGAGCCAAAAATTTCAGTTTCTCCATGGAAATCCATTCATTATAGTCCAGGTGGGAAAACAGACACTTCCTCAAGACAGACACAATTTTTGAAGGATTATCAACACTCTTGGTTTTTTCATGCTTATGGCATTTTTCTATTAAAAAAAACCAAACAACATATTATGGGCAATTACAAGATATGAGACCCAAAAGATGTGTTGGAGTAAAGGTGGGAGAACATGAGGGCCAAATAGTTCCATTCCGAGAATTAAATGCATTTATTTTTCAACATAAATTATTTATATTTTAAAAGATGAAGAAAAAATGCCAAGTTTAAGTGGCACAGGATTTTTTAAAAAATCACATCAGATACTGCTGTTTTCTTTCAGTATATGGGTTAAGTAAAAATTAAGACTATATTTCATAACTTCTAATTCAAGATACTGCAACAGCAAAAAAGTTGTTTAATTATTCACACTGACTTTAGTGACAAGACAGTGAAACCTTTCCACATGAGGTTTAAATTTGAAAATAGAATTCTTTTGTTATTTTCTTTCTCGTTGAGTCGTCACAGCAGCATGATCAAAATGTGGCTTAATGAAATCTAGAACTCTAGAGTTCAAACACAGCTCTTGGTTGCCCCAAGGACAATTGAACTCAAGGACCAATTGCTTAGTTAATGGGAAGGCCATGCCACCTCAGACTCCAAAATTTCTATTTACCCACAAGATGATTGCCAGGTCATTCAACACTGCCATCTGCGAAAGTAGCTATGACTTACGGATCATACTAGAACTATGAGACAAACACAATGATGTGCTCTTCACCATGATGTGGATCTCTTGGTCCTCACACCAGAATAAACAGTGTGATTTTATCTCTATCACAGACCTGTTTTTTCACTGAAAAACTGAAATATATCCACAAGCATATAATTATAGACCTGAGAGAAAATTCAACCTTCCCTTCATTTTTCAGTACCAGGAGATGGGAGATAGTTGGTATAGTTCACAGACATTTTGTGAAATGTAAAGTTTGTCTTACAATCCCAAGTTCAGTGAAAACTTTTCTTAACTAATCTACAAAAAATCTCAAGAGATCTTAATTTTACTGGTAAATGACTGCCATTTTTACAGTTCAGAATTATGTGAAAACTTCAAAATATATAGATTTCTTAAATATTGCCTCTACCAGTTTACAACTGTTACCTAGGGTAATGTAATGGTATGTTAGAAGTGAAAACTACATTGCTGTTAAATCTTTCCTTTATAAAATATTTCCTTTATAAAATAATGATATCTATTTTTTGTTTGAAATCCAGACGCATAACATAGATATACCAGTCTTTAGAAATACTGCACTGAGCTATGGAAAATTTCATGTAGAACAAAGGCTTCAGATTCAGATTTTCTCCTCCTACATTCTTTTTACCTTTATGTAATTCAGAGAAATGACATTAGGTTTCTATCTAAACAATGTTTGTCAACGATACTTAATATAAAAATACATATAATGGAAAAGAAAAATATTGTTACCAGAATTTCTAAGGAGTGGATGATTAATACAAAACTTTTAGAAGAGATATGTTATTCAGTAGTTTATAATGGTTGCATTTATTCCTGTCTTTTCACATGTCTGAAGGAGATCACACAATGCATAATCTTGAAAGTGGTGTTTATAGTGACATACATTTCCTGAACCCCTTTTATACTGTTCTCACAATTTCTCCTTTCAACAGAATAGATTTCTTCATACCTACAGCCACAAGAATTACTCTGTGATGTGATGATAAATGTTGCATTTATTATAGTTGAATATACACTAGCACAAACATTCCTATGCACAGGTGGAAAGATATTAGAGAGTATGTGAGAAAGAGTCATAGGCTGGCCTCTTTCAATGCAGTTGCCCCTAAATGTAGAAGGCTGATAACTTAACCCTGTGAATCTCTAAAATTTGTCTAAATATCTTAGTAAATTTCAGAGCAAGTTTACATCTTGAATACCCCCTACATTCTATCTCAATAGAAATGAGTTTCTTCTATTTTTATATTTATGGGAGTTAGCTACTGAGATTAAGGGGCACAATTCAATTCATTTTTTATTAAGTACTGCATGACCCACAATATTGACAAGAAACAGGGAATGCAAGTGGTAATGTACATTGACTATAAAAAAAGGATAAATTAATGCTCAAGATGAACTCCTGGTAGAGCTTAGCTACAACTAAAACAGCATTATTGTAAATAAGAGAAATTATGGAAGTACAGGATATTGATTTCCTGTGAATTTTTCTTCTTGGTAATATTATGTTTCTGCAGTGACACTGCAAAGCAGCCTTGAAGCATGTGAAAATATATGTCACTAAATCTGCTTGGCAGTGATAGCCAGGACTTTGGAATAGGTGAAAGAGTCCACATAAATGTGGTTATGGTATAGATACTTCTCACAGCTCTGAATAGGCACAAAGAGCAGAGGGAGGGGATTAGGCCATCACTCCACACGCCAGCACCTCACTGAGGCACAGCTGCCTGGTGGAGCAAGTTGTGTTCCCCTCAAAGGATCACAGTGGGAAGCTTTGCCTAAGCGACAGAATTTAGTCTTTAGCTGCAGTGTCTGCTGTGGAGATGATTTGCAGATGTCTGCTGTGGAGGAATTTTCCAGGCAATCATATTTTAAAAAACTCATCAAATCATCAAAATAGAAACTTCCCTGTGAAAAAAACTGCTCTTTGACAGTTTTCTGATGTAAAAATGTAAGAGAAAAAACCCATCCTTGATACTGAATTGCATTTTCTAAGCAAAGTATGTTATTATTATATCAAAATGACCTTTTCTTTGAAAATGTTTGATATGATTTTAAAATGTTTAATCTCTTCCAAGTATTGACAAAAGTTATTGACTTTTTTAAAAAATTCAACTCTTTATAACTACTTTATACATATGACCCTAGTTTTCAGAAATCAAGATTTTAAATAGTAGAGAAAAACATTTCCATGGCAGTTTTGGTGAACTGACTACTCCTTGCTATCTCTGAAGGAACTTGACAATCTAAACCAGTCTTATTCAAATTCCCCTGTTAAACAAAAAGGTTCTACATTGGCAATATTCTCTTATGCTGGGCTTTTTCACTAGCAGTGAACTTGACCCATAATTCAAGTCTTTCATTGTTACCAAAAGAAGACCAGCTCTCACATTTAAAGGTTCTAGACTGAAGAATGTTTTACTCCCTAGATTTGCCATGGATTTACTGACTAAAAGAAGATATCCAAACCTGAAAAATCTAGGCTCAAATCTTTATCAACCATTTAAACAATTATTTCTACCGGTGCTTATCTCAAGAGTTGTTTTTCCTCCTGTTTTTTAATAACAGAAGAACCCCAAATGTGTCACGAATAAATGTCTAACAGGAAGAGTTGTAATGGCTGTGAACTAGAAGCAGTGACTGTAGTAAACTCTCTTCTTCTCTAAAATTTCTTAGCTGTCACACTCTTAACCTGCCCACTGACTCTGCACTCAAAAATAATACTAATAAATAGATCTCTTAAGAACAGACAAATGATTAACAATATACTTTAATCAGTAAGACAGCTTTTCTACTTTAGCCAAACTGTGGTAAACTTGTTGTTTATCCTTATTTTCTGCAGTGACCACACCATGAGATTCCAGGTTAAAAAATAATTATGGGGGGAAAAAAGGCATATGTTGAGTAATAGAGACAGGAGTAACAATACATGAACCAGAAACATGAAAATTGTTTCACTTCGCTTTTTTTTCCCAAATATTTTAAAGCCAATAATGAACACTGTGTATTTCTTATTTACTGAAAATTATTCCTTCTGGGACTCAAGCTGTCAATCATGATTTCTATTTAGTAGAGGCGGTACAATGCAGTTGGTGCTATAGCCTGATTTCTTTTCCAAATGTGGAAATGTCATATTTAATGACACAACAAATTGAGAAGTGGTGAATGAGTTGAAGTAAAAAATGAAGCATTCAGTTGATTAATTAAAGGGTAGAATAAATGTGTCTATATAAAATCATACCTTTAAATGGTTCTGTCTTTGACATGCTGAACACAAGCTTGTGTGTCTACTTTGTCTGAGAAGAGAAACCTGGGAAGGGTGTATTGTTTACAGTCATAGTCAAACCCAAAGTATTTCGTTGTCCATTTCTGCAATTGGCTTCCCCCCCCAGTTTCAGCAGGTCAGGATGCCAATTCAACAATCACTGGTATTTTGAATTAATGTCCTGATGTCATTTACATAAAGACCAGGCAATATTTTACCTCGTTGCCTTCTGTTGTCTCAATTTATTTCTCAGACAAGACACAGCATCCTCCTAGGAGCGGAAACAGCTGAAAAAGCTGTTTGATATTTGTAGAAGACAGAAAGACAGAAAGAACTTGCCAAGGAGATGCTGTGTGTGCTTGCTGGAACTTTTAGTGGCTTTGGGAGGATAGAGTGTAATCTGATCCAGGGTAAACACAATAATGGTAACAGTTTTGCCGTGGCTACTGGCGCTAAGGTATTGATTCTGTACTACCAGGACTGTTTGAAGTAGGCTATGAGCATTCAGGAAGGGAAAAAACCCCAGCAATTATTGACAGCTTTCACCAGCCATACAACGTGTGGTGGCAAAGACATGAAGAAGTGGTCTCTCTCTGTTATTTGGGTGTCAGACAGCAACCTGATACAGGAGACAGTACTGCTGCCTTCATTTAATGCCCTTCAAGTTTCATGAAATGCGATAAATAATTGAGAATCTGTGTTAGCCCAAAAATTAACTCTTTCCATACATATTTCCATTGTCTTTTTCCTACAGATCTACAATGAAATTCAACCATTGCCATAACTGCATTCCATGAGGAGAAGTGGCACAAACCCTTTTAATGCCTTTTGAGAGAAAGTATTGTTCGAAAAGATGCTGTCAAGGGTCTCCTCCAAGACTAAATTATAAGCAAGATAACTCTCTTTTCCAGAGTTCATCTTATAGAGAAGCATAGGAGTTCTGAGAGGGATTAGGATACTTGACTTGTTTATGTTAATAAAGTTCTTTTTACTGCTTCTAGTATAAATTGTACTGTCAAGAATACACCTATAATTTTACTTTTCTTAGAAAATGTTTTGTCAGGAGATCTTGAGATTTTATTTATGAACTACTTTCCTTGGAGGAGTTAAATCTAACTGATATGCACTACCTCTCAGGATGCCATTAACTCTGTGACACTTCACAGCCTTTGTTAATCAAAATTGCTTTAGCTTACTTTTAGTAAAACAGAGGCAGATACAGCCTTCCTTGTCAGTACAAGCTCAAGGTACACAGATTTATAGTCTTATGATGAAGCTGGTCTAGAAATATCAAATATTTAGAAATTTCATACCTTTAAATTTCTCCACTGTTTTTTCCAGTATATTCCAGATACAATTTGTCCCTTATTCAGACTTGGAAGCTTTTCTTTATATCTCTTAATTTCTAAATGCAATTACTGAAACATAAAAGTTACACTCAATTTTATTTTCACTGTCTTCTATTCTCTTTTCAAAATATTAGCAGTTAAAATAGCAAATCTCCATTAAATATGAAATTGTAGGAGTTAATTTTAACTTGTTACTCTGGAAGCAAAATCTGGCTACTGTGGAAAATATTGCATTACCTTCATGCTTTCCAGACTGTCAGCTAGTTGTGCTCTGACAGCATGTTTGCCAATGTCCAGACACCTAAAATGCATTCTGGCAACACTCAGATCTCTGTTCTAATCCTGACAAAGTCCCCAGAAAATATATTTTACTAGGCAGCCATATCTTATGAAGAAAATGTGCAATACTTTGACAATTTATATTCCAATAAGTTAACTAAAATTAGATGGTTCCCGAAATTACATATCTCTGTTTCTTCTATCATATGTAGATACTCATTAACCAAGAAAGGCAGATGACTATGGTTCAAGACTACATTCTGCATCGAGTTTGGTACATGATGATAATATAATGGACGCTAATATAGGAGAATAAGGTAGAAACAAGCCAAATAAGTACCTTGCTTAAATTAACACTCTTCATTGTTTACAGACCTGGAAGAAATGGAATTTCATTCACCCTACAAGCTTTGGGCATTTTTCAAAGCTAGGTCTAACTTCTACATTCAAATATTCATTGTTTGTTTCAAATTGTATTCAGTCTATGCTCTTGGACTACATAGCTTATTACAGCAGTAAAGCTCCCAAATTAGATTTACAGACATACTGAGTCTATACTACACACACCAACTATACAGGATTATAAGGTTACAAAATAGGCTTGTAGCTACTAAAAGAACTCCTTCTTTGATAAACATAAACAAATTGCACAAAATGCTGTTACTAATGGTCAATTTAAATGAGGGCAAAGCCAGCATCTGAGGAAGGGAAAGAGGAACCTTTTATTTTTTCCCTCTGTCAGAAGCCAATTACATGCTTTTAGATCCCGCTGAAATCTGTCTTGTTATCTGTCATCTCATCTGCATCCTTTTTTGTTTCCCTTTTATCCCAATGTTCAGCAATTCCAGCGTTCAGGCTCTCCTCCTTCCAACTTTCTTTAACTGATGCTGCTGCTTCCTCCCAGTGGAACCTCACCAGCTTCCTGACTCTGGTCTCAGCCTGCTGTTTAGATAGTCTTCTTTCCAAAGTGGTACTTAGAACGGCTTTCCTTGTCTTTCATAAATATGCAGCATTAGAAAATAAGGCTATTTTCTTCTCTGTTTAAAGGGGAAAAATGTACTTTTTGTTCTTACCCGTTGAGATGAGGAGTCACAGACAAGATAAATATACGTTTAAGTAAGCATAAGTAAATTACTATTTTTTCCAATGCAAGAAATCTGCTACTAATCAGAGAACAAATGCCATTTTGAGTAGTTCCTGTGTCTGCAGCGCCAAATGCCATTTGCCATCCCCAGGGTGGCTCCTGTCAGCTCCAAGGTGTGCTCATTGTCCTCCAGGGTCACAGGGCTGTTTCTGCAAAGCGGCTGCCCAACCAGGCCATGTCTAGACTGCCCCTCTGCCTGGGGCTTTGATTTCCCAGAAGCAGGGCTTGGCATTTCTCCATGCTGAACTGCACAAGGTCCATTCCAGCAGCATGACCCAGTTCCCCTGGATTGCATCCCAGCTCTCCAATAGTGACCAGCTTTCCTGGTTTCATGTCACCAGCCAGCAAGAGAAGCCAATGTTCCTTCCACTGGGGGACATGCTAAACAAGATATGTCATAGTATGGTCACCATGTCTCACCAGGTTCTAGGCAGCTTACAGCCCATTTGCCAAGACTCCCTGAGATCAGCCATCCAGTCAGGTTATGGTAAATGTAGGTGATATCCTCTAGTCTCTCCTTGTCCCAAAATCTCGCAATTTATTATAGAAAGAAATCAGGTCAGACAGACATGATTCAGCCTTGCTAAATTCATGGTTACTTCCAAACCACCTCTTCCCTGAATATTTAGAAATGTTACTCTGACATTCATCCTCCATGAGTCTTACAGTTAGTCTGTTAACTATATATCTATAGTCTTGTGACTAGCAAGACAATGTCTTCAAGCAACATGACTGCATAAATTCATAAATCTTCTTTTCAAGGTTTCAAAAAGGTTAATGACAGCCTTTCAATGGACATTACAGGTTCTCAACACCTCTGGAAAAACTGAGTTATCAGAGGCTTTTCTGTGTCAATGCACACTTTCTCCAGACAGGCTGGGACTGAAGCAAAGATCTCTTTGGGATTCCACTTCACCAGTATAGGGCAGACATTTCTCTCTGCACCATAGTGCATGGATTTAGGTGTTGCAACAAATTAAAATGCTAATGCATCCAGATGTAACAAAAAGAGGTCTGAAACAAAGGCATGTGGTCAGTGTCATCAATTAAACAGAAAATAATCTGTCAGTAAACATAAATTGGAGGACATCTCAATTTATGAAAGACAAGTATAGCCAGAGCCAGCTATCTTGAGAGGCTAATTATTCAAGAGCTGGCTGGCTGAACAGGCTACACAAACACTCTCCTGAGTATTCTCTGTCTCCTACTATATGTCAGAACTGATATCCTCTAGATCATGGTTTCATCACATACCACCAGCCAGGCTCCAGCAGCTGTTATGTGCTGTTGCCTGTATGAGAGCCAGAAGTGCTTTTTCAGCTTTCTGTCATATGGCCAGATGAACATTTGATACCTGCTACTACTTACAGTTGGAAGAATATCTGTGAGATATTTATTAACAATCAATTGTTGACATCTCTTCATTCCTTCTGCTGTGAACTCCATCTTATACAGCATTTGCTGAGAGCATCAGTTGTCAAGAACTGATAAAACTCAATTTTCATGTAAGATTTTAGTATTTACAGTAGCAGAAAAAAATCGCTAGATAAGAGTATTTTTTACAAGTAGTTTAAAAATAATTTACATGTCTTTATTATGTTAAAATGACAGTTTAAAACTATTATTCTAACAGTTAGACATTACAATTTCCATGCAGGTTTCTATTAAATAAATCATGGTCTATGTATGGGTTTTTTTGAGAAAACATCTGGAATCTGATTGCAAATTCTGGTCCTATTTGACTCTGATAGGTTTATTCAAGCCTGGATTTGAAATCTGTGCTTGACAAAAGTCAGATCTGAGGCTCTACTCAACCTTTCTGGATAGTGAGGGAATTCAGCTATTCCAGATTCATGGCACAGGTTGGAGGGCTGGTACCAAAAGTTGGTGTCAGAATACACATCAGAGAAACAACCACACATTCAGAAGGATTTTATAGACATTAGATAGTCTAACAATTTAGTAGATAGTCTAAAAGATAGCAGAAAATCAACACAGTTGTTTTAGAAAACAATCGTGTGACATTTTCACAGAATCAATTAGGCTGGAAAAACCTCTGAAATCATCGAGTCCAGCCTATGACAAAACACCAGCATGTCAACCAGACCATGACACTAAGGTGCCACATCCAGCCTTTTCTTAAATACTGTTAGGGATAGAGCCTCCACCAACCTCCTTGGACAGTCTATTACGATTTCTAATCACCCTTTCTGTGAAGAAGTTCTTCCTAATACACAACCTAAACCTTCTCTGGTACAGCTTAAGACTCTGTCCTCTCATCCTGTGGCTGCTTGCCTTCTTTCAATATAAAATGAGATTCTCAGACTCCCAAAGGTTTCATTTAGGTGAGAGAGGAAAATGAGATCACAGAGAAGCAGAATGATGGAGAAATTAGACCTTGACCTGTAAAAGGAGACATTCTGTGAAATTTAGCCCAAACTTCAAAAGGCAGCCAGTCTTTTAATTTAATTCTAAAGTCAGTCCCAAAACTGATGGACTATAGAAACATTTCCAATTTAAAAAAAACCCACAGGAATAAGTACTGGAGACTATTGCTTCTATCAACACCATACACTCAGTAGCCATTAATGTAAACTCTCATTCTTTAGAGAACAAGCTTTGTGCTAACTGAAAGGAATAAGGAAGACACATTTTACAAGCTAATTCACATACTTTTCCTCTGCAAAGTCTTTTTTTAAAATATGTCTGAATCCCCCACTACTAGCCAACACCAAAATCTGACATTACCTTATTAAATTAATATATGCAGTGGCAGTTGATAATTGCTGTAGGAGCTCAACATGCTGGCAAGGTGCACTAAGCATGGACACACCAAATGATATTTGTATTTGTGAAGTACCATGTCAAACAGTAGCTCAGATTCAGAGAGAAAGACAGCAACTGCATGCTTTTGAGGCAGAAAGCAGTTGCCTTACCTACTGTATTACTATGGTTGCACAGTCATTTAGCAGTAAAAGCTGTGAAGGTGAAATCACTGAGGCATGAACATGGCTGTACAGCAAAAAATAGGTCTGCATGGTAGCAATCAGTGCTGCACAGAGAGCGCAGGGCAGGAAAGGCAGCTCAGCAGCAGCAAAGCTGTTTAACATGACACCGAGTCAGGCTGTGTGAGACAGGGTCCAGAGACATGGGAGGTAAAATGCAACACAGCAAGCAGGGAAGGCTGTGGAAATGCTGGCTGCTGAGCATCTGGTAGTTATTTAATATTCAAGATAGATGTCCAAAGGTCTAAAAATTGAGGTATTTTAAAGAAAATTCGATATAAAGCATATAATCTGAAACTGTTCCAAAGTCAACATTGTGATTATGAAAGGGACAACTGAAATATATAAAGCAGCCCTAAACTACAAACTGGCCATGTTGTAAAATGTAATAGAAAATGGTATATATTTTAAAGTTCAGCTCTGAAAAATGAGCTGTAGACAAGTCCCCTCTGAACTGACCTGTGATTTTTTGGCAAGTTTTCTTTTGGTGGTGGGTGTAAAGATAGGTGCAGAATTTAAGAATTTTTTAGGGGCAGTTTTTTAGAAAAATATGCTTTTAACTCTCTAGATATATGGCCTCTGCATTGTAATATGCAATATCAACAGCAAAGACAATTACTTTGGTGAATTTAGGACATATTAATCCATAATGGTTGCACAGTTGCCTTCAAGCAGGAACGATGAATAAGAAAAATGAAAGTGTTAGGAGAACAGAGAAATTGCCAAGTAAAATTATCTTGTATAATTTGGTTATGGATTATTTTCATATTTAGGTTGCTTTTGTGCAGCATCTCCCAAATTAACCATTTCCTTTAAATTCCTTTCTTTGCTCTCTGAAACTCAGATTTCAATGCCTCCAACTGCACACATTATTTTCAACAAAAGTATACTATATGAATTTTAAAGTGTAATTTTTTTCCCAAGACAAAACAAGATTATATGTTCCATGAATCCTATAATTTTTATACTAGCATCTGCAAGTAGTAGCAAGTATTTTATTATTTATATTGGTTTTATCAATAACCAGGGTAAACTTCTAGTCATGCTTAATTTCTTAGAAGGTGCCCAACTTCCAGCAACTCTCTTTGTGCACAAAAAGTCTATTGAAGGCGTCATGTTGACATGAAAATGAACAATTTACATATTTATTGCCTGTGATTTGTGTGCTAGCTGAACCATCAGCAATGTTCATAGAATGCTATGTGAACTGGAATGGGAGTGATTCATGTGGCTCTGAATGAGACCAAAAGGGCAAAGAACAAGTACATGTATAAAGAGATTAGCAGCTGAATATTGTTCTGAAAAGGAAAAAATGAGCATGTCTGCAGAAACAATATCAGTGAAACATTGTATTGCTAAGTCTAGCAATCATATTTCTAAGGTTCTTATCACAATGTCACCTAATTACCATATATATAAAATAATTTATCTCCCCATATTTCATCTCTTTGTAATTCTATGATTTCTCTTCATCTAGAGTTTCTGAATAGAACAAAAGTAGTTTAATTTTTAAAGATATGGATAATATCAACATCCTTCTTTTATCAGGAAATGGTGTTTTAACTGTGTTAGTTACACAATGGTATACAGTCCCAAATAAATAGAAAAAAGGAGCAATTACATCATATGCTGATGTGCATAAACCATCTCACTTATGTAATCATATTTACTGATTCATTCTCATTGAAGGAAGTCACAGAGATTTCTACACATCTGTAGAATTCAATTCACAGGTACAGTAGGCCATCAGATTTTTTGCATGTAGAGTCTTTGAATGCAGAGAAATGAAAATAGGACTGTTCAGCAAATGAACTTCAGTACACAACCTAAAGTAACTTGCACCTACACCTTATTTATAACATAGTTGTCTTGGAATAAGAGATACTGATAATTTGCTTTTGAGTGGATAAGAGAATGTGACAAATATGAGCTATAGCAGTTGGCATTTTTTATTGTGTTGTATACATTTTTTTAAGTTGCTGTCCTATGGGTTTTTATCAGTAGCTGAATGGGGTTTTTATCAGTAGCTGAATTCTTTCATTTCCTCTAAAATGTTTGCAAAGGTCCCTGCTGGGGTCAGAAGCATGGATCAGGTAGATTTCAAATTTTATATCATACATTAGTGTTGTTTGCAATAAACAACCCTATTTTTTTCACGGGAAATGCAATTACATTATTTAAGTTATTGCTGCTAGATGTTACAGGATAGAGAATTTGTAGAAATCTTTTCTTTTAGATATTCCAAATAAGTCTGTTGTTATGCTAATTTTCCTACATCAGAATGTTGTGTGTGATTTTTGCAAGGACTTCAATTCTGACTTTCTTTTCTCCTTTGTCACTACAAGCAAACTTGTGACATCAAAGCTAGTGCAGATCTGATATTTTTTCCATGAAATGAGACTGAGTTTTCTGACTCATTTCTGTGTCTGATCGAAAGACACCAGGGTTTATTTAAAAGAAAGAATTTAATGCAATGATCCAAGCCTTGCACCCAGTGAGAAAAAGAAAGTGGAAATTCCATTAGAATAGCAACAAAATCTACCTCATGTACAGGTAGATGATGGGAGCTGTCTCAGCATGAAGTTTTCTTAAGCTACCCTGCCTGCTGGTGCACATGTGGACAATAAACACTTACTCATATGAAATTCATTTGTCCTGTATATTACACACAATACAATCGACACATCATAAATGTTATCACTCTGTGTGATAACTGCTTTATATATTTACTGATTCCTATTCTTCCTTTACAGGAGGGATTTGTTTCAGATAACTCTCCTTTGTGCCGTGTGCAGCACTGACAAAGTGCATACACATTATGCACCGTCAATTCTTGTTGAAAGTTCATTCATTTTTCTAGATTGATAAAGATTGTACTTTATCATTTGGCACAAAAGACTTGTATTCAAAAAGTATATTAGCTTACTGGGCACTCATTTATAAAAATTGCATTGTTGGAGTCCTGCTGGTGACTTCACCATGGCAGACTCCTTTGAAGTGCAGACTTTCTTTTAACATGTTTGCACTTTCAAATGGACATATCACCGGCCTCTGCTTACCTTTTGCTTGACATATCTCTTGGGGTTGGTAGTCATGTTGGTAAATATTAGCACTAATAGGCTGACAGGCTGCAGATGTGTGTATGTGAGGGGATTGGTGATGTTGGTGATGGTGGTGGAGTATGTTTGATAGTTTCTTTACTGTCTGCTCTTAGCAAAGGGGCTAAATTCTGCTATCTTTACTGCTACAGTCTATAATCAAGCAGCACTGTAAAATTATTGAAAAATTTCACAAACAGCTAAAATGTTCATCTGGAGCAAAATTGAAAGGGTGTCATGTTTGCCTCAGATATTTTCTTTTGCCCTAAAAAACATTTCAACCTAATTGTGGAAAATCAGGTGCAGATTAATTATATGGGCTAAATTCTTTAAATTTGTTATAGCCTGTCATAAATGTGACAGTTATGTTAGCTATTTACTGCCTCTCTTTAGCAGTGTCTGAGAACACTTAAGGCATTTCTGGAAGGTGCTATTTAACTTCCTTCAGAAATGAGAGGTTTGAGTAACTAGAGGTTAATCACTACATTTTCAAATATTTGGAGTATGACTTCAGATGCAGAAGTAGATCAGATTCAGATGTCACAGTGCAGACTTCCTAAACAAGTTGAACAAAAAAGTTAATTTCATAGGAACTGGGCAATACCATCTTTCCAAATCTGGATGAAAAAATGGTAAGAAATATCATCTGAAATCATGTTTGTGTTATTCTTGGGGAGCAGGATTTTTTACATTGAATAGAGGATTTCTTGAGCACGGCTTTGTTGCTTCTACACCCAATGTATTCAGGGGCAGCTGTTGGGCTCTTCAGCACTATAAATTCCTCAGCTGCAAATTCTGCATACATTTGTCCTTCAGATTTTTAAGATGCAAGAAGACTCACACCGCCTAGTTGTCTCTGAGTTAAACTTCATATATTCAAAAATTTCATCTTAAGTCACTTACTCAAGATCAAATAAGAGATGGAACAGGAACATAAATGCAAGTCTTTTAAGGTAACTTAATGTTATCTACCACTATTCTTTGTAGACTTAAAAAAATAGTGAGAAAAAAAGATATTCAGATGTTAGATAGAAAATATTTTGATTTATCTGTATAGTTCCTGGCTTGTATTCTTATTCTGAAGAGTCTTGTCTTTATCATGCTATGAGATTAATTCTTCAGCCAAGAACTCTCAAAAGAAATGATTGTGTGTGAATCAGTATTACACAAGGTTATATAAAAGACCTCTGTAATCTTGGCTTCGCATTATATTGTAACCTTTCATAAACACATTTTTCTCCAGTCATAACTGTCTAATACTAAAGGTTTCACAAATTCTTAATTTTCATAGGCAGTGTGGTTGGTTTCAACAAAAAATAAAATTACAAAAATTTATCCCAAAGGAAAAATTTATATTAAATCTGAGCAGTGAAAAAAAATATTCTGAGAAGGTATTTTAAGAAAAAAATGTTATTAATTATTCTTGGAGCATGGAATGCAATTATGCACTCAAAAGTATTCTATGAAAACTGAATACAATAATAATTGAAAAGGAAGTGTGGCGGAAAAAGACCTCATTAATCTGTAAATTCTATTTTATGGGAGGATGTTTCAAAACCCTTTGATCTTGATTTTGCTTATCACTTTATACTGCATGTCTGTAATGTGCCAGGGTATTTTTAGGGCTCTTCAGTAATATTTATCCAATCTGTCTCCTTTTTGGCTGCTGTTACCAGTGTTCTGTTCTCATTAGTTTAATTTCTGTTTATTTTTCTTCCCCTTTATAACAGGCGGGCATATATATTTCAATTACATAATTTCACCTGACCACACAGAAATCAGTGCATCTGTTTTTGTCTTTGAAGACCTTTCTTCAGATAGACCACACTATTTCACTATACTATTGTCTATACAATAAAAAACCCCAAATCTATCACTGCATTTCCTAATTAAGAAAATTATTATTTTCTACACTTTGCAGACTTAATATGTACTTTTCGATTTATTACGACTTCTTTTCACAAATAAAGCCCAATAAGTTAGTAAGAAAATAAAGATTTACACATTTTTTATTCCATAGACCGCTGTTTCGTATTTCTCTTGAGCTAAGAAAGTATTATTATTTATATTTTACAATTAAGAAAACCAAAACAGGAAGGAGACAGGCAATGTCCAAGAAATTCTAAGGAAAAGGCACAGATCGCAGACCCTTGAGACTTCTAATTATATACTTTATTTCTAGACAGTTGTGAAGACAAAGTGTTAGAGATGTATGAAGGTACTTTAGTATCTTTAAATTCATAATCTTGAGCTTGGCAAAGAGAAAAGTCAGGACCCTGAACTTTAGAGTAGTAAACTTCCATCTGTTTAAAAAAACAATGGATGAGATTCCCTGAGAAACTATCCTTAAGGACAATGAGGATGTCCAGAGCTATCTTTAAAGTAATTTTTGTTAGAGTATAAGAGGTCTCCATCGCAGTGTGTGGAAAACCAAGTTAGGCAGGTCAGAAAATGGCGCAGCTGAGGAAACACCTGCTCCTCACACAGGAGATAAGAAGGAAATGAGAAGGAAATGCACAGTCAGTGGCAGTAGGGACATTTTTCCTGGGAAGAATATAGGGATAAGGTTTCAATATGTAAGACTGGAGTCAGGAAAGCTGAGGGACAGATGGAATGGTACATGATTGGAGAAGGCATATGAGAGTAATGAGAAGGTTTTCTATAAATATTTAAGTCAGAAGAGACAGGCTAAGGAGAGTGTACCCAACCAATAAAAGAGAAAGAAGAATGGGTAACAAATACAGAAAAGGCTGAGATAGTCAGTAACTTCTTCACCTTGGCCTCTACTCTCATTCTGCCTTTCCAGGTCTCTCTACAGTGGGGATGAAGGAGCAAAGTCCCTCTCATTGTAAGGGAAGTGCAGATTCAGGAGTTACTGGAGAAACTCAGTGGCCACATATTTATGTATGGGCTCTCTCAAGGTGCCTTCGAGGGTCCAGAAGGAACTGGCTGACGTTATTACCAAGTCACTCTCTATGGTATTTGAAAATTCATAGAGCTCAGGTGAGGATCCCAGCGACTGGGAAAAGGATCCTATTTTTTAAAAAGGGGGAGAAAGGAAGACCTGGGTGACTACACACCCGTCACAATCACCTCTGTGCCTGGGAGGGTCATGGAGCAGATCCTTATGGAAACAATGGCCAGGCACATGCAGTGCCTAGGACACTAGGCCTAGACTAGGAGGTTATCTGAGGTAACCAGCAGGTTTCATCAAGGGCAAATTGTGCCTGACCAATCTGGAGGCCTTCTAGAGATGGAGTGACTGTGATGACAGACAAGGGAAGGTCACCTGATGTCATCTCCCTAAACTACTACAGAAGGTTTTTAGCAGGCAGTTGAAAACATGACACTATTGTTACCAAATTGGAGACAGCTGGATTTGAAGGATGGACTGTTTGGTGGATAAGGAATTGTCTGGCTGGACATAGCCAGAGAGTTGTGGTCAAAGGCTGTATGTCCAGGTGGGGGCTTGTGATGAGTGGTTCCCTCAGGGCTCTGTCTTGGGACTGGTGCCTTTTAGTATCTTTGTCAGTGATACAGGCAGTGAGATCAAGAGAACCCTCAGGAGGTTTGCAGATGACATGTGGGTGAGTGGTGCAGTTGATACAAAAGAAGGATGGGATGCCTCCTCACAGCCCTGAAGGTCAGCTGCACCCTGGGTTGCATCAAAGGAGGATTGGCCAGTAGGTCATGGAAGCTGAACACATCTTCAAGGTTCCTTGACATGTAAACTTCATTTATTGTAGTACCATAATAAACTATATGCGAAAAAAAAAAGGTACATCCCAATTGTCATTCTACGTGAAAAAAATCATAGTACTTGTATAACAGGGATGCATAGGAAGAGAATAAAACAACTTCCCTATGAAAGGATATTTCTCCTGAGAGCACCTTAACTTTGGCCTTGGGCAAAAAAGCAGAACATTTTGGATGGATACACAGAGGATCAAAGTAGCAACAGTTGCCTGTAAAGCCCAGGCCAAGTTCTGAACCGATCAGATAACAAATTTAGAAAAACAGATCTCAAAGTACTAAGGAAGAAAACTAATTTCTGGTGCTCATAAATAGTGAAATAAAACCTTTGCACTGTATCCTTATCTTTCATGATTCATGGATATTGCAATGGCTAGGATACTTGCAAATACTAGAAAAAAAAAGAGGAAAATATGCCCCCAGACAAATGCAAATCCATCCCACATATCTTGATAAACCATTAGCAAAAGATGGAGATAGTCTAGTCCTGTTTTTGTTACTTTTTACACCTAACATCATCCATCAACTAAATAATTTGGGCATGAAAAGTCAAATCAATAAATGAGTGATCTCAGCTTTTTTTGATTCACTTTATTCTATTACATCATCTATAAAACCTCTCTTAGTACAGTCTGTTGTACAGATGTCTGAATCTGAAGAAATTGGGGAGACTATCTGTCAAAGTGATAAACAGCTAGTGGTTCATATATCTACATTAAGTGATTTTGATAAGTGAGCTTTCCACGTGGACTAGTACAACCATTCAGGACCATGGAGTATATGCATTACCTCATCAAATCTTTTGGCTTGTCACAATATCATGTTAATTCAAATGCAAGATCCTTCTGCATTCCAATTCTGATTCTCCTTTCATGACTCCTTCCCCACTCTTTCTTAAGAATGCATAGAACTATATAGCTACTTAGGAAAAAAAATTAATATCAGCCTAATTTCACAGTTGCATTGCATATAAATAAATAAATAATAAAAAAAGTTTCATTACATGAGTTTATGTTCTATTTAGCCAAAGGGAAGAAGTAGTGACTGAAAATGAGGAGGGAAAAAAGGCAAAAGTAATATAGCTGTGGAAAAGGAAATAACAAATGTATTATTTTTTAAATTTTTTGCTATACCTTTCTACACTATATTAGAGTCTTCTAAGAAAATATAAACTTTAAGCACAGAAACAGAATCATAATGTAGATAATGTTTGATATATATATATCTAGCATATTGTGTAGCTTAAAATGTTGCTTGTTTAGAAGGGGCAATGCATTTGCAAGATCAGTTGCAAAGTTTGATTGTTATGTGATTGTTATGCAATAAACAACAAAGAAGATAAGCATTGTCACAATATGTGATTCAAATTCATTCATTAAACGCTTTCAAAACCTGTCTAAAATGAGAGTACACACTGGAGCACAAATTACATGCACAACTCAAGTTCCCTAACCTGCCCTGAAAACAAACAGGATTCTGTCTGGTCAAAAGGTAGAGAATGGTAAAGGTAAACTGCATTACAAATAATAGGCCTTATTCTTAAATTCATAACCTCATCTCAGGGATCTTCCAAGCAGCCAATCTAAAATTTTAATAACTTTTTACTGCTCATATCGTAACCTTTTTTTTCCTAAGACAAGGCTAAAGACCAGGAACTGGGAGGAAAACAACATAGATACCCTCAGAGTTCTTTGTCCCACCTTAATATGTGTGTGGATCCCAACTTTATTTAACTCAGAATACTCACTGATGTGAATCTCAATAATCTCTAAATATTCTTAAGCAATATGTTTATGTCTAAATTTGGTTTATCTTTGACCTGTGAAAGAGCTAAGAATACAGGCCTCTTCTAGACCCAACGGAGACTTTCATAGTTACAACAGTTCCAAACCATCATAATAAAATAGTACCCTGACTCATGCAGAAAGTATGTGTAAAATTGTATGATAAGGAATAGATTTATTTGGCCAGAGAAGCAAAGTCAGGGGAACATCCTGTTTGTGGTATTTTTTATATATAATCAGTATGTACTGTTTGTCTGGACTTTAATGTACACACTAACACGCTTTTTTTATAGTGATCACTCTCCTGCAATGCAAATAACACATTCTGCTAAGTCTTTCAATAGGCTGCTGATTGTGCTGTTATTTCACTCTTGGGGGAAAAAAAAAGTTAATGAAAGATAAGGTGCTTTTGAAGAAGGTGAGATTACATTATTTAAAAATTATACATTTTATAAGATAAGGTTTAAACACATGTCAGGAGAAGTCAACATAGTGTTATGAATGGTAGTGATTGTGTTATCTGTAAACTTTGAAGCTTTACGTACTGATGTGAACAATTGACTTCGTTGTTTTGTCATTACCATCAGCATTCCTCTTTCTGCTGAACTGACTCTTGTTTGCACAGCAAAAAGTGAGGAAAGTTTGTTTACCCACTAATATTTCATTGACTGTTTAGCCTGAGTTGATAGTAATTTTTCATCTCCCTGTCTGCTGGATCTTTTTTTTTTTGCCTGTATAGTAAAAGTGACTGGATAGCTAACACCTTCACCAGAATCATTCATTTAAAATAAAATCTTAAATTGTCAAGAGTAGTTCCTAAAATAACACAATTTGCTAAAGCTTACAGACATTGATAGTACCATTTTTATCTATTTTCTTTATTCTATTATGTTGGCCAGCAGCATACAGTAAATATTTGGCCATCAGATCAATATCTAGCAGCTAAAACACAAGAAGAAATATTTATTTTTTAATTGCAATACAGATTTTTCCTGAAGGTGATATGATATATTTTAAAAAGTGCAGTGTTTTAAAGGGATGAACAAAATAAAGACTTCACTGCATTCTCTGTGTCCTTGATAAAGTATATTAGAAAACATGTGAAAATTCTTTCCCTTCTTCCTTTTTCTCTTTTCTAGGCTTAATCTTCCTGAAATGAATGGAAAGAAAAATTAGTCTTAGTCTATTCAATGTCATTTCAAATCAAAGCTTAGACAATGAAAGCAGAAGTGGTAAAATCTTTGGCTAAAATTGAGCCAAACCAATAGCAAGAGATCTTATGACCAAGAGCTATGTGGCATGTTCCTTCCAAATAAATTAATCAGATTTACTTTGTGCACTATTAATATTAATAAATATTTTTGGGGTATTTTTTGCTTTTAATCTTCTTTTCTCAACTTTAAATTGTTGCAATGTAGATGGCAGAGAATTTTTTTTCTGGAGATGTCTAAATTTATAACTATTTAACTGCAGATTTTGCATTCTTAGTGCTCAGTTTTCAAAACTTAAAGCTATATTTTATTGCAAACAGTAAAGAATATCAAGAAAAAACATGCTGAAAAATGTTCCTTTATAAAAACCCTGTGTAGACTACTGTATTCATTGCCAGAAAAAATACAGATTGATGGCATCTCTGCAATAAGAACACCGAGAGTTAATAAGCCAAGTAAGGCCTCCACATGAAATTCACCACTATTTTATTTTGTTGTCTGTAAGTTGTAATAACAGAATGCATTGCTCACTCTAGTACCACAAGGGCTTTTTTTCCTGGTCAAAATTAAAGTACAACAGTAAAACAAGGCAGAAGCTTCCCCTTTCTGCCACAGGACTAGTTCAACATTTTTCCCTTCGAGAGCACTGAATTCATATTTTACAGCAGAAACATAAATTCAGGTTCATTAAAGAGAGAAATGGCATGCAAATAATTTCAATATTTTCACATAAACAAACTTGTGAATAGACTAGAATGATGAAAAAATGTCATCAGCATTCTAACATTACTTTTTTGATATTAGTTATATGATCTACTGCTGTTAATTTGAAATGAAAGAATTTATAGGAACAGATTATTTGTACTTTTAAGAAAACCAAGAGAATATTCTCCCCTCCTCTAAAGGTATAAGAACCCTATTCCAAAAATATATATTATATGAAAGAAATAGTTTCCATAGTCACAAATATTTTTAGCTTTTTTATTTGATAAAAATGTGACACTTATGAATAGTCACATAGACTGTCTTTAAAGAAGAAAGAAAACCCAAGTTAAAAGTCATAAGAGGTCATAAAAGGAACCTGAATGCACATTAAGGTTAGAATATATTTACAGGTGTGAGCCATGCCAGTGAGTTCAGGATTACCAGCAAGTTTTATTCAAAGGAAGTGTTTGTTTCTGCAGGAATAGTGCCTATCTCCGTTGTTACTGTATTTGTTTTGTCCTGTTTTTCTTTGATATGAAATTTATCATTATATGTACCAGAAGGAAAAGACGTAAGTGGGTAGATTTGATATTACATGTAACCCACATGTCAAAGTGCACACCTTGCAGAGCGGGAACTTAGGAAAGAGAGAGGAATTCTGCCAACTTCTTTTTTGCGGCATTCTGTAAGAAAGGATTTTTAAAGTGTAATTTTTTTTTAAATAAGAACATAAAGACTTGGCTTTTATGGCAGTTCTGACAATCTTGGTATACTGTGGAGTCAAGGTGAAGTAAGGCAATTCTGCTCTTTATTGCAGCAACGGCCTTCCTTAGAATTAAATGCTGATTTAATTGACAAGTGATTGGATAACAAGAAAAATCAGGAAAAAGTAAAAGGCAGCAGAGGTTGTTGATCAGGATTAATTAGTATAGCTGTCAATGAGAATGTCATTGTTTTCCTTTTTCTTTTCTGCAAATTGATTTTGTAGTAAAATTTGTCTCTTACAGCCAACTCAGCTACTCTGTATCAGTGTCTTACCACTACAACCCTGTCTCCACTCTCCAGGTGACATTTTTAGCTTCTAAATGCTTCTTTATTGTGTTTTTTATATTGAATTTAACCTTCTGTTTCTCATGTTTGTCCTATAAGATTCCCATCCTCTCTTTAGTGATGGCTTCCTGTTCTCTCTCTGTCATCAGCATGCACCCAGCTTTCGTGCAACTGACATAATTAAGGATATAAAGACAACAGCCATTCAAAGATCATTCCATGAGGGAATTCTCTATCAGACCAGTAAAGAATTCAGCAGCACATATTGTCTCCTTTCACTATAATTTGTTCTTTATCCTCAAAGGAACTTATTAATTCACCTTATAATTCCTGGACTAATCCTTTACTTCCCTGTGTGACCTCAAATCTCCCACACAACAAACACTATGTCAAATATTTTACTGAAGTCCAGATTAAAATTATTGTATTTCCTCTGTTTAGAGGAATTTATCTTATCAAATAAGTATACTTAGCTATTTTGGCACGGCTGACCCTCAGTAAATCATTTTCCATTTATTGATGTAGCTTTAATTCTTTTTTTAAATCAGAATCCATTCAATAACCTTGGTATTATACTTGGTGAGTCAGTCTCTCCATTTATGAAATGGTGGTCAAAAATACATGACTTTCAGATATTACACAGCAATGCATTTGCATAGCTAAAATGATTTGTGGTCCTTAGCAGAAAATTATCTGAAATACTAAGTACTCTTACCATAGTTTTCATATGCTACATTCAGAGAGGTACCTCTAAGAGGTGTGTTATGTCTATTGCTCCAAGAGTTCTTCTTTGAGTGGATCCTTTTAGTTGTGAATCCTTTTTTTAAATTAAAATATTGTTTTCTTATTTGTCAAAGCATATAACTTTTATAAGCTGTCAATCAAGATGAAATAAACTCACACTATTCTTGTGTTATATGCAAGATATCATGCTTTGATCAAAAAGATAAATGTATATGTCAAGCAATGTCATTATTATTAATCACTTCAGATTCTTATCAATCTGGTATTTAGTATTTTATCACTGAAGTGTACATATTTGTTTTTTTTGAATTTTAAAGTTTTCTGATTAATTAAAATATTCATTCACATCTCTCTGACTAGAAAACAGCAAAGTAAATTTTATCATTTTGTTATTGAAGCGATAAATTTAATTAGTCTAGAACATGGTTAGGAAAAAAGGAATGCAATTAACATGGAAAATTTTTAGTAAATTCACATGATACTGGCTCATTACCACCTTTTTGGAAAAAAAAAATCAAGTCATATCAATCATTACACTATAAGCAATTACTTGTACTTATTTTTCTAAAGTTGTAGAGAAACCTAAATGGCATGTGTCTTCTCCCTCTGTCTATGTACCTGAGAGAGAAGGGAACCTACTGAAAAGGAAAAAAAGATTCAAAATGAAGAAATTAATGTTTTCTTAAACTGCCAGGTATAATGGCAGTTGGAATCATCAGTGGAAGTCCGTAGAATAATTTTTGTGTTTTTCAAAATAAATTCTGTAGGTCTTGAGAAAACTAACATTGAAAATATTTTGCAGGATCTATTACAAAAATTCACTGAACTGAAGAAGACCCAATTGTCATCTAAGATTTGAACTATCCCTAATTCTACTTCGTATTTTTCTTGCCATTATTTTTATAATTTTATTACTTAAAATATACAGAATATGTTTGCATTTTTTGGTAAGCTATCACTCAGCATTTTAAGTATTGAGTATGAAAAAATAAAGTGTAGTTGAAGCATATTTATTTCAATAGTTTAATGAAAGTCCTGAGCAGTTCTACTGGCACTTCCTTAGCTGGCACCATTCCTGGCATCAAGAGACCATTTCAAGTTCACTACACCTGTATCAGTGAATATAACTCTGAGATTGCATTACAGGAATGAACAGGGCTTCAAAGAAAATCAAAGTTAACTTAAGATTATTCTTACTGTATTACATAAATTGTTTTTTTGGTTAATTCCATAAAATTTTGTTGTTTCAAAGTACTATTTCTTTAAAACTCACTAACAGACTTAATATTAATCAGAAACATTACAGAATCATACCTTCCTTTGAAACTCACATAACATTATTTTGATATGAGAATAACTTTTCCTACTTTGATTGTCAGTTCTTTGAAGAAGAACCAAAGTTATTTATTAAGCCTGTCATAGGTTTTCAGGTGATGATGAGTGAATGGCTGTTAAAAATTCTAACTGTAGTTCAAAATCTCAATATTTAAAATCCTATGTGCAGTTAGACTACAATTTTAAAGGAATATAGTGGTTATACTCTCAATCAAAAATTATTAACAGTAGGTGCCAGACTATAGCATTTCTTACTTTCTAACATGTCTTATTTCTCAGTTTGATTTTGTCTAAGGAAACTTTATTGCAGAGGAATCCAAAGGAGTTTTCTCCAAAAAATGCCTGAATTTCTAACTCCTATCAATTTGAAAATATTTCAGTGAGTAGCGCATAACATCTGCAAAAGCTCTGTGCATTGGTGGCCTACCCTCACCTTCTCCAGACATTCCCGTCCCAAAACTGCCCTTCTTACATGTGTTTTCTCAAATAAGTATTTCTAGGAAACTCAAAATTACGTTATCTAGTCTTTTTGCTGTTCTCATTTAATCTTTGATGGTTTTGACTGAGTTTAACTGACTTTCATTACATGTTTCTTTTATATGCATAAGTTCAGATTCAGAAATGTTCGTGTTGTTTCTCCATGTCTCCACGTCTCCACATAACTTTCATTGTGAATGGAGTTCTCACTTGACTGCATTTTAAGACATGATCTTATTTGTTGCTTACTCTCAGGCAGTATTTGAAAAGAAATTCTTAAAGTATGAATTTTTTAAGGAATTTTCTTTTTAGGCATACTTCTCATTTCATTATTTCAGCTTAGTGTGCCTAGTGAACTTGATTCTAAAAGCAATTAATAATAAAATTGTTGTGAATGAGTACTCATTCTTGTGTCAACACTATGTTGCAAATTATTTTTGTGGGATAAGAGTTTCATAATTAACTTCTACCAATATTTGTTGCTCATCACCTTTTATTTCTCAGATACTAATGAATAAGATCAGTTACAAAGGAGGAAAGTTGTTATGAAATTGAAACTTGAGATTTCTTTCGACCGTTGCTGCTGAAAAGTGTAAACCCAAATGGACTCTACTTCAGACACTAAAATGCAGCAGACAAAACTATTATTTCATCCCCTGCGGGCCGCTGTCTCTGTTCACGCTCACTTTTATGTCGTCATGTTAGTTTGACACCTATAATATGTTTAATAGGTTTTTCTCTGATATTATTATTGGCTAATGATTCTGATTTTCCCTGGAGATGGCAAAAATGAGAAGTCACACTGTTCTGTTTTATGTAGCTCTGCAGGGACAGTCTTAACCATAGTACTCTATGGGAGTATGTCATCCTAAATCAATGGATAGGAAGTTAGCCTTTAACATTTGGATTGCTTGCTTCAGTTTTATAAATCAGGCTAGCAGTTATATGCATCTTGATTTATATATTTTACACTTTTATTGTTTAAAGGGAACTAAAGCAATGATTGATTTATAAAATATTATATATATTCTTTATGCAACAATTTCTTTCTAACAGAACAGTTGTCACATACTGATACCTGCAGATTCTGTGAGATTTTGTTTCATTGAATGAACTGTTTTATACCTGACTCATCATATTTAACTTTAAAGCTTTATTTTCCAAAATCGTAGGTAAGAACCATTAAATTACAGCAAGTTTTACATTTCAGAAATAGTCATAAGAAAAATATAAAAACATTAGTACAAGTTGAATTATTGCCAATCTTGCTACTATAAGTCAGCAGTAAAATGTGCATGTTTTAACAAGCCCTTCAGCAATCTTAAATTTTTAATTTTTCTAATTCATTTTCAGTTAAAGATCAAAGGATAACAAATATAATTACCTTTGCATACTGTGAGCAAAAGAAATGCTGTTCTAGATTTTCTGTGCATTTGATCTTCACTCCAAAGACTTTCCACCTAACTACAAACAATCCCTCATTGTTCTGGAATACTTTCTTTAAAAAATTTGAAAAATAAAAAGTAATCATATTAAAAATTCAAATCATAGAAAATATGTTTTTGTGGATCATGTGGGGGGTTGCAGTGAGGAATTGAACTGGAATATTATGGCTGTTTAATTCTTTCCTTTTGCCAGCTTTATCTAGTAGAATGTCAGCTGCTCTCTGAGATGGATGCAAATTGTTATTTAGCTATACATTTAAAAGTGAAACATTGTCAGATATTCAGAATTTTTAAAAGGTGGTTATTGTTTTCAAGTTTATAACTTTAGTTTCTCTAAATCAATAAAGTCTCATTACATAATTAATGATTTTTTAGTAAAAAGTTGAAAGCATTTCACGCTGTATGTTTATATTATCTGCAAATCATCTGGGAGATAAAATATTTGCTCCAGAAATATTTTGGTTTGATTTCTTGTTAAAGAAATATTTTAGAAAATTCTATCTAGTAAATATTAAAAACTAATTGGAAATACTTGGTTAACCAAAGAAATATTTTTCAACTGAAGAGTATTTTCAATAAATACAACTACAGACATATACATACACATACATATACATATAACAAATATAGATTTTCCATTCAAGAGTACTCACATCATATTTTCTGGGAAAGTTCAGATGAGAAGGCATACAAGGAAGGATGTATTAGTAAGACTGCCCATCAGAGTTAGCCTTGTGCAGATTTTATATACTCACAGTAAGTCTGAGTGTTTCCTTTTCACAGCTAAGATTCGGGTCAATGATGAGAAAGCTGAAGAGATGAACTATTTAAATCAACAGAATGGATAATACATATGTTACAATACATTGTTTTTTATTTCCCAATCTGATACTACCACTACCACAGAAACTGCTGCAAGGAATAACAAGCAGAATACAGAGCAGACAAGCAATGGTGAAATTGTTTTGCCAAACATTTAAGAAAATGTAGGCACTTCTTTATTGTCATTAATATATTATTCACTTGTACCAGACCTGTATCAAAAAACTCTCTCAAGCAACTTGGATAAAAGTTTGAGACACCTTCAGTTAAAACCTGCTTCTGCCTAAAAAATGTAGAAGAAAATTAGGTAAATAAATTAGGAGTACGTGGTAAAATGAACTTCAGCTTCCATTTAAGCCTTAGTGTTCCTTAGTGAAAAGTATTTTGAGGCTTTTTGAGGGGGGGTTTAGTTCTCCTAAGAAGAGCAAATCCTAAGTGAACTCACAAAATGGCAAATCCACAGTAATCTGTAATGATTCATCTTGAACTGTTTTGGAAGAAAGTAAAAAGTTGTGAACTGAAGAATCGAAAAGAGCATATTAGCTAGGGTCAAAAAAAAAATCCATCCTTGTTTTTTCTCCTTGAGACTTCCATGCTTTTTAGTTCTCAAAGCCTGTAACACAGCATAAAATATTTAAATAATTAAGAAAAGGAAAATTGGTTTTTGCAGACAACATCAATTAGAAACAGAAGAAAACAGACAACAAAAGCAAACTTTCCAAGTCAATGGTGTGTTTGTTTCCTCATTCTTATTCAGAGTTTTATTTATTAGGTCCTTAGGGTAAAAGAATGCTTAATGTCCCACTTCTTTCACCCTTTGTGTATGTAAGAAAGAGGGAAGAGATGCTAAAGAAGATCGTCTGTGGCCTTGAGGGAATACTAGACTCTTAAAACATCATTCTTTTGAACAGAAATAGTGTGCAAGTTTGAGATTTCCAAAAATAGATTAATGGGGGGAAAAAATGTGTAAAATATTAAAGGAAACTTTTTTCTGCCTCTCAATATTTGCTATTCTTAAACAGTGACAACTTCTGTGTTCCTATGATCATTTAGAGTTTGGTTGGAGTCCCAGTGGCGTTCATGGAAGGTTTGCTTCTGGCTTTTTAGAGAGGAGTGTCAATTATAGATTGAATCAGTGGAATATTTAAGATCGCATTTTCAAGACTTCACAGAATAAAATTGAAATAGTTGCTCTCAATTTTTTGCAGATCTTCATGATGAAAAGCTAAAGTAACAGAGGAAAAACCTTGAAATTCACTGATTTAAGAGTTTTCCCTGAGTCTGCTTATGTCAGCTTTTCTGATTTACTGGTTATAAAGATGGCAGAGAAATGATCTGAAAAATCAAGACAAAAATTACAGAATAGATGAAAAAAGAACTGAGAGAATGATTTTGTGAGTCTAATTCTACCTCAGGTTTTGTTTTGCCCCACTAACCCTGACTAGCATCTCATCCTCAAAATAACTTCATTAACCTGTCCTGCAATAAGTACCATACAGAAAATCATTCCAGATTCCTTCCTTGGCAGTGCTAATTTATGCTACTTATTTTATATTTTCAATGCATATTATTTGAAGAAAGAGTTTCTCCTTGAGTTTATACTTCTCATACTTTGCTCAGTCTTCAACTTCTTTCCATTTATATTCATTCCCATTTACACTTAATTACAAGCGTAATTGTAGACAAGACATTAATTACAGATTGAATTCAGGTGAATTGAAAGTAAGCCTACCAGCATTTTGCAGGTTCACATTAATGAAATTTTCTTAAAGAAATCAAGTACAAACTTACTGGCAAATGGGATTTGAAAGAGAGATAAAAAGAGTTTTTTCAACTACCTCTCCCTTTCTTCATTATAAGAATATTTCATGTCATTTGATAGGATGGGTCTAGGTTACTATGCACTTCTGAAAGCCAGAAGGATTGAGGAAGAAATGTTAAAAATTCACAAAAGTCTTAAGTAAATGCTATACCCCTAAATTGTTCTTTGGGGCAGGGGATGGGGCACCAGGAGTGGAAATCCAAAAGCTTAAAACCATTAAACCACAGAGGTTTTTTGTAATTCCAGGGCTGTGTATTAATCTCACTCACTTAAGTACATTCCATTTAAGGAAATGAAAGTTCAATACTCATGTCCTTTTTAATGCAAATCCTAGCATGAGATTTCAGATATGCACCCGGAAAGAGAAAAAGTAAAAACTGCTACACAAGTATTGCTTGTTCTCCCCCTGGCTATGTTGCATGTACAACCATCCATCACTGAAGAGTACTCAGTCATAAATTTGAATTGAATAGGAGAAATGACTGGACTGTCTGCTGCCTCAACTGAAACCAAAAGGCTCCTCTGTAGAATTTTGCTTTCTTCTAATCACTAATGATATGATGCTTTCTCTAACAGGCACTAGGCTAAAAATAGACAAGAGGAAAAAGCCTTAGCCATTTTAAAGAGCACAAGTGACATGCAGGCTGACCTCTTGAGTGCCTGTGTTACAGCTACAGGCAACCCAAATGGTGCCAGGTGGAGATTACGCAGGGCAGAGCAACATCTGCTTCACTATCACAAGGGTAAATGATATGTTATGCCTCATGTTATGCCATAAACAGCCTGAGGTAAGAAAGACTGGTAGAGTTCCTGCCACAAATTAAACTAATGCCAGCAGGTAGGATTCCACTCCATCTGTCCATGTAAGTAGCTCAAACAGAGCAGAAGTTACATAAAATATTATCCAGAGAGATAAAAGGCAAATAATGCAATTTATTTATGGGATGGAGCCAGAAATGAAAGCAAAACTAAATAGAAAGAGAAGATGTTTTTCCCTATGATGAATGGAAAGTGCTGTGCTGTTATATAATCTATTTTCAGAGGTAGTGGATAGAGTTTCTGAAATGCGTTTTTCTCTTTTGTTCTTTTTTTTTTTTCTTTTCTTTTTCTTTTTCTTTTTCTTTTTCTTTTTCTTTTTCTTTTTCTTTTCTTTTTTTTTTCTTTTTCTTTTTCTTTTTCTTTTTTTTTTTTTTTTTTTTTTCTTTTTTTTTTTTTTTTTTTTTTTTTTTTTTTGTTTTTCTTTTTCTTTTCCTTTTTCTTTTTTTCTTTTTTTTTCTTTCTTTTCTTACAGCTTCTTTTGCACACAGACAAGACACAGAGGCACAAAGTATGTGTCTTGGACATACACATCTCATAGCTCCCAAAATTATATTCTAAATGTTTATTTGGTCACTCCCCTTGTTCTTTTTTTTCCACTTGAAGATGTTAATAAGACATCTTCAATAAGAAAATACATCTGAATAATTGTAGTTATTCAGTCAACAGAAAACTTTGTGAGAAAAGCAGTGTGAAGTACATAATACTGATACCTCCCTAAGGCTTAAAAAATGCCTAAGAAATAACTGTATGTCCCAAGGGCTACTTATATTTTGGATAGTAAACATGACCCGGTCCAATGATCTAAATAGCCAAGTACTTGCTGGATGTCTGTTTTTTTCATAGACAAATTTAATGAATTGTTCACACCTATTTGGAGACAGTAGATGAGTTTAAATTTCTTAATGAAAATACAAGATGCACACAGAACAAATACATTGAGTGGGGTAGAACTAAGCTATTCAGTAAAATTTCTTTCAGTTTCAAGACACTGAATATTCTCAATTCTATCATTTTTGTTTCCAAGATTAAAAAATTATCAGTTGTGACATGATTACAATATAAGGAAACCCCACATTTTTATTATCTAGAGGAAATGTACATCAAATATTTCATTTGTGTTATTTTACAGCAAAACACGCAAGAAGAAGTCATAGGATGTATTCTAAAAAGAAAGTTTTTGTCATAAAAACCCGACCTACTTGCCAAATTTAAGGAATTAAAATAATTTAAAAACTCAACAGTATTTTTATTGAGTAAAAATTATCAAGTATTTTGTAAGTATGTGGTATGTCTTGGAAGTGTCTTAAGCTCTCAGTTTCTTGAGCTTCACTTAAAACAGAAAGAACTTTAAACAGTGATTAGCAGAAGTCAACTTTTGAGATATCTGAGTTCCCTAAGAGTGTAAATCAATCCTAGTGGGATTTTCAATATCCCATTAGGATATACTCATAGTTATATACTATGCCCCTAGTTATGTCTAAATAGTTCAAAAAAATTTTACCTTTTATGAAGTATTTCTAGAATCTTTCTAAAATGAAGTAATTCTAGAATACAGTAGGTATCTGAATCACTTAGAACACTTTGGAAAACATTTCCTTTTACTTTGCATAATAATAAAATGTGCTGTAGACTTTTGTGAGTGTTGTAGTTTCTAAGAACATTTCTTCAAAGTTTTTTTTCTGAAATATATAGGTTATTTATTTATTTGTTTATGATCATAACAAATAAACTTCCAGAGATATCTCAGAATATTGTTTTTGAAAAATTAACACTATGTCACCATATTTTTTTCAACAGCCTTCCGAAACAATAAATTACATTAGTGCTCCCTTTCAAACATTACAGTAGAAAACCTAACCTAAATATTCTTTATGTCCTTTTAAGCTAACCATTAATTAGGAGAGGACATTTTTTGTTTCCTGAATGAGAACAAGTCGATATTCTAATTCCTCAAAGAATATATCTTTGTGCATTTGGCTTTTTATTAGAATGAACCAAGCTGGACCTTACATTCTAACACCAGGTACAGATAAAATGGTCACTTTGGCCAACACTGCTGAGATTAAAATATCAAAAAATACTGCAGTGCTTGTGCATGCATTAGAAGAAAAAGAAACTTTTAGTGGTAAATTTGTGAACAATTGTTTCCACTCAAGTAAAAGAGGAGTTCAATGCAACTGCAGGAACAAGAAATTACTGAGAAAACACAAAATTTAGGGTCTGTTTTTCTTTTGGTAGAAAGGCCAAAAGTCAGGAGCTATTCAGATGGAATTAAATTTAAGATTGAACCAGTTGTCTTTTGGAATATATGAGAAAAGAAAATAAAACATAGTACTCATTACACTTTCTATATTCTAACCTAATAGAATACACAACCCTATAAATCAAAAGTGAATATAGAACTAAATTTTTCTTGGAGCCATTAATTATATTGCTATTAGTGTGAATTGTCAACGAACAAGAAACTTTCATTACTGCTGCCATAGCAGCCTGCTATTGATCCATCACTGCCTTCATAATGCAAAAATAATGGTTATTGTAGGATATATGCTAACGCCTCAGATGATGAACGGCACTCATATTTTAAAGATATCAAAGAGAATTTCTACACTTATTGCTGGGTTATTGATCCTAAAGCACAGTGGGAAGAGGAAAAGAGAGAAGAACTTGATATGAGAACTCTAAAAAAATTTTGGAGTGTTGATTGTATGTATATACAAGGAAGAAGAGAAAGTCAAAATTTTCAGAATTAAATTACCAGACCAAAGAAGAAAAAGGCAACTAAATGAGCTCAAAATGACTTTGGAATGTAGCAGTTAAAAAAAAAAACCAACTAGCCATGTGCATTTAGGTAGTAGGTAGAGACCCTGAGATAATCACTGGCTTCAGAAGTAGCGCAGTTTGCTACTTTTGTATTTTTAAACTTTGAGAGGGTTAGTCAGGTATTAAAATAGAGAAAAGAGTGATTCTCAATGATAATGATTCATCCAAACATGGTGAGAGTGGCCTAGAAATTTTTCTTCTAGCCTTTTTTCAGATAAAAGGAGTAGGTATAGGTCCCTGAGGATGGGAGAAACAGAAGAGCATTTCATTAATGACCACAGATCTATGGGACAGTGGTTATGTTACTCATCAGAATAAAGATTCAAGTTCTGTCTCTGGAGACAATAAATAAGGGTCTTTGCTGTTTCAGGTGTTAAGGAACGCATTCAGGGCAGGTAGCTCTGGGTGCAGCTGCCGTGGAGCTGTGTAGGTTGAGCTCTGGGTGGCAGGAGACTGAGGCAAGCAGCCCTGAACTGCTGAGCCTTTGCCATTCGTGTTACGAGCAACTAAATCTAATGTATGTTCATTTGAGACCAAATTTGGGAAGAAACAAAATCTATAGAGCAATCTCTAAGCAGATGGACAACATAATTTCTTTAAATGCAGGGTTTTCTTAACATAACTAATTACATATGCCCACCTGGGTATAGGCTTTGCTAAAGTGACTAATTTTAAATTCCCTGAATATTTCTTCACAATAATTTACGTTTCAGACAGTAATAGGGCTCTGCAGCCATAGGTAGGTGGCTGCCAGCAGGGAACCATGCCTCTGCCTTCCATACATCCAGATCTTGGGGCAGCCCCCAGGCAGCTTGTCTAGGTTGGCTCCCCTGTGGCTGAAGCCTGCTCCCTCAGCGCTCGCTCAGCACTCTTGGACTCTGCTTTCACATTTGCTGTCCATTTGAACAGCAAATCTTGTTGCAAGGATGGCCTTGGGGGCTATTCTCAGAGGACAGTCTAGACATACATTATTATGTACAGTCCATCTCTTTTGTATACAAGACAGAAAGAGCTCAATGAAGCTTTTTCCTAATTGCCATGTAGCACACCACCAGGCACAAAGCAGGAGAAGAATGGCATTATGTATTTTATATAGGAACTAGGAACATGCAATGATTACTCCTTTATCTCCCTTATCTCACTTGCTGATTTACCATTCACATACTGCATACTCAGTTGCTCTTGTTCACTCAAGATGCAACTTCTTTGAAAATTCACTATTGCTTTTTTAACTGCACTGTTTATTAGAAAATAATGCTAACTATTCTTCATCCAAAACTACTTGTAAAGAGAAAGTGCTCTATACTTACTCTATGGAGAAAAATAAAACCGATTTCCTATGCTTAAAAAAGCACAATAAACTGTCTTTTCTAGGACATTATTAGTTCTCAGCCACATTTGAGTGTAAAAAGTCATATTTGGTCTTTCTCTCTAGTCCACTTGTAGGTGTTTATGTTAACAGATAAGGAGGCTGCCACATACTTCTGCTGATTTGTTGCAGAGTTGCTGTGCTTTACAAAGGAATTTCCATGTTTGGTGAAGACAGGTCTACATTTTCAATGGACAGGAAGAGTGTCTGAAGTGAGTTTTCATGGTGGCTAAGTGTTAGAAATCTTAGTGAAGAAAGATTTTCTTATAAATGCATCCTTGAGATAAAAAATAATAATGTAAAACTAAGTCATTGTCACTAGCACAGAAAAGACAGTCATATATTATTAGCATATTAACTGAAACATTGGAAGTATAAAAATTCTAATTAGAACTCTGAGTAAAAAGATACAAATTTTAAAGCGACAAACTCTATGCATGCTTAGTTTTATTAAAAAAAACAAACTGTAGGCAATTCTCCAGTAGCAAACTACCTTCTTTTCTATTCCTAGGAAACTGTGAACAACACAAGCAATACTTGAATCAAGTTGCATCATCTTTAATTATCCTTTTAAAGACTACTAGGTATCCTTTTTCAGCTGGAAGAGTTTTAGGTGCTTCTTTAATCACTACTTGATACACAAGTGGCCAAGAAAGACAATGGTGTCCTAGGATGCATTAGGCCAGCAGGTCTAGGGCAGGAGATTCTGCCCCTCAGCTCAGTCCTGGGGGGCCTCACCTGGAGCTCTGTGCTCAGTTCTGGGCTCCTCAGTACAAGAGGAAGACATGGAGCATCTGGAGTAAGTCCAATAGAGGGCTACAAAAGTGATTAGGGAACTGGAATTTATTAATCTTCAATACTTGTTCTAGGAGTGTGTGCAAACATCTGAGGTGTGATGCTACCGGGCAGCTTTACATTTAAATCTGAGAAAATTCCTGAAATAGACGCACACCAGTATATTTTCTGTGTTCTCAAACTCAGTCCAGAAATTTGTCTAGACCAGGTTTATTGGATTGACCAGAAAGATGGAGAGAGCTTTTATTTTCTTCCAATGCTACTACAGCTCTTCAGCTATTACTTCAGCTCCTTCCTCTTCCCCTGGCTGATTTGCATTTGGATTTTGAAGTCAGTACTTACATCCTCAAAACAGATTTACAAGACATTTTCAGTTGCAATCTGTTTCTGAAAATATGCCCTCTCTGATACAGATACACATTCTCAGACAGACCTCTTAATCTCTCCCCGGTCAGATGTTTTATTTCATAGAAAATCCTCAACTATTTAGCTCCTTTTTGTGGCTTTCCCATTGGCTTTCCTATATATGTGATCAGACACATAGAAGAGATGTTCTCATTGTTTTGTTCATTATACTTTGATCCAGCAGGGCTTGAACATGTGCTTATTAAAAACTGTGATTTATGTTGCAAAACAAGTAACTTATAAACAATTAAGAAAATAGAAGAAACAGATATTTATTATCATTATTACTATTGCTCTCACCATCATCATATCTAATAATGTATGATACTAATACCACTACTCATAATAATATTCAAGTTATCATAGTGCAGGGAAGGTACTGTCTTGGAAAATTCAGAGGTGTATTTTATAGGGCTATTAATGTGCACAAACATCTATAACACAAGCAGGGAAAATATAAAGATCTTCAGAAAACCAAAACCCCTGCAAGTATCTCTGTCAGTGACTAAAAAATTAACTTGAGCTTTAAAGCTCTAACTTTACCACTGCATGTAATAAATGGAGGTGTAATAAATGTGGACTTAGGTGTAATTTCTTTTTTTCCTTTACAGATGCAGATGTTGTTTATGATATCTATTGCAATAATGTAATTATGTTATTTCAGGTTACCTGCAAGATATTGTTTACAAACCTAGTTCCAACTTGATTATAAAACTCTCTTAAAGTCTTAAATCATATGGTACTATGATGCAAACCAGAATTTTAGGCCATGTCTGAATTTAAATTAAGCTGGAATCAACCTCTCTAGGCTAATATTTAAACAAAAGTAATTTGTTTATATTTCTCTGCAGTGATCCTCTACTGTGTTTCACTGAAACCAGATCTGTACCAAAAAATCTAAATGAGATTAAGGTCTATTATGTCTATGACCATATTAATACATAAAAGTTAGATTTTTATTATGTTTGATAAAGTAAAAAATTAAACAAGAACTAATTCTGTAGCAAACTCTTGTACAAGTTTTTTTGCTCCTGTTTGCATAAATTAAATATGCATAAGGCCCTACCGTTTGGTTTTTAGATGGCAATTGCCCACTTTTGGTTCCACTTGATTTCATTGTTCTTGTAGTCATATCATGAACCCACTAGCGCTCAAGTTTCCCAGGCTGAACTAAAGGACATCCAATGACATTAATATTTTTTATTTTGAATAGACAAAAAATATATTTCTTAAATTAAGGGATCACTTTCAGTCCTGGGGGAGTTTCCTTTTGAAACTTATATGAGAAGGAGAAAAAAATGTTAATTGAATCTTCTCATTTACACCTTCCATCTGTTTTTGTTCCAGCTGCATCTGCTTAGATACTTGAGAAGCAGGTCAAACTAACACTTAATGGGTCTCAGTTGATTATTGTAGTAATATAATAAAATTGCTGCAAGTAGAAAGTGGAATGGGAAAGAGGGTTTACAATTTTATATTAAATGGAGAAAGTTTAAAGTAATTTTCTTGGCTTTAAAGGTTATCAAAACAAATTGGGGAAAAAATGCATAATTCTCTTCCACAGGAAATTTAGTCTACTTTTTTTTGAGCTTTGCAGAACTTTGTTCTTTATTTTCAATAGTGCTTCTTATTGAGAAATTGCTATTTTGCCTATTTTTTTTCAAGTACCATGCTTAAGTTTTTTTCTTCTGAATCTGACTTTTCTGTCTGGTATTCTGTATTTTGTCTTCTTTAACTCTGTGTGCTTAAATATTTTTTATATTTTATATGCACTCTAGTATGCATGATCTGAAGATTATGATATGATACAATGTTTTTCATAGTATTTAACTTCTACCTTTGGAAAACGAAGTCCTTCGCTTCCTAGACTTAATGCTGTAATGTCAGCAGACAATGATTTAAGTGAAACATATTGTTTAGACATGTAAAATATCCTTCTTTCCTTCTAAATCTTTCTCTTTTTAAAAAATATTATTATCTTATAAAGGTAACTTTTCATGTTTGTATCACCTGATTTACACTGCTAGGAAAAAATTATGGTTTCCTAAGGAAGAAAAATTTATGTTTTTACTGGTAAGATTTACATTTTTCAGCTTTATCCATCTAAGAGTTAATGTTGTTGATTATTTCTTTAGCAGATTTTGAGAGACAGACACCAGCAGAAATTAATTCATTCGACCTCTGTACCCCATTCACAGAATCAAATATTTATATATATATGTAATTATTCTTAATATACCAGCTAAGTCGTTCTGAGCATATTAACACTTTTCTATCCTATGAGTATTTGTCTAACATGAAAAGATTATTTGTATAGATACTGAAGGGCTGCTACATATTTCTTACTCAAAATGATCTGTGCTGATTAATGTTTGCAACTTAGTGGAAGGAATTTTGCTCACAAAACAGCAGGCTGCTCTTATAGAGTGTCCTGTGTGAGTAAGAGGAGGAGAAATTGCGGCAGATAAAGCCAACAAAGGCTTTGGTGAGGTAAATACTACCAGGTGCAAGTAGAGTTAAAAATAATGGTGGTTCTTGGGAGCACATTTATCAAATTAGGCACATAGGTGGGCAAAGATGGAACCATGGAACCAGTCTTAACAGACTGGTAAGGGTGGACAGGAATATTCTTTCCCTGTTTGGGCTAAGAGGTGTATAAATAGAAGGAGACCACAAAGCATGTAGGAATTAAGCTAAAAGAAAATTAATAAAAATTAATAAAATAGTCACTCTAACAGATTTTCTGTGAAAATTTGGTAATATGAAAAAAAATGGTGGTGAAATGTTAAAGATCAAGGTTGGTGTGAAGATTACAGAGTAGGTTGATGATGCAGAGTTGACAGAACAGCAAATGAGAATGCTTTTCTTGCCCTGATATTGTTACATTTAGCTGAATAGTTTTGAAGTCAGAGGGTCTGCCTAAGATTGAATAAGAGGAATGTTGTCAAATTATTAAAAATATCAAATTAGATGAGTGCTGAGTGCTACTGGAACTGAAGTAGAATCTAGGGTTAGTAGGGTAGAGATAAGGTGAGTATGGAGGAACACACAAGAAGAGCTAAGTGCCAAAGAATTAATGTGTAAAAATTCCATTCCTTTTTCTGGTATCTTTTTCTTTAAAACCCAGTTCTCTAGCTTCACCTGGAAGTAATAATTATGCTCTATGTTTATTCCTGTTCTGAGAATGAGTCCTCTACTTAACAGTACCTAAGCACTCCTAAGTATTCTGGTTTACACTTTTCTAAACAAATACATTTCTAAATTTCTTTCCATTAGTAAAAAGCTTAGTTCATAGTATATAATTGGTTAGAATGTAAAACACATACTGTATATCCATAGTAAAGAACTTGAGGCTGATTCAATATAGATGGTTGGGATGATGAATGGAGGTACAATTAAATCATGCTTTATGGAGATGGAAAGGGAAGAGTTTGAAAAGATTTAGCGTTTTGCTTCAGAAAATTTTGAAACCATAAAACAATTCAAGCCCCCAAACTTAAATAAGGATAAACTCTAGTCACAGCTCAAATTATGTATGTTTTAAACATTACTTACATAAATCAAAGCACAATTCCTTCAGAATATCAAACCTCTGTGGAAGTGAAACTGTGACATTCTTTGAATGCTTCTGTTTTCTGACACTGAGCAGACTAACTCCCTGCACAGAGAGTGTCAGAAGTGGAAGCTAGACAGAAAGTACATGAGGTCACACTAAAAGAAGGGTATATGGGAAGGCAAGGAAAAAAAAAAGGAAAGAAAAAGAAAACAAACAACCCTACAAAAAAAGTAGAACAAGAAGCTTGGGTTTATTCTTTCTGATCGTTAGCAATTCCCTTCTTTGCCATGCCTCCATTTTGTTTAGATTCCCATGAAGAGGAATACTGCAGAGGGCCTTTTTTCATAAATGATATACAAACTTTGCTCCTGTTTGTTGAACCATACTCTATGTCTGCCTGTTGGAGAAGAAGCACCATACTCACAAGTTCTAGAAGCAGCACTCCTGATATTATTTGTGTTAAGAACACTCTCAGAAGCCTCCACTCTTGTCCTTACCAGGTACATCAGTGCTGAATGAAGAGAGAAGCACCTCTTACATCAACTGCCCCTTATAGTTTTTGTTATTTCATCAAAAAATGTCACAGAAGAGAGAAAAACTAGATGGTTAAATTAAGTCCTAGTGCAATTCTCAGGTTCAGAGAGTCATGTCCGTAATTAATTTGATGTCTCTTTTACATATCAATTATTCATCAATATATACATCAAGTAGAAGTTACAATGATAATCTTTTAGACTCTAAAAGACATACTTCCAAGGAAACACTTCACTAATGTCTAGTAGAGACCTTGAAATAATTTTCTCACTATTTTCAAATGTTATTACTTGTTCACACACCTGCTTTCAAATGGGTTTTAATATTCAAAAAAGAGAAATATGTCTTTTAAATATCTATCACTTATGATGACAACAATCAGAGCTTTGACATTTTGAGCTGGTTCAGTGTTGTTTTTTAACTACAGCCAGCCACTCACTCCCCCACCAAAGTGATCAAGGAGAGAACTGGAAAGGTAAAAGCTATGGGAATCATGGGTTGAGATAAAGACAGTTTCATAGCGAAAGCAAGAGCTGCACACACACACAAAGCATTGCTTTGTACATTCCAAACCAAGGAATTAAGTCATCACTTCCCATGGGTAGGCAGGGTTCAGCCATCTCCAGGAGAGCAGGGCCCCATCACAGGAAAAGTTACTTGGGAAGATAAATTTCAACGCTACAAATGTTCCCTCCTTCCTCTCCCCTGTTTATAAGCTGAGCATGATGTCACATGGTCTGGAATGTCACTTTGGACAGTTGGGGCCACCCGTCCTGGCTGTTTCCTCCCAGAAAGGGCCTTGCCTCTTTGTAAGCCCTGCTAAGCAATAACAAAAACACCTCTATACTATCAATTCTGTGTTCAGCCCCTGTGAAAGAAATTAACTCTACCCCAGCTGAAAGCAGCACATATAGTTAGCTTCCTGCTTAAGGATCAGTCTTTCACAGCTTCAAAGCAAATAAAGAATGTGATTATTATCATGGTTTTGCATCATGGGCAAAAATTGTTCATAATGGCTTTTATAATCATGATAAATCCAGTAGAGTTTTGGCATCTAGTTGAAAGAAAAGGAAAATAGCTGTTCCAGAACTGACATGGCACAATCAGTACAGATTATATTTATGTTTATTTATGCATTATATATTTATACATATTTATTGAGAAATATGGCCGATTTCCTTCTCAGACTTCCATGCACAGGTACCAGAAAAACATGGAAAATATATTTGTATGACAATATCTGAGGAATCAAGCTGATCTTTCCTTCCCCATTTCTTCTTTTTTATTGGTTGGATTTAATACATTTAGGAGTATGATCTTTCATTTTGATGGTTATAGCAAATGAAGACAATTAGTACCGGAATTTCTTAGAATTACTTAGTTTTTGTGTAAAACCTAAAATATATACATCTGAAATACCCATGAAAGGTTTTAACATTCATGTTTTCTTTTAGCTGCAAAAAGAGCAAATGAAACTTTTCTGTTTCATTTGTGTCTCACCTGGGGTGACTAAGGGGGGATAGTTATTCTCTTCACTGTAAAAAAATCAGGAATGAGACTTCTGAGAATGTTCTGGGAGGATTCTGAGTTTTCTTCCTCCTTCTTGTCATGTGGTGTTGTTCCCACTTCAGCCTTTGTTTGTTTGTTTGTTTTTATTTCCACACTCTAGTATCTCTCCCTCTCTTTTCTAAGAGTTGTATTTCAAAACCATCAGTGGGAATTTCCTGAAGGCATGTATTAACTTTGGCTGGCCCCTCTCCAACCCACTCTCTCCTTGGGATATTAAATTCCTACTGCTTTTGTTAATCATGTTATTATAGCACTTCACTGTGCTAGGCACAACGAAAACTGTTAAAATAAAAATGCCAAAGGTGCTACCTCTCCTTATGTCATTTGTCTGTGCCCATCTGCTTTATTTTCCTTGACTGGTTTTATGCAAGGTGTGCAGAGGCATCAGCTGGGAGAATGGAAGAAAAATAGGAATTTCACAATAGTAATATTATGAATCTTCTGAAGGTGCAAGTGCTGTCCAGAAATACTGAGGTAGAAAAGGGTTTGAAACAAACCCAGAAATCTCTTTCTCCTTATGATGCACAGCTCAAATTAACAATTTATTTTCACTTGCTTCCTGAATATTTGGGATTTTTTTCTAGGACTTCTTTTTTGTTACTTTTTTTGACAAAAATAAATTAGGAGTTTAAAGACAAGTCTTTCTTGAATAATTTATCACTTCAGTTTCATTATCATTCTTTGAGTTTGCATTTTTTATAACATATGGCTGCAATTTTAACTTCAAATAGATCTGATAAAAATGTGAGAAGGAAGTATTTGCAGAGAGATGGTCTTGAAACAAGCCCCAGATAAATACATTCTGAAAACATGTTTGGATCCTCTTCCACATATATTTGGTAGCTCGCTTCAGTATGTCATCCTTCACACTCAGCTTATCCCACTCCAGTGACAGGTAAAAGCTGCCAACAGGATGAGAACATATTTCTGTAATTTGCAGGGCAGGTCAGGCCACAGAAAAATTGCAGTGAAGCTTGCTCTCCAATGTAGGCACTAGTCAGCCAAATATTTATACACATGCTGAATGTTATAGGTGTACTCAAGATTATTTAATCAAGTTCTTACAGGGTGACTAACAATGGAGCACATGTTTGTCTTCTTTGCTGTGAAGCATCAATGCAGTTGGGCTGTGGTCCTATTTTTTCATTGCTGGGATTTTTAGGAGAGAAGCAGCTAAAAAAACCCAAACAGCTTTAACTGACCTGAATTATACTCTGATTGCAATCATGTAATCATAGAGTACCCGGGCCTGAAAGTGACCCACAAGGGTCTTCAAAGTCCAGCTCCTGGCTTGGCACAGGACAACCCTAAGAAACACATCATGTGCCTTAGAGAATCATCCAATTGTTTTTTTGAGATCAGACACGCTTGATACCATGGCTGCTTCCCTGGGGAGCCTGTTCCAGTTCCCAACCACCTCTCTGTTCCTAATATCTGAACTAAACCATCTGACACAGCTTCAGGCCATTTGTTTGGGTCCTTCCACTGGTGACCAGAGAGAAGAGATCAGTGACTACCCTTCCACTTTCGCCCAAGAGGAAGCTTTAGACTGTGATGAGGTTTTCCCTCAGTTTCCTCTTCTCCAGGCTGAACAGACCGAATGACCTCAGCCACTCCTGGCTGCCAGGGCACTTCTGACTTGTATCCAGCTTGCCATTGTCCAGAACTCACAGGCCACCTTCTGTGGAGCTGCTTTGCAGCCTCTTGTTCATGAGTCTGTATGTTCATTTCCCATATAAGAGTGTATGGACATGCCTGAAAAGTCATTAAAATGACAAATGATTTAGAGAAAAATAGGATCATATTACCAACAATAAATTTTTAGAGTCAGTTCCAAAAACGGTTAGATGATAGAAATAACTGTCCACATTTTATGATCTAATTCATGAGTGGAAGGATTTTTAAAAGCTTTGCTAGTTCTAAGTAGTTTTCATGCTATACTCGGCTATTCATAAGGTGCTGGAACCATGTGTTTGCGCATTACTATTGTTAAATTTTAAAATATAAAAATAGTCATGTTAGTTTTCCTCAAATTCATTTTAATTTATCTGGTATTTTTTGAGCATCTTGTGTCTTTTGAATGTGAAATGCCTGCACCTGGTAAACCAAATGTAGTGATGTGCTGTATTGTTACTGCTTCCCAAAATCAAATGAACTTTGTTTTGAAACCTCCCTGCCACACAATCCTTTCATTTATCTTGGAATAAAATCATATTATTTTATTTCTGTCATATATTCTTACTAATGCTATTATACCCTGACTCTGTGCTCGCAAGCCAAGCAGAGACAGATTACATTAGGACCCTAAGCCATTACTGTATGCACTCCCCCAGCACACAGCCCTGCTGAGTGAGCTCGCTGTTTTGTGGGACTGAGTTTCTGCTGACAAAGACCTCATGCCCTCAACACTGCAGAAGCCCTTCCTTACTCTTTGGCTGTGGGTGGGGCTTCCCCTGCTCCAAGGATGAGATCTATTAGGTGTGGTGATAAAATTTTGCCTATTTGGTTCCTATTTTGGCGTGATGCGCTAACAGTTTGGCTGCCTGGCTGGGATTTAGCATTATTTGAAGAAGAATTGAGCATTATCTGAAGAAACGGGTTTTGCTGACAGTTGTTCAGCTTCACAGCTCTAAAGGAACTTCCTACACCTTCCCTATTAATATAAATAAGCAGGAATAAATCAAAATTCCTCAAGACACAAAACGAGGCAGGTCTAGAATGCTACCAAGTTTCTTTGAAGGCTATTCTGCTGTCCAAATATCACAAGTCAAATATCACAGATGAAGCAGAAGGCTTCTGGTCTGAACAGGAATATTTTCTTGGAAATAAGGCAAAAAGTCCAGTATGTCCAGTGAAAGCAAGATTGGGTGACATGGGACTCACGCAGAAATGCTGCTTGTCACTGTAGGGAGAAGATTTGTGCAGCCAAAGCTTAAGCTGGACCAAAATGTGAGGGACAATAAAAAGGCTTTTCTCAAATATATTAATGGCAAAGGGCAGTGAAAAAATAACATAAACCCACTACAGGATAAGGATGGTCCCCTCACAAACAGGGACATGGACAAGGCAGAAGTGTATAACACATTCTTTTCCTTTGTCTTCGGCATGGGTGATGGAATGAGAGGCTCAATGCCCTGAGCTGGAGGACCATGACTGTGCAAAAATGACCAGCTCCCAGATCAACTCCCACCCTGAAACTGTGCAGTTATCAGCTGCTGCAGCTGGATCCCTACAAATCTATGGGCCTGATGGGATTCATCTGATAATCCTCAAAGAACTGGCTGATGTCATTGCAAAACCTCTCTATGATTTTTCGGTGGTCTTGGGAATCTGGAAAGGTCCCAAATGACTGAAAGCTGGTGAATGTTCTCCTGATTTTCAAGAAGGGCAAAAAAGAGGACCACAGAAACTACAGGCCTGTCAGTCTCACTTCTGTGCCTGGTAAATGTGGAGAAGGTTATTGTGGGGGGAATTGAAAAACATTTGAAAGCCAAAGTGGTCCTTGGTCACAGCCAGCACAGCTTCATGAGAGGCAAAATCTTGCATATCAAATCTTACTTGCTTTTATTACAATGTGACACGCTTATTTGATCAAGGGAAGACAGTTGATGAGGTCTTTTTGGATTTCAGTTAAAATCTTCGTTTCTGTCTCTCACTGTACCCTTCTTTCCATCCTTCCAGCACACAGCTGGATAAACACGTCCTGTGGTGAGTGAGCAGCTGGCTCACAGGTCACGCACAAAGGGTTACAGCGAATGGGGTGACGTCAGACTGGGGACCTGTGACCTGTCACAAGTGGGGTTCTGCACGGCTCCATCCTCTGCCCCGTGCTCTTTGATTCTGCACCCGGGATGGGGCAGCCCTGGATGTACAGACAGACAGGGGAATGAGCGGCTGCACAGCAGTGCCATGGAAAGGGCCCTGGGGCTCTGGTCCATGGCAAGCTGAACATGAGCCAGCAGTGCCCTGGCAGCCAGGAGGGCCAAGCGTGCCCTGGGGGCATCAGGGACAGCATCACCAGCCAGGCAAGGGAGGGGATTGTCCTGCTCTGCTCTGCACTGGGGCAGCCTCACCTCCAGTGCTGGGGGCACTTCTGGGTGCCACAATGTAATCAAGTTATTAAACTATTAGAGAGCAACCAAAGGAAAGCAACAGAGATGGTGAAGGCTGTGATGTTACATTTTAGTTAAATGGTATGCTCTGTCTCACCCCTCGAAAAGGTATGGTTTATTCCAAGTCTGTGATCCTCCCCTGAAGTATCAGGTATCTGTAATCCCATTGTCCCAAATCTTATTCCGCGGCCACTTTGAATCTCCCTGCTAAGATGTGCCAGGGAAATCAAGCTCGCTCTTGGCCCCTTTCTCCCTAGGGTCTCCCTCCTTCCCTCCCACTTCCCCCCTTCTCCCTGAGAAACCATGTTGCTCCCAGGGGTGGAACCCCAAATAAACCCTAATTAGCATCTAATAAGCCCTAATAAACATCTAATTAGCACCCTCAGAAGCCGTGTGGAGGCTCCTTGCCTGCCTGCTTCTACCAGTGAACATACAGCTTAGGGGGCCTTCAGGGACCACAAACGAATCACAATAGAAGGGCCTTGAGGCTAAGCCCTGTGAGAGAGCTGAGGTCACTTGTTCTCTTCAGCCTGGAGAAGAGGAGACTGAGGGGAGACCTCACTGCAGTTACAGCTTCCTTGGGAGGGGAAGAAGAAGGACAGACACTGATCTCTCCTCTGTGTGACCAGCGATAGGATCTGAGTGCGTGGCCAAAACGTGGGTCAGGGTGGGATTCGGTTGGCCATTAGAAAAGGATTCTTCACCCAGAGGTTGGGCACTGGAATGGGCTCCCCAGGGAACCTGAGAGAGTTCAAGAGTCTGGACAATATTCTTGGGCACATGGTGTGATTCTTGGGGATGGTCCTGTGCGGGACCATGAGCTGGGCTCAAAAATCCCTGTAGTCTCTTCCAACTCAGCACCTTCTGTTATTCTGTGATCATTTTGCATTAAACAAGGACTTGGTCCTGAGGTACATAGAGGTGGCAGCAGTAAGTTCTGTTACTGAGTGCTGGATCCAGGGGTACAGCAGTGTTCCCAGAGTCAGGGAAAACCAACAGAAAGCACAGAGTCCCAGCTGAAGCTGGCAGCTCTAGCAAGGGAGGCTGATGTAGCTTGGGCTTGCCAGTAGCAACTGCCCTTGAGTAGAGTTGAGACCAGGGAGGCCAAACAGGAATCAAGAGGTTGTGGTGGTTTGTGCAGGAGGTCCCTGCACACTGCCTGTAGTGCAACAAATGAGGGAGATGCTCTAGGTCCCTGTAAGGATGGTGAACGCTTACCTCTGAGCTAGAACCAGTGTTTCTACAGAGAAATCCACTGAGAGATCTTATGCTTACACTCATAAGGAAGGAGACAGTGGAGCCAGTAGGTTGCAATAAGTGCACAGACCCTTCTCCTATAAATAAGAGAAAATATGTTTACATATCTGTTGCATAAGCCATCTGAACTGAAGGAAACAATAGCACAGGCTGTGTGCTATTGGAGGGGCCAAGACTGACATAGACAAATGGTTTTAGAACCATGTTCCTATGAGGGATACCACCAAAAATACAGCATCTCATGACCCATACAAACAGGATTCTGCTTCAATCTCCACCCTTTAACTTTTTTGCAATCAGGACCAGATATGAAGCTTTAACCCATGAGCAAGGTCTGCAAGAAGAAACTGTGCTAGAAACACACACAGTATTCCACCAAATGGAACAAGAGTACATAGTGAGTGACTCTGTTACGAGGTACTGAGATGTGCACCTGCTGGCTTGATAGGGAATCACAAGAGGGACACAGCCTTCCAGGAGAAAATGTCCAAAAATTTTTGACTACAAATCAATGGGCCCTGAAACTATCCACAGGAGGGTGTTAAGAGGACTGACTTCATTGCAAGGCCACTCTCCATAATCTTAGAGATAACAAGGAGGTTGAGGCATATCTGAGAAAAATGGAAGAAGGCTAATGTTACCCCATTGTATAATGCCACCAATTGCATAAATTGACATTAATACCCCTTATTAGCCCAACAAGAAGGGCTTAGAAGAGGATTCAGGAAATTACAGGCTCATGTCTTACTTCAGTCCCTGATAAAGTTATAGAATTTGTCCTCCTGGGGACTGTCACAAGTCAGATGTAGCATGTGACTGGGAAAAGCCACCACAGAATCACCAAGAGCAAACCATGAATGACAAATCTGATTGTCTTCTATGGCAGAACAACCTCATAATCTGGCATGGGACTAGCAGTGGACATGGTCTGCCTGGATTTCTGCGAGGGTTTTGATATGCTTTGTCAAAGCCTCCCCTCAGAACAGCTGGTGTGTCACAGTCTAGTGAAGTGGTCCGTGCAGTGGGTGGGGAACTGGCTGACAGGCAGCACTCAGAGGGTGGTGGTGCCTCGCTCCTTTTCACATCAGCAACCTGTTACAAGTAGGGTCCCCAGGGATCAGCTTTGGGTCCAGCACTGTTTGATTTCTTCATAAGTGATCCATGGTGGGATCCTGGCAAACCCTGATAAAAGTTTGCTGGTGATACCAAACTGAGTGGGGAAGTGGACGCTTAGGAAAGAAGACTCATCCTGCAGAAAGACCTTTTCACATGAAGTTGCATAAAAGAGAGCCTCATGGGCACAAGCTGCTCCTAGGGAGATTCCAAATGGACACAAGAGGAAAAATTTCACAATGAGAACAATCAGCTGTTGAAACAATCTCCCTAGGGAAGTGGTGGGTTCCCCAGTGCTGAACATTTCAAAGATTCATGTGAACAGGGTGCTGGGCCATCTTGTCTAGACCGTGCTTTTGCCAAGATAGATTGGAACACATGATCCTTGAGTTCCCCTTCCAGCCTGGTATTCTCAAGGGGAATAATCAGGTAGAGAGTACGTTTTCAATTTCTGCTTATGCCTTTAGAAAAACACATTTGATTATTGAAAATATCTTTATATGTGAGTGTATTTATAGATTTATACTTTTTTTAAAAGAGAAAATACATATTGCCCAGAAATCATAGTTAAATCTTTTATTTTGCTTGTTTTTTTCTCCACAAGTTTCCCAAGAACAGCCAGGCAAAATCAGGTTAAAATATTGAATGTAACTCAAAAATACAGCTTTTTTTTCTGCTCATATTTATGATTAGACATCTACTAATTTCCTCCTTTTATTTTGTTTAAAATGTGCTGTTTATTAAAAAAAACCTGGAAACATTCAGAAAGCATGAAAACCTATGCTTGATCTCTTGCTTCTACTTGATATATTTAACGTGTTGTATAGATTTAGAATTTTTTCTCTTTCAAAACTTTCCTTGAGTTTTTAACTTCCTGCCTAACAATTGCTGGCTACTGAAGTGCTGAGCACAGCACTTACTGCAAACCAATAAAGAGTCAAAGACTTGATGTCAGACTCTCTTAGACTTATTTAATCACTATGAGTGGAAAAGAAGACAGATTCTGATTAAGACCAGCTAAACCGATCAATAAAGTCCTTGAACTTGCATAAGTCAGTACTGGTTACTTTCAATAACAGTGATAGCCTGTACCTAGGAAGAAATATCCTTCTGTTAGGATTTTCACATATGAGACATACATATGGACAACCACTGAATGCTCCTGTAAGAGGGTGCATTTTATTTCTTAACAGTCCATTGCTGTTGCTCTTGGGGATATAGCTTCAGCCAATTTCTTTTGCACTGAATCTCTGAGAAAAATGAACTGGAAAATGACACTCTGATTCTATATATAAACACAAAAGGGGACTAAATATATAGTGAGCAACATGACAACCTTGAAATGTGCAATTTTCACTAATTCCATTCTTGATATACTAGTCCAAGTTCTAACAGGGGAGAAGGTCAGGGTGGAAGTGCAGTACTTCAGGATCCTCTAGATCCATTGGATATGAGACTTAAACAAACAAGAAATTACTTTCATTGATTAAATGTAGATTGAATTAGTGGGAAAAAATGACAGGCCCTGCTAAGGTTGTGTCCCCTAGTCATTGTTTAACTCAGCGTGACAGATTCAATCTGCTCAGCCCAAAGGAAGGCCAAAGATGTCACTCACATACTCTGCACAATGCTACAGCCATAGAAGAGCAAAATCGAAAAGTTGCACTTTATCAACTCACAGCCTGGAGCCACTGTTCTCATTCGGGTTGTGTTAGCAGAACAATGAGCTACAGCAGGCACAAGGCCGCTCCACATAATAATTATAGGTATCCCACAGGCAAAGCTCTTGTTGCTTTTAAGACTTGACAGAATGTGTCTTGTAGGCATGACCTGGCAGATGGGGGACTTTTTTCTTTCATCTTTTCCAAAAAGCCACCCAGGAGAAAAATATAAAGAATCCTGATAAGGGATATATTTTCTCCTAAACAGGTAGGTTGATTACTATAAGCTGCTCTTCTTTTCCATTCACACTTTAAATAATTGGAGATTACCTTAGTGGAAGGAAGTCAAGTATAGCAACAGAAACAGGGATAGACCTTTTGCTCTATCCTGCTAATTTGTGTCACCTACTGCACTGCCTTACGTATTGATGGTAGAAAAAATGAAGCAGAAAATTAAGTCTGAAAGGCATTTTTGTCCTGCTGTCACTTTGTACAACATTTAGTTCAGTTGACATGACACTGTGCCTTTTGTTACATAAAACTGTCACATTGTCCCCTTCTGGTTAGCCACAGTTGCCGACCAAATCAATAATGTCTGTCAAAACTGTCAAATAGTGAAAACAGCTAAAAATATCTGTTATAATAGATAATATTTTTATGACCATTAAAAGATACAACAAAATTATGTCACCAACAACATGAGCAAAAAGAAGAGATAATATTAACAATTAGCACAAACAGAAGAAGGATGTTCTCAGATATATTGTCATCTCTCGATATTTTAATAATTTCATACTAATTTTTGATATTTTAATATGCTACTAATCTTTAAATATAGTTTATGATTGCTGAAGGACACTTAAAATATGTAAGCGTATGCATTTATGTTGTTAAAGTTGTTAGGTACTGTTTGTTCTACTTCAGTTTTTACAGATAAAACATAAACTACCAGCAGTCTAAAAGAGTATAGAAGGAATCCAATAGAAAGGCAAAGAGACTGATTATCTTTTTCAGTCTTCCGCTCTTCCTTGGACCATGGTGTGATACAGAAATTTAAGGACAAAAACACTAAGATTTGCAAACCATAGTCAGCATCTTATAATTGTGGGTTTTTTTATCTTCCATCATTTCAGATTGAAATTCTCCAGATGCTTTTTTGTTTATAGTTTTAACCCAGAAACTCTGGTAAACATGTAATTTGGCTGTAACATGGATGAAAATATTTTTGACCCGAAAAGACACTGACATGAAAAATATCACAGTGATGGCATGTGAGATTGACTTTCCTGGCTGGTTACTGCTGGAACGTACATAGCCAAATTTGCCTACTGTTTCTGCAAACAACTGTGACAATAAATATCAGTGCTATCCATATATCTTTCAAAATATGCTCCTTTTGTTTAGCGTATATTTTTATATGAACTTGGACTTAAGTATTAAAGAAGTGTGAGTTGTGTGGTTACTTCAGATTCTTTCAGGAAGATCCAGTAGGAAATGCGGGACTGATGTAAGTGGTCTCAATTGTGTCCTGTTTTGTAGAGAAAAACACATGGATTTGAAAACCTTTTGTAATTTTTTAACCTGGATAAAGACACTCCTGAATTTTATACCTTCAGTGTCTTCACAAATGTAGCATCAGCCTCATCCTACTAACTAATTATCTTTACCTTTGCATTTTTTATTTGTACTTTGACCACATACAAATTGAAGAGTAAAGTAAAGAATAGGGAAAAAAGCATCCAACAGATCCAAGAACCCCTTAAAGTAAATTGAAATCCATTTAGAGGTTGTTGTGTGTCAATAAATGCCTGTAACATAGGAATTCCTTTTCTCTTATTTTTCAACTCAGAAACTTTTTTCTATAGATTTTTAATCATAGAATCATAGAATATTATCTAGTTCCACCCCCCTCTGCAGTGTGCAGGGACATTCAACAAGATCATGTTGTAACAAATCCTGTCCACCATGACTTTGAAAATTTCCTGGGATGGGACATCTATGACCTCTCCAGTCAGCCTGCCACAGTGTTTCACCACCCTCATTGTAAAATATTTCAGAATTCCTTTCACTATGTTTTAGTGCTTTCACATTTTCCACTATGTAAATCTGGAGATTTTAATTGTGTACACTCAAAATTTATATATGTGCAAATACCTTTTGTTTGTATAGAAGTAAAATTATAATAATAGTTTAATTTTTAAAGTATTTTTTTCTTAAAAGTTTTGGGGGTACTTACCCTATCATTTAGATGCAATTCTGGTTCCTCTAAATTCATTGATTCAATTCACGAGCTCTAAGATTCCTTAATATTGAGTAAATTAATTGGAATAATTCTCAGTCTGAGAATATCATAGGTTATATTTGTAAACTCATAAGGTAGAATAAAGTGCTGAAGTCTTTGTATTCTCCATGTTCTGTTTAAGATCTTCAATATACTGTGGTAAATCACCCTTATACCTCACAAAATTAATTAAGTAGACTTTTCAAATTACAGATTTGGTTCATACATTTTCAAGGTGTAAGTCAGCACAAAGGCAGAAATTTAATTATTGTGAACTGATTTCTACTATTTCCCAGTGCATCAGGACAAGAAAATCCTATGACAAGAAAACCCCAACTGAAAAGATTTTATTTCACTTGATTTGATCTAGGATTATATTTTGTAGTGTTCTATCATATTTTCAAATATATTTGAATTATGTAGCTGAAAAAAGTCACATTATATTTTAGCATGTATCTTGGAGAATTAAAAATTTGAAAGATTATTATGCTACTGACACAAATAAAGTATGTTCAGAAAAGAGGAGCAAATTCTCTTACACAGGAGACAATCTGAAACATTTTCTATTAGTAACTTGGAATACTAAACAAGGAAGTGACTCAACTTTTTACATATTTTTTTTAATCTCTTGAAAAGAACCTGAAATGTTCTCAAATCATTTTTCCATAATGTCTGAAAAAAGCAAACATCTGTATTCTCACAGAATATAATTTTTTTGGACCATGTTCTACAGATTATGGACTATAAATTGATCTTGATGAATATAGGCAGACATTTTAGCCAGCAAATTTCCCAGTGTAGTTACACATTTTTTTGCAAGTCCATGCTCTACAGTTCCTATGAAGATCTGACATTCTTTCCTGTCCTGACTATTCTTTCAGAATTAATTCAAAAGTGAGGTCTAACACCACTTCCAAAAAGAAAAATTCTCTGGGGGAAATCTTCACAGAATTTTTGTCTACTTCAGTTAAATAGTTATTTTACCTTTTCCTTTAAAGTATGAGATGAACAAATTGAGTTTCTTTTTACCTTCTGAAGGGGTAACTGACTGGAACAACTCTTTGTTAAGTTGAATTTAAGCCAAGAAGAAATGAGTACGTTTTCAATTCTGATTAGTCCTATGGTGAGAGCTGAGAGCCATCTTTCAGTCCTACTTATTGATGACAGCATTAAAATTTTCATTATGAGGTACTTTGATTCCTTGATCACTTATGCTGCCTTTTAAAGACCTCATGAGTCACCCAGGAACCTTCCATATAGAAAACATACATTCACATTGCTGAGATACTTTCTTATGATAAGAAGCATTAAAGACTATTCCAAAAGTCTTAGTCTGGGCCTAAGAGCTTTAAAGAAATCATTCTGTAATTGTTTAATCTGTTGTTTGAATATTTAATATAATTGATAATATGTTAAAAATTACTGAAAATAGTGCAAATACTCCGACAGTAAAAATATTCCAACAAAAAACATGTCTACTAGAAATAGAGGCCTGAAATTTTCTGGTTTTGAACTTCCATTGAGAGTTTCAATTTTGGTCAAAATAGGTGAAATTTCATTAAAAAATGTGTAGTATTTCTTTAGCAAATTTTTTTGAATTACCTTTATATTGCAAAGCAAGAGGCCTAGTCTTCTTCACATGATTATATTTCTCATTTCATACCTTCTAACATGTCAGAAACTCACCTTCAGAGACTGTTGTCTTATTTATCAATCAAGATTCATTTGAGTAAACTTTTTTCAAATTCTGTTGTGCTCTGTCACCATCTTGATATTGTTATCCATGATGGTGGATCCTCAAAGATGTAAATCTCTGTCCCTATACAGATTAGTAGTTGCTCATGTATCAAGAAACTTGGCAAAGCAGAAACAAGTTTAACTGAGTAAATTAATGTATTATGTGCTAAGCTAAGTGACATAAAATGGATAACAGGAATACAATCACTGAAGAGAAGCAGTGGGGGTATCTAGAATGTTAAAGGGGCAACTGTAGAAAGGAACTTGGATGCCAATAATATTAATCTTTTTCTTTATTGAAAACGTAGTGTCCTTGCTTTTTATGAGTACTTGTGGCAGAGATTCAAGGGGTATTTTTTAAAATGTTTGATCTTTTCTTCAGCTGCAGCAGTCTTCCTGACCTCTGTAGTGACAGAGCTCTGGAGCTGTCAGGCTCATTCTGAGCTGGGAGGCAGCTCCAAGCTTTGAGTCACAGCCTGTGTCAAATATTGAGCACCAGCATAAAGCTATTTATGAATCAGTTCAGGCTCAATAATTATGGAGGCATTATTTGGCATATAATTATGAATAACAAACATACCCAAGAAAATTTCAATTTATTTACAGATTTCACCATTTACAAACAACACATAAACAACATTTCCATGTACTTTTTTTCATTTTGAAGTGCACAATGTGCTCAGTTTATAATCAGCACCAACTGATCTATCTAAAACAAAACCCTTATTAGTTAATCTTCAAATCCACTTTCCTATTTCTTTCTTCCACTTTCCTTTTTTTCTTTGTAAGCATTGTTTATGTGTAGCATGACAACATTTTTGAAAGAACATTTGGTTATGTTGTAATTTAAGACTGGAACTGAGGAGGGAATTGTTGTTTCATTCCATGGGTTTGAATGAAGAAATTTACCATTTTTGTACATAAGAAAAATTATTCAACTAAGGTGATAGTGAAATAACAGTGACGATTTTTTTCCTTTTTGTCAAAGTAATTTTCCATTTCAGTCCTCTTTTCACAAACAGCTATGCATGTGTTCAACATGCTTCATTGGTGATTCATCAGTGTACTGAACCTCTGCAGAAAAGGACATGAAACAAAATTATTTTGTAGTAATATTTTTTAAACACAGTTGTAAATTCTTGCCCACAGTAGCGTGCCATACTGCTCAAAAGAATTTTACATTTTCAAACAAATAATTTTTACAAGAATGCTTATTTATTATAAGCAAAAAATACCTTGACAAGTGGGCCCATGGAAATCTCATGGGGTTTAAAAGACCAGCAGCAATGTGCTGCACCTACATTAGGGTAACTCCTGACTGAGGGTTTAATAGATTGAGAACATCTGTGCAAGAAGGACCGAGGAGTGCTGTGGGTGAGAGGCTGCAGATGGCCCAGCCATGGCACTCACAGCCCAGAGAGCCAAACGTGTCCTGGGCTGCATCCAGAGCCTGTGGGCAGCAGGGCAGGGAGGGGATTCTGCCCCTCTGCTCTGCTCTGCTGAGACCCACCTGGAGCACTGCACCCAGCCCTGGGCTCCCAGCACAAGGAGATCAGGGACCTGTTGAAGACAGTCCAGAGAAGGGCCACCAAATCAATTAGAGGAATGAAACATCTCTCCTGTGAGGAAAGGTTGAGAGAATTGAAATTTTTCAGCCTGAAAAATTGAGAATAGCTTAATTGCAGCTTTCCTGAAGGGAGCCTGCAAGAATGATAGAGCAGGACTTGTCAGAAAGAGATTGCAGTGATAGGACAAACCAACTGAAGAAGATTTAGATAGATATTGGGAAGAAATTCTTTACTGTAGGGTATGAGGCACTGGCACAGGTTGCCCAGAGAAGCTGAGAATGTCCCTTTCCTTACAGTGTTCAAGGTCGGTTTGGATGGGGCTCTGAGCAACCTGGTCCAGTGGAAATTGTCCCTGTCTGTGGCATGGGGATTGCAACTAGATGATCTATAAGGTCCCTTCCAGTCCTGTGGAAGGGACGTTATAGATCTATGATTCTGTGATTCCATCCTAAATATTTGTATGGTGGAGATTGGTCAGCCTCTAGAAATATACCTCTCCATGAGATTAGCAAGCATCCAGATTTTAAGGCTCTCATGGGCTATACCAAACCTCTTTAGCAACTGAAAATATTCTACACCATCATTTGTTGATGATGTAACAATAAATAAAAACACATAGAGGAGGAATTATAAAGATCAGAAGACATTATTAGCAGGATAGCCTTTTTCAGATTTAAAACTGAACATTTCCATTGAAAGAGAAACACTTTGAACCTTTTAGTTACTTTCTCTCTAGTCATTAATACAGACTTCATAATTTGTACGTCTAGAGCACTGAACAGATGGCACTTGAATCTAGTCTAAGCTGGTTTAACTAATTTCTGCCAATCAGGAGGGGCCATTTCCTTCAGTTATGATAAGCAGTAATGATAAGAAGGTAACTTTCTAATTGACTGTGACATACAGACATCCTAATACTTTTATCTCTCTCAGCTCAGGGATTTTTCTCAAGACATATTTCTCCTTGGTTTTATTCAACACTGAAAGAAAAATAAATGCACTTAGTTATTTGTCTTATTGACTGTTTACAGTGTAACTGAAAAATAACTGTGATTTTTTTTTTCTGAAATGAATACTTTTTGCTTCTACAATTACCTTTCCAGTTTCAGCTGTGCACAAACTCTGGAGAGAAGTGGATGTGTGAGTAAACAGTCTTCCATTGCCTAGTGGTTCAGGCATTCATGTAAACATGGAGGTCTCCTGGGGTAAACTTCTGCTTCCACTACCATTTATGGTTTTTGTGGGTGGTTGTTTTTCCTCAGCTGCTGTGTCGCTTAAAATACACAAGAGAATCTGAGGGCAGAGATCAGAGGTAAGGTCTTCCTCTTCCCATACCAAAACACTCCACTTTACAGGGTAACAGTCAGTAGTTGGCTTTCTGGTCTGCAAAATTCTGAATGTTTCTGTGCAGAGTTATAAATAAAAGAAGGCAAGTGGGGAACAACCTTCCAAATGAGACTGCTGTTATTTGGTGCTCCAGATATGTTTATGTCACAAAAAGAATGCTGAGCTCTTTGGCCCTATCAAAAGTATAATGTTGGAAGAAGAACCAGAACCTCAAATGTGGGTCATCAGTTGAAATTGGGCTTGCAGGACCAAGGAATGGCTGAGTGGAGGGTTTTTCGAAACTAGATCTTGGACAAAATCAGTCAAGTCCTTTCTTACATCTTGCCCTTACTGGGCATGAAATAGAATTGAATCATGATGGAGTACATGCTTAATTTGAAAAATTTTGTTATTAACCATTTTCTCAGCTGTAAAATGGCCAATGCCTTAGAGACCCTGAGGTTTTTACAAAGTTTTAAAGGCACGTTAAACACACTGGCTATGAGTATGATACTTTAATAATCCCAATTTTTTAATTAAGTCTGCAAGAAAGGAAATCTCAACAGAGCATATTCCTTGTAAACTCATATTTTTGTCTGTGTATGTTGCTAAATGCACTATTTTTGTCAGCTTGTAATTGCCTTTTGCACTGTTCTGGTTTGCTGATGAACCTCGCTTCCTAATTCTACTTTGTTTTAATCTATTTTCTAAAATTGCATCTGCAAACTTTTGTATATTTTTTCATGCTCTTTCCTACCTTACTACCTGTACTGTGCTATTTTTAAATATATAAATTAAAAATAAAAGGCTATTTTGAGCTAGAGCTTTAGTTATAGTTTAAAAATGGAACACCTACAGAGCAAAGTTTTAGGCCAGTTTTGTGCATTCCTCCTTTCCAGAATGGATGTAGTAAGATGCATCTTATCTATTAATGCATTCATGCAGTGATGGATTTTATTACTTCCTTGTGTGGAATTGAGCAATTATGATTATCCTGATCTTAAAAGATGCTCAATAACCAGAGCTCTCAAGGGATCTAACAAAATGCTCAGCATCTCTCAGAATCAGTCCCTGCAATGTAAATTGTCATATTGGAAGAACTTAATGGCACTGTAGGAATTAATTCTAGTTGTTTTCTTTATTTCCTTAACTACAAAATTTTGCTACTTTGTAATCCTTTAAGGCTGTTTCTGTAAAAAATAAATCACCATACTAAATATACTTTTCTTGGTTTAGGTTGTGTGTTTCATTTTCTCAAATGCTCTATTCTGGCATTTGAGATTTTTGCTTATTTATCATTATTTACATAATCTTGAAAGCAGTGCTGTCTTGAGTTTCATTGCATATTTTTTATGAAGCTTTAACTATGTTGATCTTAATGTAATTCTAATCTACCTCACTTTATATTATCACTTCAGTAAAGCAAGAGTGTTTATAATGCATGCTCCTAGAAGAAAGAAAAATTAGCAACTAATTTGACAAATTAAGTGGATATTGCTTGTTTCCAGTTCGATACTACTCTATAATATTAGGGAAAAGTGAATACTTAATAATTCTTGTTACAAAGGATCACTTGCCCTCTCTCAGTTTGTAAAAATAGGCATGCATTACAGGAAATCAGGTGTTTGGTATGCAGTTTAGGCATTCATTTGTATGCATTTTATATATGCGTGTATGTTTGTGTCTCTGTGTACAAATACATATTTGTATATAGAGAGATATTGATGGATAGATAGATACCTGCCTTGCAAAGCATGCAAACACAGTTCCCTGGGTATTGCTATACTGGTATAGAGTACACATACTATATATATATATATATATATATATATATATGTGTATACTGCACTGCTTCCAAATAATATTTGTCATGTTCCAGATGCTTGAAATGACAGTCTTTGTGTATAATATGTCTCTAGCACAATTTAGACTACCATACGCTCATTTGCCCTCAAGTGGGCCTATTTAAAGTATAATTGACTGCCCTGGCAATTATTGTGAATAGCAGCTGTCTACTGGTAAAAAAAGAGGCATATATATAATGACAGAGAAAGGATCAAATACAAGCAATAGAAAAAGAACATAAAGAAATATCTATATAAGCTATTTTAAACCAGATTTTATAGTGGAAAGCCACAAGGCCTATTAGCCATTTCCAAGTAAGGACTATCAAAAAATAAAAGAAAGTACTCAACTATTTATGAAAGGCAGCTGGGTCTACCCTAAATATAAAACTGGAAAATGTTTATTTGTTCGAAAATTGTTACAGCTACCCCACTTCATTTATTTTCATTAACTGTGTTAGGTTTTGATGAAACCTTTGTTGTACCATGTACCTTCTGTTTCAGACAAAAACACCTTGCTTTGTTTTTCTCCTAAATAGCTACATAATTAGATGGATTATTTCATGTGTCTGTGCGTGTGTTTGCTGAAGAGAACAAGCCAGATAAATTAGCACTTAGCAGAACACACAATAGCACATAATATGTCCTTGTGTTTCATATAAAGCTTTATTTGTCATTCACGGGTGGTTGGCAAAACTGACTTTGCTTTTGAAAATGACAGGTGGTACTCTGGTGCTTTCTGTATGAAAAAGAGAAACAACCTTCACCAAAACAGTGTCTCTCAATAGCTCCTGTGATTTAGTATTCAACACTGGACTTGTGTTTCCTCTAAACTTTTGTTTCATTTGCATCTCTTAGGTCTGACATCACCAAGCCAGTTTAATAGTTGAGATTCTATGCCACAAGTTACATTGAGTCCCAAAAAGACCTTCTTTCCTCGAGGCCTGATTATAAGACAGGTGAAGTTCAGTATATTTCAATAAGCTCTGCATTCCATGTCAGGAATCAATAGCCCTCCTCCTTTCTTTAGGGGTTATTAAATTGCAGCTGTAACATTAGCCTTCTTTATCTAATTGATTGTCTTTTCACAGGGCTGAGAAAATCAATAGCAGTCAATGGGACTGCGCTGTTTTTCCTTAATAGATGTTTTCTCCTAATTGGCTGCCTGGGTGGCTTCAGTGAGCTCAGTATGTTTTCAGAAGTCCACAATATGTTGCAGTTCTTGTAAACTATTTTACCATGTGCAACGGTTATTGATTTTATAATGAAATCTAGAAAATTCAATAGCAATCAGGAATATAGATCAGGATTCCTAGGTACGTTAAAGCAAAGGGCAAACTCAGTTTGCTACCACTTCAAGCTGTGATCCAATTAAATGTGTCATTAAAGTATTATGGTAGCTAAATACTTTCTCAAAAGACAGTTGGTCATCTCTTCAAAATTTCATATAAAAGAAGAAACATCAAATGTTTTAAAGTTTTTTGACCATGATGTCCAAATTATAGTTAAATTTAAACAGCTGACAAAAGATTATAGAACATTTTCAAAACTGTGCTGGTCATTGAGTTTTGTCTATCTTGACCTCTTGAAATATTCAAATAAGATACCTACTAGAAAATCAAGTTAGAGAGAGAAGGGGTGAGGTAGATGTGGAGTAACACTCAGCTCTACCCAAATTATGCATTTGACCTTTGTTGAAAAGGTCAGCATGTCAAATGCCTTATTCTCAGAGTCCACTCAACACTTAGAAACTCCCTTCTTCCTTCAGACAAATTTTGGAAGTGGCTAAATTTCATGAGCACTTATTGATGTCATTTCTCTGTATCATATTTCTGCTCAAATTTTCTTCTATACCTTAATGGGTTATCTTTACCTTGCATGACTGTCAGGCAGAACAGCAGCATCAGCAGCCTATCAATCACAGTCTGCAGAGATCAGCAGTCAGTGGTGAAAATAGCAGAAACTAAAATGCAGCCTACATTATATAAATTTGTTACTGACTTAAGACTTGCTCTGCATTAGGGCACTATATTTGCAATAAAACTCCCCAGTTGTATACTGTGATAAAGTGACAGCTGCTCAAGTTTCTCTGATAATGACAGGAGATCAAAATTTCTCTATTGAGGAGATGCAATGCTGTCATTTAAGGGATAGGAAATTTTTCACATATCTTTGTTTCTTAATCGGCAAAGTGAAAGAAAAGAAAATTCCATGTCACTTAAATGACGTATAGAATAATATATCTCTGATTTTCTTCCTTTTTACCTCTGTTGTCATTGTTGGTGTTCTAAGTAAACAAACTAAAACTTTTTTCTTGTTTCCCATCTTCAGCAAAGGGCTCTTTAGTGAACTGGGTCATCCTGACATGGCAAGATTTTGGATGTATAAAGAGAGAGCTGTTTATATAGAAAGGTACAGTGATTAAACAAGTCTATATCTATATACAAAAGTGTGATACTCAAATAGTGTACCATTAAAAGGAAGTAACGTTAATGAACATATGAACTGCAAATATAAATCACCAGCATATTCTAAAATCAAGGAAAAGGTTTTCTTCTTAGTATATATCTATCACAAATGTCACATAGATCTGTAATTAGAAGTATTGAATTCCCTATAAATATTCCAGTTTTGTATGAAAGTGTCAATATTATAAAATGAATGAAAATTTGTATCTATTCTATGTATTGTTTGTCTACAATGCAGAACCACGTGCATGATTTAAGACATTGCATAATACTTGAGAAAAGGCAAATCAAATGTATGTCCATATTAAATCTGGCAACTGCATAACCTGTATAATAAGAGGAACTTAGGAAAAATCCTGAATATGCAAAATAGTATTCCTTGGACATACTTTAGTCAGAAGGAAAATGTTTGTAAACATGCAATAAAATATCTTTGATTCTACCCCAGATTTCTTCTATTCTGCACACAGATTAGCTAAATAATTGTCAGACCATCTGTCTATATAACAAGTTTTCTTATACTTGCCGCAGTGTTTTCTGTGCTGCTAGTTCCTTCTCACCAATCTAGCACACAAACTATGTGCATATGTTTTGTGGCTGTTGGGAAACCATGACACATCTCCATGTGATCTGTCCCTCGGACCTTGCTGAATCTTTTGAGCACACAGAACATGTCCATTTGCCCAGCTGCAGGAAATGAAAAATGGCTTAGCGGAGCTATTGTTCCTTTGCATTCATGTTTTACTTGGGCTACATATAAGAAATAGGGAACCTGACCTGCTGAGATGTTGGAGAGAAGTTAGGTCTCTTCAGCATATTGCAATTACAAGCCCTGATGTGCTGGCCAATGGCACACAGAAACATAAACTTGCTAATTGCTTTGTGGCATTATGGCCTTTAGGCCCAGTAGAGCAGAAGGGCATGGCAATCCTTAATATAAATCATTCTTTTATTCCTGGTGGAAATTTAATTCTAAAACCAAAGGGAGTTTTTTTTGTGGCCTTTGTTAGAATATAGAAATGTGTGAGCACAGCAAGAGAACACCAAGCAATAAACTTAGAATAAGGTATATGGAATTTTTGTTTTTTTCAAAATCCAGTCCAATTTCTGGGGTGGGGTGGGGGAGGGGGGGAGGAAGTCTTCTATTCATTGCAAACTTAATTATGCCTGCAGTTAATGTGGTTAAAGTAAGAGCAACAAATATGAATCAGATTTGTTCTCTGTCCAGCTTATGATGTAACTGACTGAATGTAGGCCAGAACTCATCTAGATTGTTGCTAGCAGCACTTTCATCCACTCTGAAATAAGCAGAGAAATGGTGCTTGCTTCATTCATTCCTTGCTCTGTTTAATTATGGATTAATATGTTTTCGATCTCATTAGTTACTAGAAAGATCACAAGTTAAAGATGGTCAATTTCACTTGGATGGGTATGTATCTTGGATCACTATGATATTTGAATATTTCAGCTTTTATAGCCTCATCTATTTTTGTTATTTCATTATGTTTCACCTCAAAAGTGTTCTTAAAAGTGCTAATGGAATTTGAACAAGATTTTACTGTAAATTATTTGAAACATTACATTTTAGAGTAAAATTATATGAAAAAGTGTGATAAAGTTGTCAATTACTATTACAGTGAAAATGTGAAAATGTATATCACAAAATAATTGATTTTGATTTTTTTTATATTTCCCCTAATCATTTGTTAAAAAAAAATGGCTAAGAATTTACTCACAATTTCTGTTTATGACAATATTAGGTTTCTCACCATATCATTATAAGAAATAATTAATATTGATTCATATTGTACTCCAGTACTTTTTCACTTTTCAGATAACACTCTATTCCTAATGTTCTTGATTTCTGTCTCAGAGGCATCTCTGGTAAACAACAGACTTTCTCACTCAAATTCCTAGGATATGCCATATCTGATATTAATCACAGTCAATTATCTATTTTATTCTACTGCTTTTGAGTATATTTATGCAACAGGCAGATTTTTCTAACATGTAGATAAGAATGCAAATATTGCATAATTTAAACCAGAGATCTCACTACTTTCAACCACATTTTTCACTTAAATTTTAATTCATATTAATCACTTAATATTTAAGGCACAGCAGAAGATGATTTATTTAATCTTGGACTTTGTATTTCTACAGTAGGCTATACATGAAAATTAAAATCAAGTTTCACATTTAATAAGAAGTGATTGTTCCAGCCAGCTATTTTCATCTGGAGGGAATATTGCTTTAAGTGCTAATTTGCTATACTTCTGCTACAAAATCATAATGGTCCATAAGGAAGTGAACACCATATCAGGGCCAAATATAGTAAAGGATTTAAAAGAAGCAAGACTAGGACAGAAGTTAGACATTTAAGTTGGAAAGTATGGCTCTATTCTGAGTTGCTAGCTGCCTCTGGAGGTGTCTGAATCTCATAAACTACTCTGTGGCTTTGAAGTTTCCCAGTCACCCAGCTTTCCCTTAGAGTGGCTGCATTTGTGTGCACCTTTAGAGAGTGAGTCTAACACTCCCTAACAGGATTTGCATATTTTTAAAGTATTGTTGCATCAGACATTTTGATCTAAAGTACAACCAAAGCAAAAGCTGGTTTTGCAGCTCAGTAGATCAAGTTTTTATTTCAAAAAGAACAAAAAGAAGGACTCTCCCCTCCACCTCTCCCCCACAAATACAGCTAGACACGCAGATTCAATCTCACTCGCTGTACTTCACATTTCTACTAAAGCAATCAAAATACAAGCTGCCTAGACTGATATACCCCTTCTGCTTTAGATGTGCCACAGTGCAGAAGGAATTCAAGATTTATTCAGCCAGAAAGAGCTCACGAGAGTGTGATTCTCTAGCCCTATGAATAGGGCACTCATTTGTGAGGTAAGGGACCACAGCCCTGCTCGCAGGACTGCTTCTGTATTTTATCCAATGACTACTTAATGGATGTGCAAGCCCAAGAGAGCAGGTAAGAAAGCAGATCTTCCACTCAGCAGATGAAGGCTGGCTTTTATGTTCTCTATGTAAGGATAATGAAGTGGTTTTTACCCCTTACATCCCCATGTGGAATGCTCACAGTCAGAACACAATATGGACAATAATAATTGTACGCAATAACATTCTTTTTAGTCTGCAGAGGTTCAGACTCAAGTGTGAATCACATTATAAATAATAGAATCTAATAAAGCAAGACAGAGCAAAAGAAAAGTGAGCTTCTGTCCTGCAGCAAGATCCTGCAAGCTTTTTTCTTAATAATAGTGTACTTGTGCCTATACACACTACCTAAAATATCTCCCCTGGAAACAGAACATGTCTAAGGTGATTTCATAAAGCAGAACCTGAAAACTTGTACTGTTTCCTGTGTACGTTTGATTTATTATTTCTTTAATATATAAAAAAAAGCTCAGTCCTTGCTAAGCTAACGAAAAAATGTATTCTGTAAAGATGATAGAAGATGAGGTAAAAAATACTAATACACTGCTAGGTTAGAACAAAATACTAAAGGAAGCAAAAATAATCGCTTTAGAGTTTCTTTGGCGGGACATTCAGAGCAGGATCATTTCATGACTCTGTATTAACTTGTACAGCTATCCAATCTGATTCAAAGAGTGACTCCCTCTCTGTTTTCCCTGGATATTGTAGTGAATGCGCGCCTACTGCTCTGAAGTGGAATAGCAGAGAATGAAAGGTAGGCCTACTGCTTTGAAGTGTGGAAGAGCAGAGAATGAAAGCTAGCCATATGAACCAAGCAAATGAGACTAGTCCACTGCTAAGGTATCATTCCTTTCTCTTTTTAGTCTTTCTTTCTCTCTCAGTCTCACTTTGTTTTTTAGAAGATGCATTTATTAAAACATAAATTTTGACTAACAGAATTAATCTAACCAGATTGTTGCTGAACTCTGGTGGAAGAAGACAGAGTCTGAATATTTCCAGGCAAAAAAAATCAAGTTCCAGCAGCTACTCTGCAGGGGCTATCAAAGGATGTGTTGTCTGTAGAATCAACAGTCCTCTCTCAAGGACTGCTCTAACCCCAGGCTCTCCTATGCCTCAAAACTACACTATTTAAACTTTCTCAGAACTAGCCCACTTAGTTCAGAAATGTTGATGTGCCAGAGTTCTGTATCCCACCTACATCTCTGTCAGCAGGTGATTTCTCTCATGGTCCGCAAGTGTGGGGCAAACAGGGTGTCTCAGTGCCTGGACCTTCTCGTGGTGTGGTATCCTCGCTAATCTTCCTGTTGGCATGTTCTTGTTTATTTGCTGTGTGTCCTGACTCTGCAAAGACACTTGTAAGTCTAGACTTGATTCAGTGTTGTCTGAATTGTAAGTGCATAGGTTATAAAATCAACTGATGCTGTCTAGTCCTCTCATTTGAGCCCCTGAATATATAAGAAACAAAATCTTCCTGTGTTAAATTCTAGCTTAAATGGGAATCAGTCCAGTTACTAAAATGGGCAGGTGAGGTCCCACATTCTGATAAAAGATATGCAGAATAAATAGCCTGAAACAAAAAATCTCAGGAAGTGATTGACATCAGCACAGGGAATTAAGCTGGGAAGATATGGCCACTTCCTGGAAATTCTCGAGAAATTTTCCACATCAAGTCATAAAGGACTATTCATATATATTGAAAGAAATGACATGATAAAATACCAGTCATGAAATATCAACACACTTGAAATGATGATTGCTTTAAATAATAAAGTAGCCTGATCACAAACAAGGATGGTTGACAGCTGGACTTGATGATTTTAAGGATCTTTTCCATATTTAAGGATTTTACCATTCTATGAAAGATGAAGCATAGCTGTTCATGAGAAAATTTAACTTGCCTGCTTTTCTGGTCAGAGTGGGAAAATAGAAGTCATGAGATTTTTGTGCCAGGCTTTTGCATGGTCTCTTTACAGCTAGTTATAACAGCACTAAACCTATAGAGCAAATTCAACCCATTAAAAGCTAATTTATTCACTGACCTAAAGCTGAAATTATTTATTTTGGTCTTCCATAATGCTACATGATGCACACCTGTGGTATGTCAGCTGCTGCCATTTCAAAGTGTTAAAAGCAATATGTATTTCAGACACTTGATTTAGTGCATAGCCAAAGTTTCAGTGAGATGCACTTTCCATTGTTCGCAGCAGCTCTGCCTGCAAGCACCTGGCAGAACATTGCCTGTGGGAGGATCTGTATGTCGAGCCTGAACATGGCTACTAGTATAACAATAGAAACTGCAGAAAATTGTTCCTAGTGAGTTTATTTCAATAGTACTGGAAATTTTGTGTGTGTGTGTGTGTGTGTGTGTGTGTGTGTGTGCGTGTGTGTGTGTGTGTCTTTAACACTGAAGGAACAGTTGGATGCATTTGAAGAGCAGTTTTAAAAGGCATGTTGCAGAAAAGAACTTTCAAATAGGAAAAACTGCTGAAGAAAATCTGCCAAAGAAAATCTATCTCTAAAATTCTTATGACCTAAGACTAGGCTTGATATGTAGTACTGTCAGAAGAAAAGACTGCATGCACATTGTAACCAAGCATCCTAAAGGAGTCAACTAATGTTCCAAAATCCTGGCTGGGCACACGTCTCAGAGCACGGAGGGCAGTTGCAAGCTCTCCTCTGGGTCCTTTTTTCAAAGAGGCTGACGAGAGTGTAAACCCTGGCTTCCCGTTAGCAGATATGCTAATATAATTTTTTCACTGTCTGAGGGATTTGTCACTCTCTGTTTCTCAAGTCCTTGTGACTCCTATCAACAAGGTAAGCCCTTGCTGTAATGATTGGGGATGGCCAGCAGAAAGTGTGTGAAACTGTACTCCTCTCTGAGCCACAGGGGATGGAATAGCAGTGCAATGAGTTAGGCTCAGGTGTTTAAAGGAGCTCTCCTACTCCAACACTGCAGACTTGCAGACCTGTGAAAGCAGGGTTGTCCCCAAACACTGCATGATCTGTGAAGAAGCACACTGATAACGAGCTTAGTAAAACAGAAAACAATATTTCTGGAAGCCTGAACATGCAAATCACATGGCTCATGGGGATGGTTCTTTGCTGTTTGGGGAGGTACTGTAAAACAGGACTTAACCTAGCTCTGTTCCTTTTCAGATTTAATATTCTAGAAAAGTGAAGAGTTATTTGTTACATTATGCAGTTTTCATTCATCATGAAGTCCAAGATGTAAGCAGAGCTCCATTAATATTAAGGTACATTTACTTAGAAATGAAAAACATATACTGAATGATTACCAACATCATTAGGCAACCAGCAATTTCCTTATTGAGCAAAAATGGTAATGAGGCTCTTAGTAGATCTCAAACAGCACCAGAAATACTTGTGGTGTGTATCTGTCACGTTCACATGAGAACTGGCAGGCTACCTGAACCTACAGTTCCACATATGATTCCTGCAATAAGGTCAGTAGCAAGGATGCAATGTATTGCTTATGTGGATGCCAAGTTTTAATTGAAATGTTGTGAAAAATTTCACTGCCTAGGTCAGACGTTATTTTCTGGTTAAGGAGGGTTCAAGCCAGTCTCTTAAAAAAACCCTCCTGATTTCTTTAGTGTCCAGCGTTCTGTTCCTGTAAATTGATTTACCACAGATATGAGCTGCTTACTCTAGGTTGACCTCTTCCAAAATTGTCAAGACTCAGGTTCATTTACAGGCACTGGCTAAAAGTGCATTTATTAAACTGGGTTCCATTTTATTTGTGTGAAAATAGGCCTTTACCAAATCAATAAAACAGGAAGCCTTCATTTTATTGCTTTAGACTAGAGACTTAAAGGTCAAATAATATAAACAATGTTAGGCACATAGCAAAGCAAGCAGTAAATGCTCCAAACCTCAGTACACATAATCTTGGTGGCCTTTCATGGGAGGGAAAAAATCAAAGGCATCTTTGTATCCTCTCATTGCAAAAAAAAAAAAAAAAAAGGAAAAGAGAAAAGTTCAACAATGTAATATGAGTTTGGATATAAAACAGTTACAGTGCTAGTGTACTTGTATGAACATATAAATTAAAGAGACTATTTCAATTACTATGTTGTTAAGAGGCAGATTGTAAATTATGAGAGTCCTGAATAAACTGCATGTGTGAATAGAATTAAAGTAGAATCTGTAACTCTATAAGATATTTTTGCGAAGTAGCTGTAGCCTTAAGAATTCAGTGCATCAAATGATTTTCTAATACATGGTTTGAGTCTTTTTTTATATATACTTACAATAGATCTGTTAAATATCTATAATGTTGTACATGTGCTCAACAACGTAATTATTTTAAATTACATGAGTTTCCATGTTACAAAACCACATTTTTACTAACTACACTGTATTTGGTGAATTAAGGTTATTTCTAAATGGTGACTTTTTGCAGCCTTAAGAAACAAACTATGTAATTGAAATCTTTTGATAAAAATACTAAAGTAGAAAGAAGTATACCACACTAATAATGGAGAATCGCTAAGAGTCATACAAAATAAACTGGACAAAAAATACATTTATTATCCAGTTTTCCTGTTTGTTTACTCAAGAACATTTTGGGAAAGTAAACAAGTCGGTTTCTGAGAAAAATATAATTATATTTTGTAATATACTATATAATAAATAATGGATATAATACACAATATATATTATACATTATATTTCTATAAAGTAATTTTTAATGTTGAAATATATCATTTTATTCCGGCTGATATTCAAAGAAAATGGAATTCTGACTTCCACAATTACCACAGATAGACCTCCTTCATCATTTTCTTCATGTAATTTCATGAAATTTAGAACAAAGGCTCAAATTATTATCTTTAATAAAAAACATGACAATTCTAAAGCTTGCAATCAGAAATTGTAATTATTTTCAAGGGAATTTTTTCCCTCCAAGTAAAGTTTACAAGGGCAACATTTTGTGGATACAAAGATACTACTTTTTTAGAAATACAGACAGAAAGAAATAGAGGGTGAGAGACACAGAGAGACAGAGAAAAAGAATATGTCTAATTAACCAGTTTAATGATTTTGCTTCATAATTTTACATTTTATCTAATTATATTAGTTATATCTATAACTATATATATTTATATTTATATATATATATACATATATGATGTAAAGTATAATTGTGGCAGATCCAGATGCTTCTACCTTTCAAAGCAATATTTTCGTCTTCATCTGAGCTGTATCCATGCCTTTACAGCCTTTCTACTCCATGTTTTATCCAGCTTGTCCAGACTGGATGTATTGCATAGCCCTCTGGCATATCTGTCTTAGGTTGCAAGATGTGTCTGGGGGTATGTATTCTATTGACATCTGTTAGAGGTGGGGCAGTTTCTTCTCTTAGTTGGGCCACCTGTTAAAACCAGGTGGGGTGTGACGGTGGTCACAGGGGTTTTCAGAATGAGGGAAGACACGTAGATCTGACTCCATATTTCAGAAGGCTTGATTTATTTATTATTTTATGATGTATATATTACATTATAACTATACTAAAGAATAGAAGGAAAAGTTTCATCTAAGAAGGCTAGCTAAGCTAAGAATAGAAAGGAATGAATAATAAAGGTTTGTGTCTCGGACAGAGGGTCTAAGCTAACTGGGCTGTGGTCGGCCATTAATTGTAAACATCTAAGATGGGCCGATCACAGACACACTTGTTGCATTCCACAACAGCAGATAACTATTTTTTACATTTTGTTGGTGAAGCTTCTCAGCTTCTCAGCAGGAAAAATCCTAATGAAAGGATTTTAATGAAAAGATGTCTGCAAGAGTAGGGCAGTTTTCTTTATCTCTTCCACAACTAATCCTTCCTTCAGAAGGTATCTTCTATTCTTGGGTCACTGAGTCTCACTGCATGACTGATGAAATGACTGATGAAATGACATCATCCCACTGGGAGATGCTCGGCCCAGGAGGAGGAGCCAAGCATTACTACCTGGATATAATCTGAGATTAGGACACCACAGGGACCTTTCTCCACTGGATTCCCAGGGAAAAGCCAGGCCCATCTGCATCACCACTGGACTTTCAGAGGAAAACTACACCCTTCTACAAGATCACTGCTTCAACAGAACCACATCTGTCACTCCAGGAGGACTGCAGCCACCATTTAATTGGGCTACTACCACAGGGAGTCAGGTTGTATTCTGACTTTGTCAGTGTTGTTTTGTATTACTGAATTCTTATTTTTAATTTTTCTAATAAAAGAACTGTTATTTCTATTCCCATATCTTTGCCTGAGAGTCCCTTAATTTTAAAATTATAATAATTGGGAGGGAGAGAGTTTACATTTTCCAAGCGGCTCCTGCTTTCCTTAGCAGACACATATCTTTTTAAGTTAAGACAATATTGTAAGCAGGAAATTACAAGGTCTCAGTAAATCCAAACTGGCCTGGCTGTTTTTGCATTTTACCTGCTGTTGTCAAATCTCCTCTGGGACATTCACATTTTAATCTCTACCTTGTGAACTAGAAGATGCTCCTGGCTGACAATTCATCCTCCTTTCCTGCCTCTTGCTACCAAAGTGTTGTGTCCCTAAAGGACTCTGTCCAGCATCACAAACCATAGAGGTGGACCTTGGCCCTTCCAGCTTGCTAAGGACTGTAAACTGTGGTGGCTAATGGCCAGGCAGAGGTCTTTGAGCAGTTCTCATTTTGTCATGAATTAGTGTTTTAAGGTCCCTCCAAGATCACAGGAGATTGCCTGAAGAGGGGAGCTGAACATGGAAGAGGAGCAACAGTTATTTATACTGACCCCAAAAATGCCAGCCATCAGGCCTTACCCTATTTTTGGATGATAGAGGAACTTGGCTTCTTGCGCAGGTGTGATCCTTGTCCTTAAAAGCATTCAGACTTACTGCTTACCCTGATTCCACAGCCAGAGTTCTCTCCATCTGGTCTTTTAACATAAGTCTTTGGTCCTCTGTCCCATGAAGTAGTTACACAAAAATATCATCACGGTGTTTGCCTACAGGGATGTAGCAGAGTCACCTTCAAGGGATCCTTCCAAGCTTAAACACTGAAGAGGACTGAAGAGCAGTGAAAGTATTTTCCTAATGCCTTGACTTTGCTGCAATTTTACTATGAACGATTGGGATTTCTGTGGAAATTTGCTGGTACTGTAATAGGAAGAATAACTCAGTCCCTCGCTTTAGAGAAGGCAATCTCCAAAATTTTATTTTGTCATTGGACATTTAGACTGCACTAATTTCTGTAAATGGTAACTTCAGTTACAAGGGCTCAGTGGTAAGGTGCCCATTCAGGCAGCCATCATTCCTCCTTGCTTGCAAATTTCAGAGTGTGTTTTTATATCAAATAACTTTCCTCTCGATAATAATTGAGAACTGGCATAACAATCAAAAAGTATTGTTCTTAGACTGCATTAATTTTTGCACAGAATTGCAGACATGGTGGCATAATGCAGCACAATGCAGAAGAATCTGATCACCCAGCAAGGACTGGGAGAAAACAGGCCAATACTACATCCCTAATCCTAAAGGGAGTTAGCTCAACCTTAAGCCACCGTTTCAGTCACACCCATGTTTCTCTAGGTGAGACAGACACAACCTTCAACCACAGTAAAAGTGTGGATGCGCAGTGCATCCATTGAAGAACTGAAGTTTGGGTGCAGATTCATAGCCAAGAAAACTAGATCAATTAGATGTCCTTGCTGCAACTGTAACTTGGTAATATTTGAAAGCCAACTGCACCTTCATCAAAGAGCTGTAGCCTCAGGATGCAAAGTACCTGTCTGCTACACTGAAACGTGTTTCTGTTTGTCCAGGCTTCCAGCAACCAGGACAAGCCCATTTTGAAAACTTCACACTATTATAAACTTTGACCTGGTTATGTGTCATTGCTTAATGCAGATCAAACATGTGATACTGTATGATCCATTACAGAACAGTGCCCGTATTATCAGTCATCAGAATATGGCTTCCCCAAGATCAATATCTGCTCTACAGCAACTCATTAATCTAGGCTCATATGCAAAAAAATTGCCTTTGCACAGCTGGATTAATTCCAGCAGATTTTCTGGAAGCAAAATAAAATTCATCAGGAAAAAGGCTGACAGAACATTGTGACAACAAACTAAGACTGAAAATCAGTTATTATTAAATATTTTTCTTTCCAAACCAATCTTCAGCTGATAATTAAAAATACAAGCAGGCTTTCTCTTGTGCCTATGGTTCACACAGAATTTTTTTACAGAAGACAGGGCCTTTGCTGTTCTTTTCCAAAGGATTTTTATTGTGGTTCTGAATTGGCACTCTTCAGTTTTCATTTGGTTTTTATCCCCCTGGAATAATAGTTTTAAATGCAAATCAAGTGGGCCCTGCTCCTGTGTGATCCTGAGCAGATGCCAGCTGTTTACAAGCACAGGTTGTTTGTGGCAAACACATGTAAACCATTCTGCAAAGTACATTTACTTTAGACCTTTTTGGAAGATGAACAGCTTACAAGATGCTAATCTAAGTAGAAGTAACTGTCCTTTGCTTTGTCAGCTGCTTCACTGGGGTTCTGCTATTGAAAATTCTTTCCTATTTTACTAGAAAATAAGCGGCACTTATATCTTGTTTGCCTTGTTTCACAGGATAAATTCTTTTCTTTCAACTGTAGATAGACTTGAACAGCTAAATACTACCTATGCACTAGCACTTATGTTGTGGTCTAGTTGTCATATGCACTTGAAGGTAATTCAAGTATTTATTACTTCTGTGCTTTCTTCTCTCTACCAGGCTGGGAATATGGAGAAGAAGTATAATTTTATTCTCTCTGTGAGTGGAAAACTTACAATGAAATGTTAGATTGACAGGTAAAAATCTTTGGTCTTAAGAAATTCAGATTTTATTCTAAGGCCACATTTCTAGACAAAGTATATTCAAATGAATAATAATCAAGCAGTCAAGCCCTCTAGACATGAAATATTGAGAAACAATTATGTGGTGTTATACAGACAAGTAGTTTTTTTCTCCCTTTCTCCCAGTCCACTCATTGTTGCTAATTTTATTTATTATACAAATCATATACAATTAAACAAGAATACTGAAAGCCTACATCTAAGTGGCAGGATTTTTAGAAGTGCTAGAATTCTAATTCATAGAATATGTTTTCAGCAACTATAAACTTTTTTTTTTAAATGCTATTTTAGTGATTTTTATTTCAGGGCATATATGGATTAAAGTTGCAACATTTAAGAGTCTGTGTGTGTGTATGTGTGTGTGTGAGTGTGTGTGTGCATGTGTGTGTGTATGACAAATCTGTGAGTAAGTAAAGGTAAGAAGAGGAAACAAAAGAAGAGAGTACCTTTAAGTATAGTAAGAGAGTACCCTTGAGAGAGTACCTTTAAGCATAAAGTCTGAGAAAATGAAGGAAAAAATATTTTCAGGAACACAGATTTTTTTTAAATAAGTGTGATCCACAATAAGTTTGATCATCAATATTAATACCAATTTTTACTTCCAGACATTTATCAGTATTTCCTTTAACTAAATCTCCTCATACAGCACTCATGCCAGGAGGTATTTCTAGTACTGGTTATCACCATGTCTTTTGCCATGCTGAAGAGAAAAGAAGCTTTCTTCCTCCACACCCAAGGTTTCTGTCTTTACTATCCTCATACCTGAAGCGTGGTTAGAAGTTTCAAAATATTGGTGCTGCAGGAATTAAATTATATTTAGAATAAGAAATACTGAGTATTTGAACTGAATGTTGAAACCAAAATGAAAAAGAAAAGAAATCACACAAATATTTGCATGTTTGGTTGCATTTCTTTCTAGAGGTAGTCAAGGGTATAAGACGTATAAAACCTTTGCCTGAAGTAGTAAATTCTCTGTGTAGTCATTACTAGCCAATGAGCAATATCTGTAAGTTATCTGCAGAGCTGCCTCTATAATACAGAAAAAAAGTTACAAAGTGTTCTTTTGTGGAAGATCCTGCTTTCCCTCAGAAGATGTATTTTAATTTGGAAAACAAACTACAGAAACATTCAAAGTTATCAGCTAGGCAGTAATTATCTCTATAAAATCTTCAAGAATATTTAATAATAAGTCCCCTCATGAGAAAGATTTCAAAATCCCACTTTCAGGTCTATATCATCATGGGAAAACAAATTTAGCCAGCAACTGAACAAATTTTTAAGACTAGAGAGTAAATCTGTGAACTAAGACTAAGTGAACAAATCTGTGTATTTGGAGGGGAATATCCTCTTCCAAAAACCCAATGTTGGAAATACTAAAATGCAGCTGTCAGGTTTTAGAAGAAAATAAATTATATGTAAATGTTCTCTTAAGTGATATCTTTTTTTTTCTTAAAGGCAGCAGAGCATGTATGAACATGTTTACCTGTATTCTTTTGGTCAGAACCATTGACATTCATGATGAAATGGTTCACAGGACTGTTCAGTGCCTTACAGAAGTGTACTGTGTGAAGTCATTAAGTTAATATGCAGTCTCAAGTACCTTCAACAGGTTAGTGATAACTCATAGCACATATCTTTCTATAGTGTCAGACATCACAAAAATCTCACTTAAACAACTTTGAGGAAAGAGAGGTACAGCCTGACTGGTAATTAAGATACAAGACAGTTGGGTGTCATTAAAAGCACCAGGGGCTGAAGAGCTATTCATGGTACACATTCATCATCAGGAGTGTTGGAAAGTTACCATGACTTTGATAACTTACAGTGGATAAGGACAGAAGGGAATGAAAAAATATATTGAGCACTACAGAATAATTCCAAGTTATTGCCAGTAAGGAACTCCAGCAGCAACTTTTTTTGTATGAAAAAATCATGCATATCTTCCTAATCTCCAGAGGCAGTTGCAGTAAAAGATGTATTCTTCAGTGATTGAAAAGCTTCATGTTTTTATGAAATAGCTTTAATATGATGAATATGTTAAGAACAGACATTCTGACATTTGCAGAGGGAAAATAGTGTACTTCCATCTGAAGCACAGTATTTAACTCATTTACACTCTTCATTTTATAATTTTAAATTAAAAATATATATAGCATGTATTATATACTGTATATATTTTACATATATATTTTTACATTCTGTGTTTAGCATACAAATATAGTATAAAGCAGTGTAATCACACTAACATTAACAAAAATTATGATTAGCATTATGCAAATCACCTGTACATATAAATACATGAAGATAATGTATATATGTATAGACACGAAGATAATGTATATATGTATAGTATTAATTGCTTATTAGAACTTCCATGCACATCCCCATATCTTTACACATATATACTATTTAAATATTGTTGATGTTTACAAATACTGGTGACATAACTGAACATGCAAAGCAGTTGTACTACAATTTTGGGGAGGGGTTGTTTCTTTATCTTGTATTTTCTTACAAATGGATCTCAGCTGCTCCCTTTCTCGATTTTACTCTGAGGCAATAAATAATTCAGTGTGCTAATTTGACAGATGACTCTCCAGGAGCCTCCTACCATTACTAGCACCATTAGGCCATAATATGCATGATGGGCATAGACCATTCAGCAAATGTCCTTCACTTGTTTACCCCTAAAGAGCTGTGCTCTGCGCAATTAACTAATGAAGCATTATGAGCCTTTTTCCCCCTTCCCTGCTATTTCAATATATCAATGCAGATTGTCTAAAGGCAAAATATATTTTGTTTTCTTTTGGCAAATGAGTATTTATGTGGAAGCTGTAAACTTGCCTTAAGTTCTACCTCTGTAAATAAAGACAAAATAATAGGATGGTGAAAAGGAAAATCTTTTTTTTTAATGATTTACACAGCACATGTATGAGGATTGCATTATATAGAGATGACAGAAAAATCTGAAGTTAGCTTCAGTATTTTGTCAACAGAGAAACAGTGACTATATAGTTCATGGTTTTGTGCCACCTTTGTGCCAGTTGTATTTGGTCAGCTGCAAGAAGTGAAAGGGGATCATATTAAAATTGTGAAAAGCAATCAGGAATAAATAATGGAATAAATAAATAAATTTGAAGTATGCATATAAGATGAATACCAGTATTGTGAGGAATATTTTAATCCTGTATCCAGCAGCCAAATTATGTTACATATATTTGTACTAAAAGAAGAAAGAAGAAAATATTTAATGATAATTTTAAAAATTAAAGAGAAAGCTATGAGAGCACCTATTTTTTTTGGTCATCTTATGGATTTGTATTTTTTGTCCCTTGGCAGATATTAGAGCTGCTTTCAGTCCAGTAGAAATGTGGGTATGCACAAATAAATCTACAAGAAAATCTTCCAAACTGTTTTGTATATTTCCAAATATGTGGTTAAATGCATCATGAAAGATAATTAAAACTGATTCTTTTCCCTTAAAGAAAATATTTCTCTTTCTTTAAGTTTCTTTTTATTTTAATGTCTCCAGTTGCCCACCTGTATGCATTAATTTACTCCTCCCCTTTACTCTGCTTGCTCCACTTTTCTGTAGGACAAGCCATCCTTTATTTCTACACTGCAAAAGAGATTCTACTATCTATGGAGGGATAATTTTGTGATATATTCTCCAGTTTTTGGGGGTTTTACATTTTTTAGAACAAAATTATAATGTTGGAAATGAAACGTGACCATTGGAAATTAAATGTGACAACTTTCGTCATATGCTTTGTAAAATACTTTTCATTTTCTGTTCAAATGTGTTTATTCACTCACGTGCCACTAGCTCTTCTTAGCTTACCTGAAAACACGTGACTTCTTGCTGTCCTAAATAATCTTTGTTACTGGTTCCTATTCCCAAGCCCCTTTTTCCATTCTACACAAAGCCATTTCTGGATGAAAAATGTCCTGCCTTGGCTGGTATGCCGTCAGGATGGAGAAGGTGTTGTAATGAGGTATCCAAGGAAACTGGAGTGGTGCACAGGACGGTCCAGGCTGAATCACTTGTACAAATTCCTTCTGCACAGAGTGCAGCGAAGCAGGAGATAAGTTCCATACCCTTCCTGTACCCAGGTCTATCTAATTATCACTAGCATAAAAACTATGCTATCAGTCTTTGTAGCATCCTAAGCAGATCCGTTCTTCATTTATGTTTATAAACTCTAATAAACTCTTAACAATAAGAAATAATAAACTCTAAAGAATGGTGCTTTTCTATCAATCTGAACAGTGAGAAATAGCACCAGAGGAGAGCAGGTGAGCCAGACTCCAGAGTGCAGCATACAGTCCCTGCAACAGAAGAAAAAGTGGGCTCATCCTCCTCTAGGGAATGGCCTGGCACACAAGTCCTACATTTTTCAAGGAGCTGTCATTAAGCAGGATTAGTAAATTAAAGTTTGTTATGTGTTCAAGTGCTCTAGTAATGAGAATTATGCCACAGATTGAAAAATATTCCAGTTTTTCCTTATGTACTCCAACTTTTGAATGTATATTTGCACTGATCCTCCTTAATCCTCAAAAACTGCTAATTTTCAAAGTATTTGTTCATTTAAAGCATTCACAACCCCAAATAAATCTTCTCTATTTCTGTTTAAGGAGTGTAGCAATAGTCCACTAAAAATTCTTATTCTCAGAAACAATAGTTTCTGAGAATAATAGGGTTTACAGCTGATGCAAAGTGCTCTTATGGGAGATATACACAAATGCTTGTTAGTGCTAAGTATTAATCATCTAAGTGATTAGAAAATATGCAAATAAGCGTGTTCATATAAAATTTCCTATTTCCATACAAATTACTCTCAGTAGCCTGTGGCCTTGAGTAACACTTTAAAAACCTTGATTAAGTTATTAAAATATAATTTTAGAAAAAGTTAGACATTATTCTAATTATTTTTATAAGGAAGTTAAGCTTTAAGAAACTTTAAAAACTTTCTTGTTTCGGTTAAACAAGCTTTATGCCTGAAATGCAGCATACCATGGCAGGCAGATAGTAATATACATGGGACACAGGGCATGACAATAAAAAGCAAACAATTTGCATTGAAGACAAGGGTTATATGGTTGTAGTGTGTACCCTATTGTGCCAAACAATGGCATTAACACCCCCTCAGGCCTCATGGTAAGCACTGGACATGTGGCAGTAGAAAAAAGGAACTTCTCTCATCCTACTTTCTCCCAGTGGTGCTTTGTTGGCTCACAGCAAGGGTCTGGCTTCGTGTCCTGATCCCACTTTAAGAGGAAGTCCAGCTCAATTCAATTTGCCTTTCCGCCTTTTAGTAATGAGACAACATACATGTGAGCAAACCCCATGATAATGCAGAACAGATGGGCAGATTTTTGTCTAATTAGATTCTGGACAGCTTGTTTGCTTGTAGTAAATGTGCATATATTTAGAGATTTCACACTTATTATAGAGACAACAGATTAGCCAAAGACAAGGACAGAACACTTCCGGGGTTTTTTTCCTGCCTTGCATAGGTGTAGGTCTACTAAAGAGAGTTATTTGGTAAAATCTACCAGTGTAATTGAATTGCTTGTTGTTGTCATGCTCTTCTTGGATTGAATGGTCTGCATTTTGATCCTAGAACACAACACACCATTACATAAACTTTTCTTTTTGAACAGCCCACTAGTAAAATAAAGACTTCTAAAATCTGTGCCGCATATATTGCAATAGTTTGGCAATTCATCTCAATAACTGTACAAAAACAATTATTCCAAAAACATATTTTTAGTCACTTATAGCTATTCTCTTAATACATATTTACTAGCGTGCATTTTTCATTCCATTACCATCCTCAAAGCATTTTGAAAGCTTGCTAACAAGGCATTGAATTGCTTTTGGAGGCAAATTTTCTATAGGTGTGGAGTCATATTGCCTTATGAACAGAAAGCACAAAGTACAATTTATGCAAAACAATATTGCAAGATCGGAAATATACTTAATCCAAGGAAATGTATGGCATGGCACTTCATTGAACCTAATAAGGTTTCTGTATTTGTTAGTTATTCACCAAGAATATGTGTTGAAATTATATTAAAATGTATGTTAGAACAAAAAGAAAAGAAGGCAATTGCTACTTTTAAGCATGCCATGTTACATATGAATCTAATTTCCATTCCTTATGCATTTACAAGCAACTTTCATCTTACAGTTGAAACTAAAGCAAACATGTCAGCTATTTCCAATATTAATAATAAAATTAAAATATAATTCAAAGGATAGTGGTGTATAGCTGCCCATCAATCCTCATGAATCATCTCCTAAGAGCATCACAAATGGGTTCATCCTGTTTTCCCTTCACTTCATGATCTGGATGTGGAGTGTTGATGAGATGAGACATGGATATATTGATGCCATTCTTCTGTATGTCATGTTTTTCACAGGTGTAACAGCTGGTACAACACCCACCACCTTACTTCTGTTTAGATCAGAATTAAGCTGTGTGGAACTGAAGTAATGCTGGTCGGAGAGGAAGGGTTGCTTTGAAATACCAACTGTTTTCATTTACCATTGTCTTACTCATACGAATTACTCCATCACAATAAAAGGCTTGCACATCCCATATGCTAAGTATTTTCTGCATAGGCATAAGTAAGAGTATTCTGATTGGTGTTTGGATTATGGCTTTATTCTTTTCTTGGTTCCCAGGGTTCCCTCAGTGAAGGACCTTGACAGGCCGGGTGGGTGGGCTGCGTGTTCCCAATCTCCTAAGGTCTGTGACAGACAGCTGGTGAATCTGTAGACCAGCCTTGGAACCAGTCACAGGGGTCATGCATCATCCCCAAAGCACAATATCACAGCTTTTTATCCCATTCCCTAACACCTTCTGTTAAAGAAGAATGTTCCACACAATGGAAATATTACTTCTCTTACTATTATAGTAATGTTTATCATTCTAAAGGAGTTAATTTTAGTATAGCACTGAAAGGAAAGACAGTCACAGTCAAAATCCAATTTCAAGCATATCATAGATTAGATCTGGAAGTTGTGCTGAGAGGCAAAAGAGAGAGCAAAAATTGATGAATTAGGAAAATGTTAGAGAATAAAATAGCAAAAATATTAGCTACTGTGGTATTATCACTAATCAAAGCAGGGACCTTTAATAAATTGTGAAATTTTATTATCTTCCACATAACAATTGCTCTAGATTAATTTATAAAGCTGTACTTTACTCAGAACAGATCTGATTTATGTCCTTCTGAATTGTTCAGCTTGAACAAATTTACCCCTGCCTTACAATTAAAGTGTATTTTTAAGCACTTTTTAAAATAGGTCATTAAAAAAATCTAAGCTATTTCCTCTTTTATATATATTATTTAGTTTAGCTACTATTTATTTTAGCTACCTCCTTTCTTTGTGCATTTTGCATTTAATATTAGTTGATTGGGATAAGTCTCCTGAGAAAACTCTCCTTGTACTTTGTGTACATGCTTATTTTCTGCTTTACCCACATGTGACAAAACAAGTTACACTAACTGGCTTTCCAGAACCCAGAGATTTAATTACATTTGAGCTTTTTTTTTCCTTTGGGATGGTGTTATCAATGCTCGAGTGACCTGAACATATTACTGCCTGGCTCTTAAACTTTACACTATATTTTTGATTTGCATAGTTTTGTATATTGTTAAACATTCTTCCCTAAATTAGTTGTTCTTTCAAGTTGTCAGAACATGTCCCCTTCTTCCCATTGTAACTAGTCTGGGGCTTCACTAGATCAAGCAGGAGCATTGTGCTGCTGTGATTATGATGAGACTGCCTTTGTGGAAAAAAGGTGTAATTCAGGAACAATCACAGCCTAGCTCTGAGCTTGGGGAAAATACAAACTGCACCAAGACAAATGCATGAGCTAGAGGAACTCAAAAATGCTGGAGAGGGAAAGAAGTGATCAGGAATTGAATTAAAGAGTGCTTAATTGAGCAGTCTCAGTCGCAGTTAGCTTCATTTGAGAGAAGGTGCTGAAATTTTGAATCCTTGGCAAAATGTACAAACAACAGCACGTTAGTTAATAAATAATAAGCAAAATATTGATATATTTTCCTGATATACTATGAATGAATCCACGTTTTTTCATCACAGCATTAGCCTGGTTCAAATAGAAATGTTACCAGCTCTGGTCTTAGAACAAGAAAGCCTTATACAGAGTAAACTCATTTACAACAGGAGGCTCTGGAGTTTCTTTTTAAAATAACCACTACAATAAAAAAAAAAAGCACAATATTTGTCCTCTGGATCCTATGAAAACTGATGCCTGTAGTAATAGTACAGCTTTAGAGGAGCAGAGACACAAAAGCAGAAGTGCAGTATATTTGCAAACTATATCACCAGTGAACATGTAGTCAAATACAGAGAGCTGTAACTTGCTTCTGGATGGTGCAGCTTTATGTAATTGTATCTCACATTAATCTTATTTTATTTTACTGCTCACAATTAGGAAATTTGCAGCCTTAAACATGTGAAATTAAAACCATGGATGATTTCTTAATTGTGCAACTCCTCAGTACTCAATTAGCATCGCTCTTCTTTCCCCTAACAACGATGTAATACTGTACTAACGAAAAACAGGGCTTCTTTATTTGCTATGGCCTTGGGGTCAATTATCAATTTATCATTGTGTCCTGCAGGTTTAAAATAAAATAGTCTGCGCAGTGTAACCATTGTACAAAATTGACATTAAGTATATTCTGTAAGTATGGACTTAATAAAAAATACAAAGAGTGCTGCCTAAAAGGGTTCTACTCCTATAAATTCTATTAGGTTGCCTTTAACATAGGACAGTAGGAAACTGCAAAACTAATTTAAAGGGGTTTTTTTCCTGTTACCATCTTTGTATATTCTGTATGACAATAATCAAGAGAGAGCCAAATTAAAAATAGCTTCAATTGTGTCTTGAAGATTTGTTATGATTGCAAACTTAGCTTTGGTAATAAAAATGTTGCTAGTGCTCTTAACAAATGAAGAATTTAGTGTCTTTATCTTATAACTGTCAAATACTGCTGCAAATTAGTGAATTCATAAGTCAATGAAAAAATACTTAGATATGTGAAGCATTAAAAATATCTTATGCAATTTAGACAACCAAAAAATAATTAATTGGAAATCAAGTTTATTATTTAAGCATATATCTAGTTATGTTGTTCATTTTTTGCTCACTTACTGCAAAAGCTCCTCTAAGTTCCAGAATTACCCTGTCTTTGTTCAAGTCAATTATATAAAGGTGAATGGACATATGAGGGACTTGAAAGAAGCAAATGAAAAATTCAGTACGTTCCTTGTTCCCATCAATTTGGTGCTACTTTCACAAAGACTTCTTCCCAGAAATATGTTTCATTCATGTTGACCAATGCTGAACATTTGTGGGAGTTCTCTTTTAACCATGACATCAAACCTGAGGTCCCATAATTCAGTATCTAGATAATTGCTCTGCATTTTCATCCAAAATTTTTCTCACCTTTTCTTACTCTAAGAAGAACATAATTTACACGTTCCTAAATCTTAGGACAATTCCTATTTCTCTTTCCCAAGAGCCCACAAGAACCTGATCATCACCTTGGAGAAGGTAAGCACTGTGATGTTTATCTTAGGACCAAACATTTAGACCTGACCTCACCAGAAATTGCCCTCTGCCCATTTCTTTTATTGACAAACCACTGCCACAAAAGCCAATCCAGCTTTTCTTCACCCACTTGCATTAAATACTAAGTGGTCATGGAAAGGCAGGTGTTGTAGTATCCCTCCAGCTTTGCCATCAGTGTGGTTGTCACTGTGTCTCCCTCCTGGACACAGAGCCATACACTGGAGACAGTGTTTTTGTGTGAGAGAGGGGCTGCTCTCCCAACCCTGTCAGAGCTGAAAGTCCGAAAGTAATAGAACATTGTCACATCTTTCTTTCCCTCTTTCCTATTCTTAATATTGGAGCCAACCTTAATTAATCCTGCTTTCCTCCTTCTCTCCTGGGACTCTTTTTCTCCATTATGATATGGCTAATTCTGAATAAACTCAACAGCAGCCACACAGGTACAAGGAGGTGATGGAAGACAGACAATGCTGAGAAATATTTTTTCACACCAGACAGGTTTTCCCACCATACTCTCATAGATCTAGTTCAAGCCTCTTATGGTAACAGGAGCTTGATGTGTATATCAATATTTTCATTCCTGAAACTAAACCAGCAAATATCACAAGAGGAGAGTAATTTTTCAACTGGCGCCTTCTTCTGTGGCAGCACACAGGGTGGCATGACTGAGATACAGCCTGTTTAATTGATTACTGCACTTGAGAGAGGGCTGGGTATGGTCCAGTACAGATCATTCTAAACATTGATAAATTACCACCTTTGTGTGAAACGGTTGAGGTGGGACTACTGCCCTTTGACAAACCAGAAAATGAAATGATTACTATTGGATTCTATTGACTTGTCTGGTTAGAGCAGTTGTGCTTCTTCCCAAAGGTTAATTGGACTTGAACTCAGGAAATTAAGGGGTCAGCTAAGGTCACAGTGACAGCAGCCAAACTTTTAACTTAGCACTAATAATATTTGTCAGGGAAAGGACATGATGGAGTTCTTTAGCCATGACTGTTCAGGGATTCACTAAAAAAAATTCTTTGTCTCCATTATTATAGAAGCTATAGGTCTATGTGGTAATAATGCTCATTAGCATTCTAATTTTCATCAAATACTGTCACTCAAAGATCAAGACTATGAATCTAGGGTTAAGAAAATTGAGCCAATATTGCACAGTTATATAATTGGGGATCACAAAAAAATATTCTTTTAGAAATGTTAAGAAATGTAATGCAAAATGGTCTGGAAAAAAATTCTGTGTCTATGACAAAATTCTAAAACTTTACTTCGGGAACTCTTAACTTTGTTTTTGTGTTGATTTTGTGTGTTTGATTCTTTCTGATTGTATAAATTCAGCTTAAGAATAATTATAGACATTCACTACTGTTATTTAGGTAAAAAAACGCAAAGCTCAACAACCCATCATTAGTTAAGTGAGGATTGAGCACTATGTAAGGAGGAATGAGCCCCAAAATATCTTCATTATCTTTGTCTAGTTGTTATAAAGATTGGGCTGACCACATGTTCTTTCACATTCTTGAAGGACCTCAAGCAAGAGGTTGGAGAAATGAGCAAAGAACAATCTGAAATTCAACAGAGGCAAGTGCAGGGTCCCGCACATGGAGAGGAGCCAGGCACCAGCACAGGCTGGGTGCTGACCTGCTGCAGAGAAGGACTTGGGAGTCCTGGTGGGTGACAAGCTGTCCATGAGCCAGCAGTGTGTCCTTGGGGCCAAAACACCTTGGTATGCATCAGGAAGAGCAGTGCCAACCTGAGGCAAGGTGGGGCTGAGGGAGGTGATCCTGCCCCTCTGCTCAACCCTGGAGAGGCACATCTGGAATGCTAGGCCCAGTTCAGAGCTCTCCAGTATAAAGAAGATGGAACTCCTGGAGCTGGTCCAGTGGAAGGTGACAAAGATGATGAAGGGACTGGAGCATCCCTCCTTTAAGGAAAAACTGAGGGAGCTGGGCCTGTTCAGCTTTGAGAAGAGACCACTGAGAAGGGACATCATCTATGTCTGTAAGTGTCTGAGGAGATGGAATCAATTCTGTCATTCTGTGACATTTTCAAACTTTTTAAATGACAGTATTACAAATATATTATTCCACATTGATATGTCTCACTTTCTGTGTATATAAATGGGATATATTCATATATAGAGATACACTCTCTTTTTTTAATACAACTATGCATTTTTTATAATTCAAAATAATTGAGCATTAATACTATTTTGTGAAAAGTCAGAATTATACTCAGATGCAATATGTGCTAATTTTGGTTTATCAAATTAATGACCCAGATAATTTACTTGATCAGATTTATCCTTAATACAAGCAGAAGGGAGTATAATTCAGTTTTCTGGTTTTCCCATGCTGGAATATGTTGACTGGAATACTTTTAAAGCTTTTGTCTTGTATATGTGCTAGACATAGCTCTAGAACTTCATAGTAGATTCAGCTGATGTAGGAAGTGGTTGCAGCAATAAGTGAGTATGCTTAGTGTCAGAAAAAAAAATCAAATTTTTTGATGATACACTTGAATACAGATTATTGTTTTTATGTATGTGGATTTCATAAGTGACAAGATATGCAACTATATTCTATAGCTTAGATTGAATTTGGACACTGGTGGTGGCTGCTCTAGTACTGATTATGAGCAGCTTTTCTAGAAATGTGAATGCACAAGAAGAATTAGAGTGTTAATACCTGCCCCTTCCTAACTTACTGCTAAACATAAGGATATTTGTTTTCAATTGCTGGTTTTAGTGGTCTTTTAACAAATATTTTTCAAATGTGAGAAATTAGGGACCTACAAAACATGCAGAGGCAGTCAAATCCAATGACTTTAGATGAACTTTAGACTAAAATCTAAAGGTTAGGGAAGCAGCTGTAAGCCTCTACTACACCTGAACTTTAATCAGCCAAGTGCAGACCAAAGGATAACAACTGATTTGGTGAGAAGATCGCCATGTCAAAATAAAAAGTGTGTATCCCTCTTCCTTCAGTAGAAAGGCATGCTACATGCAAGAAATACAAAAGCAGAGATAGATGGAGAAAGAGAAAATTTTTACACATTCTGAGACACATTCATTTAGGAGCAATATTCCTAGGAAAAAAAAATTTAAATAAACAACAAAATCCCACTTTAGCAGCTATACTCATAGAGCACAAGATTAGCATCAGCATGGACAAATTAGTCTAACCAAATAATTTATACCATGAGAATTTTGATGTCATTTTTCTACATTCATGCAAAGCTAATGAATTATCAGAAAATAATCAACATACAAATAATATTTTTAGTCAGTGGACTTTGATTAATCCTCCAGGTTTTAACCTAAAATTTCATCTGGCATTTTGTCTGAATTAGAAAACTTGATATATGGGAATTTAATTTAAAAAGTCTTTTTAACTGGGATAATCCTATTGGAGTAGAAAGTAGCTATTGTTACTCATTAATATTATATATATCATCAGAAATTATAAAGAGGAATATACAGTATCACTTCTGAAGATTCTGTTGTATGAACAGAACCCCCAATATATTATCTGTGTTTTGAATTTTGCTGTTCAAAATTGTGCACTTCTTATTTAATAAGGCTTTTTTGAGCATATGCAATACTGTAAAACTTTCAGCACCTGTTCTTTGCCTGTTTTGGAAGTCACGAGGCAGAAATTAATTTCTTTAAAGAAGTGTACAGAGCACCTAAACCAGCAGTAATCCTTCCTGCCCTGAATGAAGCTTTAAAGGTATTCTCTCTACAATATTCATGATGAGATGCCATATACAGTTCAGTTCTGTTTCTAAAGTGGGAAATAGAAACATATCTCTTTTTTTCTTCCAATGAGATTAATCGCATAAGAAGGTGCTAAACATCAAGAGAAAGAGCGGACTTTATACAGCCATTTTCTATCTCTACACTGCAATGTTAAATTTGACAAAAAAAAAGGTTGTTAGTATTTCAGTTCCTGAGTTATAACCTTGGTTTCTCTGTGTTTAGAGAAAAATCAGGTTATGACTACAGAGCAGAAAAGTTACAAAAAGTATTCTTATTATATCACATTGCCTCTGGGTCAGCACTTAATGCAATTTACGTTTAGAAAGAAGTAGAGTCCCTTTAACCTAATTTTCTATTTGGGAAGTGCAGTAAAATAACCCTTTTGGAACTGGTGCATTAAAGAATGGAGGAAAGCAGAGGAGCAGCAAAGAGAACAAATAATATACTTCCAGTCAGACAGATTGGGAAATTCTACTGGATTTGTTGCGGGTATTGTTGCATCTTAGATTAGGAGAAACTTCGTGCCTTCAATTAAAATAACGCTATAATTAGTTGGTTTTGCATTTTAGGCACTTTTTGTATCCTGCTATTAACAGATCGCATTTTTGTCAAAGTTTCTAAGTCCTAAAACTAGAAAATTACAAGATTGGTCTATCAGAAATGTGTTCCATTATCTTAAAATAAATCCAAAGTCTTACCCTCATACTTTTCTGAGTAAAATTTTTCTACAGGAATTTGATTAAGGCTGTACCTTGTCAATGTAAAACAGCATGTTACATCATATAAATGGCAGTTAGTGGCCAAATTATGTCTCTGAATGGCATTTTATGAGATAAAATTAGTTTGCATGCACATAGGAAAAAAAACCCTGTTTATATACAGTTCAAATAGTTCTGCAAATCTCTCACATGCAGCAACAACAAAAAATCATTGGCTTTAGCTATGTACAATCTACTTGTAAAAGCATGCTGGAACTAAAAAAGAAAATAAAACAATTATAGCAGATGGTGAATATTCTGCTCATGTACACAATGTATTTTTCTGAGTGAAGCACTATTGCTAGTAATGCTTAATAATAAACAGTGTGTGAATGTATTTACTTAATGTAACTTCTGTTATTGTCATTATTTGATAAAAAACTAGAGGTATTCACTGTAAAAGATTTTTTTCTTCAATATTCATAGAGAAGATTTTTAGATTTTTTTTAAAGTAACTTCCTTATTTACATCTTTTTACATCTATGTATCTTGTCTTGTAAATTGCTGTTACCTCAGGCTTTCCTGACTGTTGCTCTCATCTTCAGTCTCAGGTTCAGGCACATGAAAAATGTGTTGGTCCACCCAGTTTCAGTTCATCCCTTCAGAATAAACCAAATGATACTGCTTTATCAAGGATTAAGTAGCCAGAAATAAAAGTTAATGAAGATTTTATTCCTATTATGCTTGGCAACTCTTTGGACATGTTTTTTAATTTTGACTTTGCAATTAAATTACCAAATCTCAGCTTTAGGTTCATTTTCATAAAGAAATTCTATTAACATTTTTAAGACAGCAGGATGCAATACTGACACATGGGAAAGAAATTGCTGAAGTTGATTAAAAAAATGTATGTCAATATCTAGCTATAGCCATGGACAGTTTAGAACAATTAGTACAGTTGTATGCAACCTATCCATTTAAAATACTTCATGAATTATTTTTAAATGTAATGTGAGATTAAATGTACTGTACACAAGACTAAAATGCAGTTTTAGAACCATATCAAAACCACAAGGAAAGACAATCCCTGTGTGCCCTTGGTGGGACAGGTTCTCCCAGCATTCTGTTCCCAGCCTAGTCACAAATTCCGTGGAGGATCTGGGGGTTTCCTTTCGACTGAGGAGCACAGGACTGGATGAAATGCACACAAAGGTGAGGTCTGTGCTACATCCTGGCACACAAGAAACTGCAAAGACTTTTTTGCCTTGCTATGTATAGTAAATATCACTTCAATTATATAATTAACAGATGCCAGAAAAATAAGAAGATAAATAATTAAGTCCATTCTGATAATATGGAAGGGTTATTTTTTCATGCTGGAGATTTAATATTGTTGTTATAATCCCCAATACAAAAAACGTCTAGAAGAAGAAAGCAATAAGGGACTATGCATATATAAAAATGCATTGGTTCCCACAGTTTACCCAAACAAAAAGAGAAATTCTTGCTCGAATGATTTGCTGTAGTCAAGATATCAGTGACAATTTAGGAGATAACCTTAAGAGGACAAAAAAATATTCTTACAGGTGAATTTCAATCAGCCTGATAAAGCATATGTAATTGTATAATTTGTCTTCTTCTTTCTAATTTCTTTGCTGGCTTAGTTGGATACTTTCCCTCTCTACCTACAGCTAAAATTCAGTATTTGGAGCAGTTATTTTTGTACAGCGCAGTAAATATTTTAGTGCCCTTGCATAACATCCATCTGAATGAGTTATTTCTAATCAGGTTTAAAATGTAAAAGCATTTCAGGCTGAATTTTTTAAAAGTCTCTAGATGCTAGATGTATGTGCCATGCATAATGTTACTGAACTCCAGGCTGAAGTGAGGCTTCTTATGAGCCAGTGAAATGCTAAAATTGAGGGGAACCTACAAGTACAGCTACAGGGATTCAGACCTTGTGTTTAGGACGTCTAGAAGGCTCCAGTGCTAGATTGGCAAGTCTTGTGTCTGTGACAGTAGCTACCCCAGTAACTGTGTGAGAAGAATGGATGGGGTCTTGAGCACTTTGACGCTTTTTAGTGCTGCTCTGCCAGTGGTGCCTTAGAGTCCATTTGTCTGCTGGAGCATAATGTGACTGTCTGCTTCATGCTTTCATATTTATATCTAGACCTGGCTCCAGAACTCTTTGGGAGGTAGACAGACTAGCAGTCTTTCTTGGCGCTGAATCCATCTTGTCACTTAGCATGAAAATCTCTCAAAGATTATATTCCTCAGCATTTGATTCTTTTGCCCTGCTAGGAAGGAGAGACAAGGAACATGATTCTGTGTGTATCTTCCCATGGGTTCAATTGAAATTGAAAAATTATTTTTACAAATTTTCAAACAATCTGTTATCTTTATGTTCCCATTTTCCATAATTAGAACACCTTTTCAAAACCGTGAATAGTGAATATTGGGATTTGTCTTCACTGGCATACTTTTTTTGTTTGAATATTTTAGTCAGGTTGGACCACGGCTGACCAATTTTTTGAAATATGGGTGATGGTACCCACATATAGATTCTTAACTATCTTAGCAAAATACTGGCAAGATTGCTAAACTCAAATAAAAGTTAGATTTTATTAATATTCAAAGTATTTTTCTGAACGGTTTAACATTTAGGAAACTCCACAAAAAATTATTGTGTATCTCTGTACTCATAATTTTTATGAGTATCAGGTTACTTGTTAAAAAATCAGCATAAATTTTTGGAATCTTGGCTTAGAATAAAGGAAATACAAACTAAGTTTCCTTACTCAGGTGTAAATCCTACTCCAGCCTTTTCTTTTTAGAATAAAATTTTCTATGGAGTATAAATTTCCCTTCCCTGTTGTAATAAAGCATGTTACAGTCCTTGTGAAATAGTTATGGACAATTCCCTGGTGCTAAGCCCTATTCTTCTTGAGAAAGGGCTTGCAAACTTGGACATCATGTATATTCCTGAGTGGTACCTCTAGAAAAAATTGTGAGTTTTAATTTATTTTCACCCTATCCATGGTTTATTGCCTTTCCTGTTACCAGTAGAGTTATATTAAAAGTTTAAAACTATATTAAATTTTTCCCAGTGTCACTTCAGCACCCTCGTGGCAGTGCATTTCTTGCAGTGCTGCCTGTTTCAGTGTCAGCAATACCATTCCCTTCTCAAGCAGGGAGAGGCAGACAGAGCTGGCAGGAGGGACCAGGGATGCTCCTTTTTTGCTCTGTCTTCCTCCAGTGCCATGTGCTATCAGATTTGTGGCATGTCTCTTCAATCTGTCAGCATCCCCTTAGTGCTACTCAGTCACCCGTGAGGAAATACCTTGTGTGTTGGCAGAGAATGTTCTCTAACAACACCCACTCGCCCAGTCAAGCAGGCTAAAAGGGGCAGCAGACAGCACCTTCACACCAGTGTATGCTAACTGAGATCTCTGTCGATGTGTCCTGACCTCATACGAAGACACAGCAAAAAGGCCTGGGTGAAGAGCAGAGAAAGGCTACTCTTGCCTTGTCTGCTAAAAATGGCAGCTTCCTTTACTCCACTCAGTCAGAAAAAAACACATTGCATACTTGTGTGGGTGTTCACTTGGGTTTTTCTATATACAGATATATAGAGGTATATATACATAAACAAAACTACACACACAATTTCCTTTTTGCAGTATGGGAATGTAACCACTAGATGACACCAAGAGATAGTTCCTATAGACCTGATTTTTCATTCTTTATCCATCTGTCTGTTCAAAAGGTGACATTCTTGCTGAGATTGTAATTAAGATTACAGACGTACGCAAATTAAGTCATCTGGCAATTATTAATAGTTACCTTACTTTAATATTATCAATTACTGTCCTAGAGTGCAAAGAGCTTAGAATTTATGATCATTTGGACAGTGGATCTCAAACATTACCTCTCCTTCCCTGCTGTGCATATCTTTAATTGTCTGCTACAGAAGCATCATTTGTATTTTCACAGCCAATAGTCTGCTGGTGCTCCTGCAGCAAACTTTCCTGTTGCAGTGGTTTACAATTCATGTCTGAGAATCCACAGAAGGTGAAAACTCATCAAGTCTTGCTGCAAGACTATGTATTTATACCAGATGAGAATTAACTCTTTTGCCCTACCCTGCCACCTTTATTACTTCTTTGAAATAAACTAAAACTACAGGGTTTGATAACAAGAATGAAGAAATGCTTGTCTTTTCTTGAAAGAATGTAAACATTTATAATTTTATATGGTTTTTTGAGACTTAGGTTTTGGTCATGAAAAAGAAGGAGCAGGCTAAAATTGTCCTTTTACATTATTTTATTAATAAACAGTTACATTACCAGATAAACAACAACAACAAAAATGTATAAATATCCAAGGCCAACAGGTCTGAATGGATGTTACATTACACAAAATGGCTGAAATCTCTAAGTGGTGGACAGAAATTTATTCCCATGTGTCTAAGATCATAAAAACAACATAGTACAAGTCATGTCATCCACAAATAGAAATTAGACACAGACCCTGCTTGAAAATAGAGATAATTCATTTAGCCATGAAAAATATGAAAGTCTTATGGAAACAATGCTCTTCAAAGATTTTTAGCCATTCCTACCTCCTACCCCCCAATCTTCAGGTATTAACATAACTAAGCAATAACTTTTTTACAGAAAGAAATAATTCATAAATATTAACTGGCTACAACAACAAAAATACCGGAAGGATGGAGAATAGCTTTTCTTACATGTGTGTGTTAAAAATATACCCATGCGTTTCCTGCACTTAAATATTACTGCTTAGAAAAACTTCAGCAATTCCCCACTGTGTCTATTGTGGCCATCATTGTAATGATAGTAAAGGGAAGTATTTATGAGGAACTTACTGGTGAACTCTACATAAGCGAAAATGGGGAATACAACACAAAACTTCTGTTGAGCCACATCCCCACTCACTGGGGGTTTTTTAACAGTAGTTCATATTTTTAAGCATTTTTCTGATGAGGCAATAAATTTGAAAGTCACAGATGAAACCTCTCAATCACAGCTTGCCTGAGTGGTTCAAAGTGATTGCTGTCATCCCTGCTCTGCGACACAGTGAGACCTAGGAGGTGCACAAGCATCCACCCTGTGCTCTGCCCCTGCTCCAGAGACAACTGCTTAAATTTCTGAGTGCAGGAGACGAACCCAACCACCTGGTCCAGATCAGGAGCTACTGGGAGGCACCCATTCTCTGTAGGCTCATGGCCCTGCAGAAATCACAGTGCCAACCACACCATGAATGCAAGCCTTGGTGTGAGGTGAGAAGCCTGCCAAGGCTGACTCCTGGCAAAGGGAAAATAATAAATCATTGAGAGTATGAAAGGGAGTCATTGTGTAAAGAAATTATAAAGGTTATAAGGAGGGATCACATGCCTGTTGTATAGGAGAGAAGAAATGAAGTCTTATTGTAACCCAAGGAACTCGGGGACGTGATTTCTGAGAACACACAAAACCCACCATTAGCTTTGGTAATACAATTAAGAAAGACTTTCTTGACCAATGACTTTATGGAAATGTGGTTTGCACAATGTCTTAAGATTCCTCAGAATAAAGTGACGAATGCCTGCGGAATGTAATTTCTATGTAATTGCTATGGTGATTAGTACAGGGGCTCTGCAACTACTAGTTTGCAAGTACTTGAATAGGAAAAAATGACACTTTCATTTTACATTTTTATAGGTAAGACAGACTTTACCTGAACTTTGCTTTTTTTGAGGGGTTTGGTTCATTTTTTTGTACCAGAAACCACCTGGAAATACTTCCTGTAAAAAGTCTTGGAGATCATGCTTTTCAAACAAAGAGAGTGCATATCATAATTGTTTGATGTTTGATTTTTATTTCACATCTGAAAAACAGATCCCATTTTTATGTGGAACAATGACAATTGTCAGTGAAAGCACCACATACTCTGTTTGACTCTGTTGTTAAAAATCCAACTTGTTTTGCCCTCAGCAGTTTTACAGGCAGTTCAAATTGCCTCATAAAACTCTAATGGTTTTCCTCATACACAATATGCATTGTGTGACAGGCACAGAAAACACATCTTATCACAGTTTATGCTAGATAAAATATGCATCCAACTGGATCACTGGTCCACCTTCAACAATTTTTAATTGTAGAATAACTCTGAACAATATACTACCAAGTAACACACATTTTTTAATTTAAGCCTTTTAAAAGTAAAGCAATGGCATATTCATGTGTATTAGCACTTTTATGTCTTCTATTGTATCATAGATGGGAAGGTTTTAACAATATAAGAAAATATTTCGAATATTTTTGCAGAGGTCTTATTTTGTTAGAGAAATAAAGGTCTTTATGTTGGGGGAACTTTACACATAAAGAAAGCTATAACGGACCTATTTACTGTGTTCAGAGGAACGCATAAACCATGGCATTTTTTAGCACCTTATAATTTATGTAGGAGAAATGCAGGACAGATCTGTAGGACAGATGAGAATTGTCCCAAGCTATCTGATTATTTTTCTTTCTAAATATGTTAAGTAATATTATGCTATCAATAATTTAAAGTGTGCAAAATCTGAAAGTCATTTCTCAGAAATCAAGATATCTGGTTAGAAGTTTCTTGTAGTGTTGTTTATCATATTTGCCAGATTCTTTTCATCTGCTATTTATATTTTTCATTTTATAGGACACTGATTTCACACTTTCAATATTTTTGCAGAACTGTGAGGTTTATGCATCTAAATGTTTTTAAATCTTGAGTCTTTATTAAATCTTTTCAGTTCAGTATTGCAGCTATTAAATATATAATCTAAAATACAAAGTCCTGACACAACAGTTGGCTCACTGGAGTGGAAAGCATTTTTAGAAGTTTGTATGGGAGCTGCAACATCTAGGGTATGATTAGTAAGTCTTAGAAGATTAAGGGGATTTTAGTCTAGTTTTGTCGTTTAATTCTGTTAAGTTGCCTTGGTGTCCTGTGGAAGCATTCAGTCACATCAGCTCCACCCTGCGTGGGGTTGGCTGCTCCCTTTCACTGTCTGAAAAAAAATTACAAATACAAATGTATGGTTGCTCATACAAGATATGTAGCTTCAAATTGGACACATTGTGGTTACCCTTAGACTCAAATGTTTAATCAGAACTGACTTCCAAAAACTATGTGGCATATAATATTTGGCAAAATATTATTAGATGTAGTTGTAGTATTAATGATGTTAGACATTATTAATAATTATTATCATTATTATAGCTGTTGATAATCAAAGAATACAAGCAATGCAAAACTCATGGGGACAAATAATACTTTTTTTATGAGCCAGCTAATACAGTTTGAAAAGATAAACCAGGACACACAAGCCTTTGACAGACCTGAAATGGAAGCAACAAGCTTCAAAGGTGACCTGGGTTTATCTTGACCATATTTTGTATTAGCACCTGCAGACAGGCATAGTGGAGATCCATTGTTCAAAGCCCTGTACAAATAGAAAATAAGAGACGGTTCCCGCTCCACTGAGTTCACAAGCCAAACACTGAGCTAGGGAAAAGCAGGAGGGCAAACAGGCACGCAAAGGCTAAGCTTTAACAGCTCACTAACAGAACCAGAAAGGAACTTGCATCTCCTGGTCTGCAATCTAGGCCCAAATTGCCCAGAACACATTTGAAAGGCAAATAGCAATTTTTACCTCCTCCCTCATAACCCTTAACCATAGAAACTTACATGTTAGAAGGTCAAGACGGACCCTATGTGTGTCAGTGCCTGGGGCCTGGTTCTGCAAATCACTAGTCTGAGCTGCAAAATTACTACCCTGCAAACTCATGGAAATTCAGTAGTAGAAATCCACTGGTGGAAAGACAGCAAGTCCCATGGCAAAGAAACAATTGATGGGATGAAGTCCTTTATCTGGAATTTCTTATTTTTATTCATTTTATAAACACTTATCATAGTTCTGAAAGGTACACTTAGCCACCATTTTTACTTGTTGATTATTAACAGCTAATTTAAGATTAGCAATTTGTGGAGACTTGATATATCAGAAAGTAGGTTTAAAATAATGCAATGATCTAATTTACTTTTTCCCCCATTTTTCTGATAGAAATATTTCTTTATTTTTTTCCCCATTTACAGGTGCAGAATTAAAGAACATGTTCACTCACTATATTATTGGTGCACTTAAGTGAAGTGTTCCAAAGCATATAATTACTGTGTAGGTTTATGGCCCTGAAGTAGATTGGGATAGTGGTGCTGCATATCCATGATTTGAAGGACATACAGTGATGATTATAGAGGCAGTACTCTACATCCATTCCAGCCCTTTTGTGTTTAGCTGGTTGCCATGGCAAATAATTGGATAGAATTTAAGCCACTTTCTTCCAAGCGGGAACTTCATAATTTTACCCTTCACATAATTTTGAACATACTTTTAAAGATTCTTAAAGTTTATGCAGGAATGGAATGCAGACTTGGAATGAAAAAAAATAGATTTCTATACATGGAAGGACAGTTGGTTTGGAGGTTTCTTAATTTCATTTTTTTTTTTTTTAAATCCTGAGGATTCCGTTTTCTTAATAACATGATATTGCAAAATTTGAGCCTAGTGAAAATGAAGAAAAATTTGCAGTCAAAGGGATAGGAAATATGAAAGTGAATGATCAAATACATCTTACTTTAGCAATTGGTATCAAATAAAAACAGATGGATAATTTTATGCTCTCAGTTTCCTAAACGTATTTAGCTAAAAATTTTTTTAAGCTTTGAAAATGTTGGTCATGTTATATTTATGGTTCAAGGTAAGCATCTTTCATATCCTTATTTTTCAATTTGGTTCTTTTTCTGAAGACATGGTCAAACTTTTGGAAAAATCTGCTGTGATTCCACATCAGTGCCTGACATATGCCACCCTGACTCAGTTTATTATCCTATAGACTGCACTATCAACTATAAAGCCTCAGCAAGCATTTCACAAGACACTGCAATCATGGCAAAGACAAACCTCCTCTGCTTATAGTGATATTTTACTGTGGGGTTTTCTGGAGATTCAGAGAACACAAGCGTGTCTTGTCCCGTTACATTGGTCCAGAACCTGGCAGGACCATTGCTGCCTTCTTGCCTTTAAAGCAAGCAGTACTCTAAGGGAGCAAGAAAGAACAACTGTTGCTATAACCTGTACCCATGGGGAAGGCCATGGCTGCGTCCACCCCATTTCCCTTGAAAGATAATTTGTACCTACTGTTTTAGAGAAACATCACTCCTAAAGTAATCAACTTGGACATTAAAGAAGGAGGTGACTTTGATCCCTGTGGAGAGGGTCGTATCTGCCTGCATTTTCTGTGACTAAAACAGGCGGAGAGAGTAACTTAAGACACCCTGAGAAGGATACCTTTATTTTCATTGGTTAGACAGGAAACCTAAGCCCTTTTCTTGTTCATGTGTTTAAACCTTAAACATAACCATTCCCTTATACAGATACTGAGTGACCTGGACTGTGACTGTCTTGTGATGTGGGCACCACAGCAGTGTGCCTGATCTTCCTAATTTTTTATCACCTCTCATAATAATTCTATTCCTTGTGATCAAAAAAATTAAAACATTACTCTCATGCTTTGATTTGCACTTCTACCTTCCAAACTTCCTAACAAACTAGACTGTCATTTTGCTGTTCCTTTGAAAGAAGTATCCAACCCAAGATTCAAAAATTAAATACTGACACTGAGTAAGCCTGGTTATTTTAGAAACTAAATTAATAGAAAGATTGGAGATTTAAAGTTAGTTCTAATCAGCAGTGTTATTTCTCTAATTTGCCTTTTTGCAATCTTGATTTAGTGCTGAAAGTAAGAAACTGAGTGAGAGGTTTTGTTGTAGATTTGACAACACTGAATAAATACAACAGGATATGAAAAGAAGAGGTCTATTTTCCAAATGCATTCATCTGCACTTTTCAGGGGTTTTTTGTTTGTTTTGTTTTGAGGTTTTTGTTTGTTGGGGTTTTTTGTTTGTTTATTTGTTTGTGTTTTGTTGGGGTTGTTTTGGAAATGTTTTTCTGATTATTTTTAACCTTTACTAAAAGATTCAGCATTCAATCATGGATTATTTTAGTAGAATTTTTCTATCTACAAGGTGGCATATTTTTTTCAGAGTGGAACTTAGTAGTAAATTATTTTTTTTAAATTATGACCTGCCTAGAATATAAAATAAGAGAGCTTCTAGCTGACTTGTGAATTAATCAACTTTGGGGACCTTCTTTGAGTCTCTTTTGTATGGTGATGACAATCCACATTTTCTTTTCTTCTACCTAGCTCCAAGTACCTGGCAACAAATTTGTTGTACCTGCATGTCTTTGATAAGGACCCTTGACTGGTGTGAAATTTGTATGTGGAGAAAACCAAAGAGAAAATCTGGAGTATCCTTTGGCCTCTTACTAAAACATTCTTCTTAATGAGTTTTGAATTTGCATGTTGTTGCCTCTCTGAAGATGTATTGCAGTTCAATGCAGCATAGGCCATTGTAGCCTCTTTTTGTTGAGCAGAACTATGGTTAGTTCCTGTAAACAGATATTGTGGCATCTTTAAATACTGATTGAGATAACTTAAAATTCAATTTGTTAATAGCATTCTTAAAATTTTGGTAGAGATTGAAGGATAACATACCAAAGAGGGAAAGCATCTACAGGATGAGATGGAGAAAAGAAAATATAAATACTACCACAACATACTAAAACCCTATGTGAACTATAGACCAGAAGGATTGGGATGGATAAGGCAGCTAGACTAGAAATGCCTCATCATATTATAGATCTGTCTCTTCTGAGCAGGTTAGGAAAGGTCCTTTCATTTCTTACATCTTGCATCAAGTGCTCCCAGAGATTAAGAGACAATGCTAAGGGAGGTCAGTTGTGTCCATGCCACAAAAAACTAATCTAAATGTTCCCAGTGTGTTCAGTACCATCATAACACACAAATTATTGCAGTTAGAGTTCATATCAAGGGGAAAACCTGGGAGTCAAGAATAGGAGGCTCACCTGGGCAAATATATGAAAGTACATGGAAAAGAAACAGGAGGAAAAAAAAAAAGAAAAAGCTATTGATAAGAACCTCAACTCTGCACAGTGGGCAGCTGCTACATTGAACTAGAAGATGTACGTACACTTCAAAAGGAATTGCCAAGGCAAGTCACTGAATTTCCCTGCAGCATAAAGCTGTAACTACAAAACATGCTGGCGAGTCTCTCCTGTCAAAATTTAGGAAAATTGACGACATAGTAACATCTTAGGCCCCTGAAATGTTTTATTCCATATGCCTAAGCTCTTTTCCCCAACCAGTTCAACAACAGCCAAATAATATCTCTTGCTCTGCATTTCTATGTCTTCCTGTTTTAAGCCTTGGCAGATTTCACCTACATCTTTCGTTTTTTGTTGTTGTCGAGGAATTGAAGAATCAGTGTGATATTCCAGGCCCTTCATGCCCACAGCTCATCTCAACACCTCTGTTCCACAGAGCTGCTACATTGCAGATTGTGAGGCCCACAAACATTGGCCACTCTATCTATTTAGCAAGTATTACAAAAGATACCTAGGTATATTTGGGTTTAAATTATGAACAACATATTAAGGACCAGTCTGAAAGCCATTTACACTCTTTCCATTACAATTTCTTTAAATTGGAGTGTTTATCTAATTTTTGCAGAGTAAATTAGTCCTGAAAAATCTTTAAGAAGTTTAACAAAATCTTTGTTACCTTCATAATAGATTATGTTTGTCCCATAATATGGGAGTCCTTAGTAGGATCACTACTGTCTTATATAGTTTTTTCAAGGCAATAATTTTTAGAAAATTGATTCTTAAATTTTTTTAAAAGAAAATTTTATTCGCAGTAAAAAAATATATTATTCTGTAAACCAATATTTTTTCATATTTACTTGACAAATAAAATCCTATTGTTTAATTGAGCCATCATTTCATATGTAATTTATTTTATATACAATAATTTGTAATTTTATAGTAATGTTTTTTTATTTGTTTGGGATTACATAGAGTTTTCTTACGACCATCAAAATATCCATAGGTTTCAAAACGCGGTTCAAAATATCTGAGCTACCTATTAGACCACGCCTGGAGATGAATGAATTCTCAGTATTGTCTTAAAGTACTGAAAAAACCCCTTTTAATCTCACACAATAGTTACAGCTTGCAGCAATACACCTCTATTTCTGTTGGCTTCCTCAAGATAGGTGAAACACAATACAAAGCAAAACCAACTCAGTCCATAGTGGAATTAGTTTATCAAACAATGCATGAGTCCCGGTGTAAAACAGTTAAGTTTCATCTACTTGGTTGGCAAATGCACCACAGAACAAAGAAGTGCACCACACCTAAAAGTATTGCATTTTTTTGCTCGCCTATGTTAGATGGAGTCTGAGTCTAAAGACAGAGAAAGTGCTGGCCTCTCATTCTGGAAATTTCATCCAAGTTTTTCAGTCACAAAATTACTAATATGAAACATTTTTTGGATAAAAAATAATACATATGGTCAGATTCAATAATTTTCCCTGAGTATAATTCAGATTTCTGAAAGAGCTTTGTCCTATTCCTGAACAGTATTTCATATTCAGGCCAGACAACCTATGGTCTGAGGTGACTAAACCCCAGACTGTCACCTCATATATAAGGGCTCAGTGTAGACAAGTGGGGAAATGCTGGAGTGATGGGTCAAAGCCCATGGTGCGAGGTCCAACAAGGCTAAGTGCCAGATCCTACACTTCAGTCACAACAACACCATGCTGCATCCAAGACTTGGGGCTGGAAAGATGCTAATCAAGTGATGCTTTCAGAGTCAGTCTCAGGGATATAATATTTTAAGCTTCCTCCTGGGGTACTGTAACTTTTTCATCATTCCTTATTTCAGCCTTTGGTCACAAACAAACTATCTACAGCAGATTTGTGCTCTGCTGCCTGCAATTGAAAGCTAGACAAAAGTTCCCCTCAAGGGATTGTATAGGTTTTGAGCTAGTTATGTTTTTTTCCTAGCATGAAATAATCAGAGAAAATAAATTGTAATTAAAAATTCATCTTCTGTAAGTACTAAAGCACCATTTAAATTACTCTGTAACATTCTAGAAGACAGGCACATAAAAAAAAAAAGCAGTGACAAAATAGGTGTGTATTAAACAGCATTATCCCAGCAAGTATGACCTATTTGTAGTCTTAAAGATGAATAAACAAGGTTTTTTGACCATGCCTCTTTTCTTATAAAAATGCCGTAAGTCTGTAGGAAGAGTGGGCATCTTTGTTATTCCAGAGGAGAGCAACATCCCATCTACCCATACCTACCATTGCACTAGAGGGGGGCCATGAGGGGCAATACAGGGCAAGGTCATGCTGTATTTGATTATCATCACCTTCGTGGAAATTCAGACTGCAGACTGCTTCAAGCACAGCCTGGCACCTGCAGAGGGGAAGAACAGGGAGCTGGCTATGCATCCTTGGGTAAGTTGTCTGTTACATTGTGCTCAGGCATGAAGAAGTAGAGATGTGTCTCACTGTGGGTTCTTATCTCTATTTTCTTTCTTTTGAATGATAAAAAACATTATAAAAAATTTCAGGAATTTTAGCTGCCATCAGACATTCCTTCTAATACAGGCTTCATTTAATTACGTCATATACTCTCGCCAGGGAAGAGTGTGATGAAGATGTATCCAATTTTGAAACAATATTCAGAGAAAAACCCTTTGCCCTGCCTGTCTGAGCTGGAAAATACCACATGACATTGTGTTCTTGTTTCTATCTCACTGCAAATCTACATTCTCTGTGCCTTCTCTTGCCCTGCTAATCAGCAGGCCAAGAAGGAATGGCATAATCAACAGGCAACAAACACATGTTCACATTCATAGACTATCAAGTTGAAGAGGATCTCAAGGATCCTCTGGCCCAACTTTCCTGGTAAAAGCACTGTCTATGCAAGATGAATCAGCACCCCGTTCAGATGAATCTTTAAAGTGTCCAGCACTCAGGAATCCATCACTGCTCTGGGGAGACTGTTCTTATTGTGAGAAATTTTCCTTGTGTCTAGCCAGAATCTCCACAGGTGCAACTTGTACTCTTTAGCCCTCATCTTTTCCATGTGACTCCTTCGATAAAGGGAGCCTCCATCTCCTTTATAACCACTCTTCAAATATTGGATATAAATATATAATATAGTCTCCTCTAAGCTTTCCTTACTTAAGGCTGAACAAAGCCAGTTCTTCCAGCCTTTCTTCACATGGCACATTTCCCAGACAATGATGATCTTTGTCATCCTTCTCTGGATGGTCTCCAGGTAATCCATACCTTTTTTGTATGGCAGGGGCTAAAACTGAACACAGTTTTGAGGTTCGGCCTGGCAAGAACTAAAAGTGGAATAGTGACTTCATTTCTGCAGGTCATGCAATCCAGTATCCTGTTTCCTTTTTTTATACAGAAGCAACTGTTCACTCATACACACCTTGTTCTTTCCTCCAGGAGAGGGGCCATACAGCGACGGCAAAGACAGAATTGGAGAAAGTGTCAAGAAAACTGCTTTTTCAGTGCTGATAGTGACTGAGTCACCTCTCCTGTTTAATGGCAGGCTGATTTGTTTGCTTTTTGTTTTGCTTGTTTCCATACTTGAAGAAAGAACCCTTGTAGTTTTCGTTATGTCTGGCCAATCTAAATTTGACCTGAGGTTTTGCTTTTCAAACTGCATCTCTGCATGCCCTGGAAACGCCCTTGTAGTTCTCCATGTGACCTGTTCTCCATCTCTGGTATAGTTCTCTTTTGGTTTTGAGCATATTCAAATGCTCTTAGTTAAGCCAAGGTGGTCTTCTGCTCTGCTTACTTCCTTTCCCTTTACTTTTCAGTTGTCCACATTGCTGTCAATGTCCTGAATATACTTGAAATGCCTGTCACCATGCAGAGTGCTGTCGTACTGTTCTTTTGGAAGGAGCAGTGCCTTTAATCCAGAAGCATGACTTCTTTCTGCAGTACTCTCTCTCTGTGCACATATTAAACTAAAAGTGCCCTTTTCAGGTCTGGTTTACTGGGTGGGGCTCTGTCTGGCTTCCCTGGCCTGTGGCAGGGCAGGCAGCCACCTCCTCGCCCCGCCTGTGGCACGGGAACTGGGAGGCTGTCTCTTAGTGGGACAGCTGACCTTCACTCAGATGGTGGCTCCTCCTCAACAATGAAGGTTGGGGCAGGCTCCTTGGTAGCTTGAGGAGCTGAGCAGGCAGTCTGTACTCCTTCAGGCTGTATACATTTGGCCTTTGACCCTCCACAAATGCCTGTTCCTGCTTTGTCCTGCTGTATGGGATTGCAGAATAGGACTGTTGCTCCCCTGACTCTGTGACCATTTGGCTCCCTCCTCACCATGGCAGACTTGGGTACATCATACATCACAGTCATGGAGCCCAGCACTGTTAGCAAAGCCTCAATATGAACTTCTGTCTTTTATATCAAAAAACCAACACACCCCCTTAGACACAATTCTTTTATATCCGATGCCAGAGTTGTGATGCAATAGTGAGGCAAGTTCAGTAGAGAAAAAGGAGAATTCATATTTTTCTTTAAGTAGCAACCCACTAGAGACCATTAGGGCTATCTTCTACATTTGAAGCTGATAATTATCTTATCTACATTATCTTGTCTTAAGCTGCTTTTCTTAAATGTATCACTTGGAAGGAAGTTTGGAGACCCAGCGCTGATGGCAGGGACATAATTTAAAAAGCTTTTTTCTGCAAATGCTCAAGTATTGCGAGACTTTATACAGGCTGTGAATGAGAAAATTGTATCAATAAAAATATGAGGATAATAACAGAATAGCATTAGCTTCAGTAGGTTCTGGACTGAATTCCTTCTCACCTGGTAGAGAAAATAAATTACCTGTATATATTAGTTGATGACTTTTGAACATGTGTGCTGGCAAAGCTAGCTAGTTCAATCCCTTTTGCCAATACACCCAGCTCACTAAGGTCTGAATTTCATCAAACTTCTGGAGTTTGATGATTCTGGAGTTTGATGATTTCTGTTGTGAATCACTGTTACGATTCTTTCTTTTTCTAGAAATAATGTCAATTTAATTTAAATTTGTAACAGCTTTCATTACATATTGTTTCATTAATACCACAAATGAACACTGAGGAGGAACAGAGAATTATATTTCTGGTAGGCTCTGCTGTGCTACTGTTGTTGATTAATATGTATCTAATTGGCTAGGAAGTACTTCAAATATTTTAAATTCATTCTTGCAAGTATGAATAACTCTAAAAGACAATAAAACATGCTATGGAAATGCAGTATGCATAATATGGGTCTATCTCATTTCATGTCTAGAACAATAGAACTCTTAAAGGTTCCTCTCTTGATTTTTTACTCTTGCCTGAAAAGATTTAATTTTCTTTTATGTTATTTCCTTTGGCATTCCATTCATCACAATTTAATCTGATGCTATTTAAAACTTATCAGGTTTTTTTGTATTTTAATATATTACTCCAATACCTACTTTAATGTTTCTCTCCACATGAAAATAGAAAAGAGTACACATCCCTCAATTTTTTCTGTTGGCCTTACTACAATAAATATGAGAATTAGGCTTTATGTTATTACCATGCATAGATCCATTAAATGAACATAAGACCTGGTGAGAGGTTATAGTATCATTGGGATAAACCTCAAGTACAGTTGGGAGTATACGGCTGACAGTGTAAGGTTGGAGTGTATTATTGCTTTTATAAAACTCACACTTCTTTCTGTGACATCAGTAATGGACTCTAACGTGTGCAGATGTTGTTGTGTAATTACACATCTGAGAATCTGCATTATCTAATTGGGATTGTCACTGCCCGGCAAGCCATGCATGTTGGACAATTAATCCTATCAGGAATAGGCCTCCTTAGGCAACAAAAAGGATCTTCAAAAGAGATATAGACAATTATCAAAATTATTCTAAAACATACAACCAAGAGAAGAAAAGAAAAATAAAATCAATTCTAACGTAAAATGTATATGACATTTGTTGGTTTTGTGCCTTCTTTCTTGTGCATGTCATTGTCTTGGTAGTAAGAGATTCTCTCACTGAAATCATCAGTGTTCAAGCTCAGCTGACAAATTAGAGACAGTCTCTCTGAACCTTGTAAAATAAGGACAGAAAACCTTTGATTCAAATAAGTTATAAAGACATTAGGTTTTTTGCATCATACTCTGCCTGTTTGTATTTCTCTTCCAAATACAAGCTGTAGTAATATTTTCTTGTCATTTGTATTCCTGCATCAAAGTATTTTATGTTTTAACTGGTGATGGAAAATAATAATAAAATGTGTGGTTAAAGCAGGTGCTGTTTGTAGTGTTTATATAAACACATTAGCACTCTTTTGACACAGCATGACCTGAACAAGTAGTTCATCCTACTAGTAACAGGGAAACAATAGCTGAGCGTGCCAGAGCCGAGTTCATTCAGATACTGCAAAATTAACACCAGATTATGAATACGCTTGCCACTGGTAATTAATCGTGAAAATTGCTGGAGGAGTTCCCCTACTGTGAGGGATATTGGCAGAAGTATTTACTGCTAATAGGCCTTGTTTAAGTTTTTTTTTTCCCCACCCCCTTAGAGATAAAACTTGCAATAGACTGCACAGGGACTGGCAGACTATTGCATATTCCTTTGGCCTTTTTTCTTGTTAACATTTCTGAATATCACCAGCGTTTTCCTTTCTGTTATTAGAAACATACATTGTGTGTTTACATTCAGACCATTAAACTGTCCTTCACAAGGAGGATAATTTCACAATCTGGATACTGTTTTTCTATATTCCACAGTGATCTAACATTACCACATATTTTGTAGCAGTAATTTAGGGACATCACAGAAAGAATTTTTGTATTTCAAATAATGTACAAGCTTTTGTAACCTTAGGTAGTGGTTACATGATGTACAAAATCTTTGATGTGCCTATCATTTTAAGCAATTTTCTGTATATATGCCTTTTATTATGTGCTTTTAAAGTGTAAAAAATTACCAAGATGTTTTCAATCTATGGTAAATAAAGGTAAATGAAAATGAATATATTAACTAACTAAAAATTAAAAAATTAAATAAATTAACTTGTGGCAGGTCACACACACTCCTCTACATTATTCTAAAACAGTTTATTACATATTACATATTTCCTCCTTTAGAAAAGAATGAAAAAAATATACCCATCGTGACTGGTTTTTGACAGGTGTGTTTTTTGATAGAAACAAAAGCCAGTTTTGTTGTGAAATTAATGAGGGATATTTCTATTGAGATTAATGAAAGTGGGGTTGAGGTCCATATATGTTAAAAATTTTACTATTGGACAATATGGAGGTTATGGAGGCATTTATTGCTGATTTTATGATGAACAGTAGCAATTCTTAGCCCATATATGCCAATATTTGATTAAGTCTCCATATAACATATTGTTTAGGCAATTTAGTTGATAATTGCAATAATTTGATTTTTATAAGACTTTTTAGATTGATCTTTTCAAAAAAATGTTTAACTATTTCTTTTGAGAACTTGTTAAATATTTTTCCATTGTTTTTAATGAGAAAAGTTTAGGCCTTCAATATTCAGCAGGCAAGCACTAGATCTCGTATTTCTTTATTAAAGGTTGCTGCTTTTATTCTTTTCAAAACTATTCAGAATCTGAACTTCATTTTCTTAATTAGTATTTTTCCTTATAAAACACATACTCTTCATCCTTCCCTTTCTGAGTCCAGTCAGTCTAAACAAAATCATAGAGTTATATTTTTCTGTGGGTTAGGTGTATATTTCACGGCCTATATTTAAGCCCAGTGCAGATTGTGGAGACAAAGTAGACAATAGACAGACCACCTTAGAATTCAACCATTCATACTGAAATTTTTTTTTAATTGAATTTTTATTTTTCTTTGTGGCTTCAATAGTTTCAATTAAATGGAAGTCCTTTCATTAGCATTTTTTTTAAATTTTATTCATCTAAATAGAGGGACTTATGAGCGGCTGGCATATTTCAGTGGGAAAATCACAGAGTCCAAAGTAGGCCACATTGCTCTAAACAACTACACATTATTTTGAAGATGCCTTGCAAATATTTGTTCATGATAACATGCTGTATAACCTTTCCTCTGTCTTTCCCTCAAATACTCTGAGGCATACTTTCTGTAGCCAATCCCTCAGGCAGCAAGGAATAACATCTAACAATTAGCAGCTGTCACATTGTTCCGACAGAGAATAAAATATTGCAGAAGGTTAACTGTCCCAGGTTTATTTTCAGAGTAACAATTCTGGTAATTTCTTACTTTCTTTCATGCTTCTAGCATGAAAGTTTTATATAATTCAAAATTTTTGTATTAAATTGGTTGTAGTACCAAACCATGTTGTGTTTCATTCATGTAAAAAACCACTAAATTTCATTCAACAAATTACTTCTAATTTAAGTGCAGTTGTAGTTTTAGGTATGTGAAGGCTAGATTCAAAGCAGGAAAAAGGTCTTGGAATAAGAGCTCTTTTCCTAGGTATCACAACAGCTATCTAGTATTACCTTTTTTTTTCTCTGAGAAAGGAAATGTTCAAGGCTTTACACACTGCTTTCACAAAGACAGTCATATTATTCCCGGTGTCCTTTATATCTTTCCAACTTCATTATCCATTTAATTTAGCACTTTTGTTTTGATGATTGTTTAAAAAATGCACTCCATATTATTCAAATAATAATGAATTTTAAAAAAATTAGGCCTTGTGTTGCAAGGGACATCTGAGGTCAGGTACCCTAATTCTCAATGAATAGCAATTAATCTATGTCACTTTTTGTTCTACACGGTATGAAAAAACATGTCTGACTTCTGGTAATATTAAAACATGTTTGTTGAGGTAATAGATGTTATTAATCATTTATATTCTTGAGAGTCTTAACAGCTTCCTTTCTCAGATATCTTTATAAAATGACATTACCATCAATTTTCTTTTGTTTTTAAGTCTTAAAAATGTCGCTATTTGTATGACAGGGGAGCTCTGTTTTTGATTGCACAAATAATGTTTCTGTAATGCAATTAAGTAAATGATAATTTTAATTTTCCCAATCAAACTATTAAACTTTAATATATGTCAAAATTTGCTGATACATTGTGGAAATTGAACACTGTTATGAAAAACAATGAAAAAATAGATGTCTCCAGATAATTGGTTGTAGGAATCAAAAAAAAAGATTTCTTCATATAATCAGAAAATCCTTGATTTATAAAGAAAAAAGATAGAGTCAAGTTTATTTCCACAGGGCTGTGGCCAAATTCACTATAAGCAGGTCCATGTCCTCAATGACAATATAACGCAAAATAAGGAAATAAAATTAATGACCTTTCTATAACAGAATTGTGTGCGTCCAAACCCAAAACATCTGCATACATGTTTGAGCTAGACTGTAGAGGGCTTTCTCTTCATCTAAAGGAATAATTTCTCTTTTCTGAGGCTCTCCTTTGAAGAGAGAAAACAAAGGGTAATGTAGTGTCCTATTCTGTATGGACTGCATTGGACCCTGGTGACCTTGAGAGGGATCTGCATCTCTCAAATGACCACTTTTCAACTTCCTGTAAGACAAATAGTCCTGCACATGTAAAATGTTGGTGTGTGCACGTACAAGCACAGTATCTGAGTTAATCATGCTGGGTTGGGCTCTCAGGGCCCTTCAAGCAGCACTCTTCACTCGCCATTTTGCTAATGGCACAAGGACTTATGCCACCCTTGAAGACAAAGTCAGATTTTAACAGGCAGCTTGGAATTTCCTGGCAGCCATATCATACTTACTCCTAGCATTATTTACACGCAGTGTTGCCTATTGTGACCTAATCTTTTTAAAATCCAAAGCGGACTAAACATTTCCAGCACCCCAAGCAACAAATAAGTGAAAGTGGCTGAAAAGGATTGATTTATCATCTGAGTACTTTCTTTACATGACTCTGAAGGAACTATTATGAACCATCTTGACAAAAAGCCATTTTTAAAAAGTGTGCCTTTCATGTATATAACAGACTGTGTAATTACAGCATATGGGGTAAATAGTATATTTTTAAAAAATTATTATGCATACCAAAACACATGTTTACCTTAAGACTGTAGTAGCTTTGAGGCAGTTATTGTAGTCCATCAGATAAATAGCACATGTTTCCTAAATGCTGCACAAATGTATGTTATTATGCAGTATGTGTGTCATTATATAATAGGCTGCAGTGGCTTTGAAAAAAACTATTCTGTTGTGTTAATACTTCTAAAAAATCATGACATCATATTTTTACTTGCCTATGTTAGAAATAAAATAATAAAAAGTAAAACAAAGGAATGTACAAAGGGAACTTTGAATAAATAACTAAATCTCCCAGCCTTCCAACTCCACAAAAATCAGTAGGGGTTTTATTTTTATCTTTCACCATTTCAGGGCCTTTCAGGTAGAACAGAAGAGTCTACTCAATGTAGTAAGAAAGGGAGTAAAAGCTTTAATTTTGTGTGTTACTAATGTCCTATTTCTTTTTGCTAGAGCAAAAGAATAGAATTTGCTTAGCCTTGACATCAAGTTTTCTTTATCAAGTATTCTCTGCTATGATACATTCAGTCTTCTTACACTTGTATGGTATTTGCTGGAAGTATTGGAATTATTGTTCTTGTTATAGGCCCTACAGAACTGAAGTAGCACTTAAGCAGAAAATACTAAGACAAACAGAAAAGGTTTAAAAAATAAAAACAAAAAACAAAACAAAACAAAAACCCCAAAAAAACCAAACCAAAACAAAAAAACCCCCAAACAAACAAAACCAAAAGCAATTAAATGATTGAAAAGAAACAGCTTCTGAAGACACATAAGAGAATACCAACCCAAAATTTAAAAATGGGTTTGAGTGTATGAGGGTATTCATTAGGTCATAATGGAACAAAAGAATGAGAGTCAAAGGTACTTTTCCCCTTTTTGCCAGTCATAGGTGTTCCAAATAAATCAAGTAGTCCCAGGATCTATGCTTACAAATCCCAGGGGAAAAAATTGTATGAATTCATGAATCTATACTATACAAGAGGAAAAGAGGGGACAAGAACAAGAACAGTTTTTGTGGACAAAAACTGGAATTTGAGAGATACTCCACACTTTGCGGATCACTCATTCCTCCTCTTCCCCACTGAGAAGGCATCTCTTGCCTTCTATAATCCCTGTCCCTTGCCAAATAGCCAGTTTAACTCCTTCCCCTCCATGCAAATGCAGGAGACTGAGAGCCCCTGCATCATCACCTTCTTATTCTCAGTAAAAAAAGACTGTAGCTGTAATCCTGGTGGGTTACCCCAGCTCAGATACGGGAATGAGATTGTGTAGGTTGTGGGTTTGGCTTTAACTTTTCCCTTTGGAATAACTCTCCTAAAATCTTCTTGAATCTCCTTTAGTTCATCCAAGTACATAGGTGAACAGAGAAATACAAATACAATCCAGTATTGATCCAGTGGGCGGGAGGTGAATTTATACAGTTCAAATTATGTTATCACCTGAATAAGTGATATTATCTACTCTAGTAGAAAGAGTATAGTTTGAAAGTAAAAAAAGTCATTAGCTCTTGGGCTTTCCTTCTTATGGAGAGTGCAGTAGTCATATTGAAGTGATACTAGACAGATTATTGTTTACATATACATGATTCTTTTTCTTTGCTTAAAGACTGCCTCAGTGATTGTAGAAATATGGAAACAAAATAGGATTGCAGAAGCTGTGAGCAAGCTGTGTGTAAACTTGACTCATAGGGATTTCTAGAGCCAGTAGAGGAAAAGATTAAATAATCCATCCAACCCTATTAATTTTTTAAGTCATTATTATGACTAATTTGTGATCAGTGGTGACAATTTCAGCAGAAGTTCCAACAGTGTACAGAACAAGAATTTTCTTTTATCAAAAAGATTAATCCCTTTGGATAGAGTCAGGATTTTATTTGCTGAATAAACTGATTTCTACTTTCTAACCTGGAGAAAAATGGTACTGGTTTAATGAAAGGTATCCTTATATTTCCATTTTGAGATGGAAGAAGTCAGTAATGAGTCAATATATTCAGTATATTATAAAGGGGTAATATACATAAAAGTATTTGCTTTTAATTGACAAGAAATCCAGGAAAATTAAAACGTTTTCTGTAGGCAATCAATTAAAAAAAATTATTACCTAATTTGTGTTGTTCACAAGTTTCACAATTTGTATGGTTTCACAATTTTCATTTACATGATGGCACGAAAATACCCCAAGTTACCAGAATGAGCCCTATTAACATAGTTAACAGATGGCAGAGATCATAGGATAATTTTCACAATTTTTATATCTGGTACTGATTTCAGGGTAAAAAATTATATTTGACCAGGAAAACTATTTTGCTGCATTCTTTAGGAAAACCTTTCAGTATATTTTGCTGAATTATGCATACTGCTGCCTTCCACCCAGTGGTTTTACAGTCAGGATTATGGCTAGACCCAAAGTTTTACTTACATCAAAATGAATTTAAATTGAACCATTAAATTTATTAGCAAATCTTTTTATGCTGGGAATAAAAATTCTGTGTTTCTCTTTTGTGTGTCTTTAATGTTGGAATTTTGAGAGTGGTCACCAAAATTGTTCTTCTTGGAGAAACCCAGGGAAACTAATTCCCTGCAATTTTCAGCAGTGAGCAAAGAATTTGCTTTCTGAACTGAAAAGCTTTTTTGGCTTTTCCAGCACAGTCTGTCTGAAAAGAAAAGCACATTTTTTTACATTTATATATATAAAATTATTTTTGTATACTTTCGCATTTATTCTTATTTAGAGCAGCATTTATTTTTTCAATGTGCACAAAAAGGTTACCCAATAAAAACATGACACAACTCTGCATACAGCAATTCCCCTGCTTGCAGGAATCCTTGGGTGTTTTAGCCCCGGTGATGGGGGAAAAGCAGTTTGTTATGAGTGCTGAATTGCCTTTTTCTTTTCACATGTAGTAGCACTTAAGTGTCATGTTAAGCCTGAGGCAGGAAGGACTTTAAATGACCTGTTCTGACTGGAATTGTGTTTACTGTACTTTTTTCAAAATGCAGCGCAGGATCCCTTCCTTATCAGTACCTAAAGTCTAACAGCTTGCAGACTTAAATTTCCCCTTCCAGGCAATGTTGGATTTGTCTGTTGTTTTTCACAGCAAAGAGTTTCATGAATTTTGCAGCTTGGATATCTGTCTTGTATTACCCAGTGCCACCCTCTAGGCTAGGAATCAACATTTTCCAGCTCCCAGAAATCGCCCAAAAGGCTGCTAGAAGCACTGCACATTGAGATGTGTAGATACACATCCGTCTAACAGTTCGCATCAGGAATTCTGGCAGAGAAGTTGTAGAAGCACTCTCTGTTGGTCTAAACCAGTGAACAATTAAGCAGTGTCTGTAGGGAGTGATTGCCCTTGGCATTCGTGACTGCAGGTGTGGCATGCAGGCGTTGCTCACTCAAACCTTCCCAGAATCCATATGGCAGGAGAGCCTTATAATGAATGTGGGAATTTCTCTCTAGAGAGAGACTCTCGAGATCACTGCTCCCCCCAGTCACAGTTCTGCTCCGTATTTCCTCCATCCACACTACACTTCGTGTTTTTCCTAGCCTGCCTTACAACAATGATAATAGACAGTGTTGCCTCATCCCCACTCCTTTACAAAATATGACTCCCAGAAATTAATTATTCCTTGAATAAACTCTCCCCTGCTCCTTTTGTATGTCCTAGAAACATCATAGATTTGTGTTTGTATTGTCCCTTCACTGCCTGTGGGTTTTAAATTCCTGTCAAAGAAAGTTTTATTTTGCCTCATTTTGTGCTCCCTTCAGTGCTAGGTGCACCAGGGTGTTACTGGCACCCAAACAGCATAAAATGCAAGAACTAGAAGTTGCTGCATGTTGTTGGGTTATGCTTTGTTTTTATTTTTGGTTGGTTTGTTTTTTTCCTAAGGGGGAAAATTATCTTGGACCACCACATATACAATATGTGCATGCAGTTTGGTTTCTTGTTCAGTATCAGCACTGCCCTTAGTGGCAGCAGTCCTGCATGACAAAAGGAAGGACAAAAGGTCCATGACATCCTTGATCAGCAGTGGGCTGGTGGTGCCACAGTAACTCAGAAATATTTGTATTCCCAACTTAATAGCTTCAGAGGAGCTCAAAATCAGCGATTCCTCAAGCCTGCCACCTCCCTGTGGTTTTGCATCTGCCTGTTACGTTGATGTTCGTTCTTGAGGAAAAACATGAGGGCTGAACAGCAAAGAGTATGTGAGCTAAAGAGGTATAATCTAACAGAAGCTTCATGAATTGAAGCACACACTGGAGAAGAGTAGCCCAGCAGAAGGAGAATTCATGTTTCTGAGGGACTTTGTTGATCAGTAAAACAAATGCAAGTGCAGACTGCTAACCATTATCTTACAGTATGATGAGATCCAAGGATACGGGAGGGAAAGTAAGAATCAGCATGTACCATCAAGACTGGAAAAAAAACTAGGTATGCCATAAGTGGGATTTTCTAAGACTAACTTTTATCTCTTCTGGAATGTGCCTCTGATGAATCAAATGTGAATACTTGTAGTGCTAGAATAATGCAGAATATGTTATTGTCTGAGCTTCAGAATGGTTTCCATCATTAGACAAAGGGAACCTATAATGAAAACAGGGGTTAGCTAAATGAATTCTGTTTTTCTTTTTCATTTCAGTCCTGCTAAATGTAATAAAAAATAGTTGGAAAATAATGGAGTAAGCACTAAACATATAAGGCTGGCTGAATCACATTACATATGGTACTAAAATTGCTGCTCAGTTTCAATGCTGGTCACTGAATATTTGTTTTCTTTTTGAAGAAGAAATAAGATTTTCAGATTATTTTAGAATCAAATAGTGTGGCTTTTAAACCAAAACTAAAATCCCCTAAAATCAGAACAAACAGCAGTGAAAAGTTTAAAATATTGAATTTTTTTCTAGTTTTAAAGAATATATGAAGATGTTGTCAATAATGGAAAGTATTTTAATACTAAGATATCAAATGATAAAACTGCAAATTTTTAAAGCAGGGATCATGAGCATCACTACTGAGAAAAGTCAAGATCATTATAAAATAATTCTTTGTGCAAGTCCTCCTAAAGAGGGCTAATATGTCTATATTACTTAACTATAACTCAACCATTATTTTTGTTTTATAAGTCCTAAAATTAAATTAGGTACACAAAAAATATTAAGATGAGTAGGTAACATAAAAATCAGCTTTAAATTAATTCATTTTTTTTAAATGTCTGCTTTAATATAGGAAAAGAAACTCTTTCAAATAAATTTCATGGTTTTTAAAGGTAGTGTCTAGGAATCTTCTCTTTAAGTTGAATACCTGCATTCTTACCAATGAAAATGTCTCCAGAACACCAAAGTTATAGAATGTAATAAATTAAGTTATTGTGCTAATGAAGAAATAAAGTTAACATACTGTTTAACTGACTTGGGAAGTTATCAGAAGTGCAAAAGAAAAGGCCTCCTAAAATAAATTACTTCTGAGGTTCTAAAAAATTTTTAAAGAAAGAATAGAAATTTATATACTAAAGTAAAATTAATGCATTACTCTTGTTTAGAACCTAATCTTGAAATATTAACCTGTGTATTTACCTTAACATTTTGTAAATAATTCCAGACCTTTATGTATAAAGGTGAACAAATACACATTGAATGATTAGTTCCTCTGTTACAGAGGCAAAGATGAATGAACCAAATATAAACTCCAATTTTATCTCTTTGTTTTAGCTGTTGCTAAATACAAAGGCTTTATAAAGTACTAAGTGTTTTTAAGAATACATGCCTATCGTGACAGGTCAATGAGATAAAATTCTGAAAAAGATGAAAATATCACTGTTGTTCTGGTATGTTTCCCTCATTTCTTGCTTTCCACAAAAGGGGAAGGGAAGGGAAGGGAAGGGAAGGGAAGGGAAGGGAAGGGAAGGGAAGGGAAGGGAAGGGAAGGGAAGGGAAGGGAAGGGAAGGGAAGGGAAGGGAAGGGAAGGGAAGGGAAGGGAAGGGAAGGGAAGGGAAGGGAAGGGAAGGGAAGGGAAGGGAAGGGAAGGGAAGGGAAGGGAAGGGAAGGGAAGGAAGGGAAGGGAAGGGAAGGGAAGGGAAACCAAAAGAAATCCCCCAAAACACTAACCTATTATGGTTTCAATTAATCTCAACACTAACCCCTTTGTTACAATAGTATTTTTCCATTGCTGTCAAAGTTACACTACTGTAAAGTTAAAGGAATGTGATGATGAATCAGGTTATTTTTCTGTTTAATATACATAAATTTAAAATCCCAGTATGTAAGTCATATGATTCCCAATCTCTTTTCTGCACTAGCAGTTACTTTAAGAAGTGTGAAAGAAATTGCAGAATATAAATGATGTTTCTAATTTGAGATTTCTCCATCCTTTTTGTAGGAGATGGTTTATGGGAGCTTTTGATCTCCACTACGAACATAAGTGTTTACTTCTTAGATTTAGGGTTTTTTCTTGTTCCATATGGTTCCAATTCATTGCAGATCATGCTTTGTTTGCAGAAGACTTCTACTCAAGCCTTGCTTTTACAAAGTGAAATAATTCTATATCGTCTTGGTCTTTTATCAACAGCACAATTGTAAAACTTTTAGCAGCAGAGAAGTCCAACCAAGAGAAGCTTGCTTCTATATATTGAGTATCCATATTCTCTTTTAATACACCTCATCTGAAATATGTTTTCCTTCAAGTTCAAAAATAGGATCTCAATTCATTCAGTCCATTTATATTAATATACTTATTTCATTTTTAGCTAAGCAAGACTGTGCAGTCACAATCAGGAAATGAGTATTGAGGAGAAGATGAGAAGAAAAAAAGAGAAAAGAACTGCAGCATAATTTCTTTCATAGAACCAATTTATATCATCATCTTCAGTTTAAAACCTTAGTTCTTGTAGTTTAGAGACACAATCCAGTGACAGACCAGAATACTTTTAATGTCTTAAAACTGCATTGCATGGCCTCACTGCTAGCTGAATTACCTATAAACTCATAATTTTTACAGTACAAACTAGGGAAAAAAGAGAACTGTGAATCTTGAGCACAAATTTATTCTAGTGAAGTCTTTTCATTAAAAAAGTAAATGAGTATCCTAACATATATCAGAAATCAGGAACAACAAAGCCCCAGATATAAAGTTCTCTTCCACTTGAGAATGCCTAAATGAGATTGTATTCTAACATTTTCAAATGCCTTTTTTTATTTCCAATGAGCCAAAATCCTAATTTCTCCCAGAATTTAAATGCTCACCATTGAAATTTAAATTTTTCTGTGTAGCATCTTCTCATCAATGAAAGCACTGCACCTGAATGTTGTCTTGGTTTGAAAAACAGGTGTCTGCTAAGGAAGTGGGGAGCCTCCCTTGGAACAGAAAATGTAAACCCCCTCCATCTGAATTATTATAATTTTGAAATTAAGGGGCTCTTGGGCAAACCTATGGGAATAGGAATAACAGTTCGTTATTCGTGTATGACAAAGCAAACAGACAGCAACAACTCTGGCATTAACGCCAAACAGAACCCGAGGCCCAGTCCCGGCTGCCTCAGCCAGCGGCGCTTTCCCCTCTGGTGCACTTCCAGGCACGGCCAGCAGGGGCGCTGCTGGCTCCCGGTGGGTGGGGCAGGCGCGGTGATTCCCCCACGGCTGCAGGGGGCGCTGTGGCGTGTGCTCAGGGAGCATGCGGCGATGGCGGCTTGGGGCAGATGGGGAGGGGTGGCCCAGGCGGGGAGGTTAGTGCCTTCGCTTCACAAACCCCAGGGGCAGCCGATCCCGGTGCCCCAGCAGGACTCCGAGGAGCACCAAGCTGGAACAGCAGGAATGAACAAAACAGTCACGGGGGTGGCAGGTGAAATATATCGGAAGCTCGGGAGCTGCGGCTGGAAGCGCAGGACATCTGAGATGGCAGGGGGTGAGGGGCTACAGCATAGCGAAAGCTCGGAGAAGGCTGAAGAAGTAGCGGGAGCGGGACAACGGCAGCCCAGCTCCCAGCAGGGCAGAGAGGGGCGAGCTCAAGATCCTCAGGCAGAAGAAAAGCAGGACCAGGCTGGTGGCAGCAGGGAATGTCTTTCCCTAAACAGCAGCTCCCAGCGTCCTCCTCCCAAGGCGAGCGAGAATGCCAACCTAGCTGCTGCCCCCGCCCCTACACCTGCCCAGTTGTCAGGGTATCTCTGCCCTTCGCAGAGAAACCCCCCAGATGAGAGAAGTACAACCAGAGGCCTGAGCTTGGCCACTTCTTCGTTTTCTGACATACCCAGTAGTTAGTTCTTCTTAGCAACTTACGGGAAAAATTCTATAGATAAGGAGGAACAAAAGAAAAGAAACCCAACCCCCAACAAATGTCTATTTCCAAAGGGTAATTAAAAGAGAAAAACATCACTTTTTTGTTCTTTCCTTGAGCAGCTTCCCTACAGTCCGCAGCTTTGTTGAGCAGAAACCAGTTCTGCAGATGCCGAAGCTTAGCTCAGTACAGCCTCACAGAAGTTGTCCAGTTCAAACGAGAAAGAAAGCTAATATTTCCCTTAAAAATTTGCAGTGAAATGCATTCACTGAAAAAAAGATAGACGCATATTTGTTAACTGTGTTCTAAAAATGAGGGAATGTCAAAATTGCAGAGGTTTAGGGTATACCTAAATTTAAGTGTGGATTTCCTTACATGGAGAAAAGAAAAATCTGAAGGCCTGATTAACTGTCATCAACTATTTTTAGTACAATTTAAGTACAAATGTAATTCTTCATATGGATTTATGAATGATTTCACATTCTTTTTTTGGGACTAGACTGACATGATTTATTCCAGTTGTGATTTTTTTCTCTGCAATATCATTGCATTCTATTCCTTGTCTCCAATGGAAAATAAATGTCTTGCAATAGAAATCAAAATACACAATCAAACCAAACACATAAGATTACCCTGCTCCTGGCTTTTTCAGGGCGTGCCAATCTTACTGTTAGTGCTTTTTTGGATTTGCCAATTGCTAATGGACTTTTGTATTACTTGCAGAACTGACCATAGGCACAATTCTACACAGGCAAGTATTATATAAAAATATATTTTAAGACTACAGACATCTGAGACTTCATAAACTTTTTTGCAGAAAGATGATTTTTTTCAGTAAGCAGAGAAAACTTCCAGTAACTCTAAGTAAAATTTTAAGAAGTGTTTAAAAAGAAAGGTATAAAAGTGTTCTCTGTGGCTTATATCAGGTAGAAGAATTCAGAAATTAGTATAAAATATGCCTTCCAAACCTAATTAGGAAGCATTTAATATGGGAAGAGTTTTTAAATATCACACTTCAAATGATTAAAAACAGAATGTGAAGAAGATAATATTTACTGGAGACATTTTCATTCCTAGACAGGTTATCTCTGGTCACAAAACAGTGCTGGAAAGTGAAGTTCTTTGTTTCATGAAGAGTAGTCTGTTTCAAAGCAAAATTAGTGCCTTTTCTGTCCTACTATTGACCTCGACTTTGACCTGGCTGGACCACCCTTACTAGAATGGGAGGTAATAAAGTCCCCAGGCTGGCTCAGCCCTAGGTCTCAGTTAAGCGGAGACCATCAATCATGTGAAATTAAGTGTACTGGTTTTGTGATGTGGACATTTACTAGGAACTAAACTGAGATCACCAAAGACTATTCATTTACATTTCCAAGGAATACTTAAATGAATACCAAAATATTAAAGTAAGATTTCTGAATTTTTTAACAATTTTCAGGTGATGCAGCAATCTATTTTATGAAATTATTGAAATTAGATTCTTTTGAATTTTAGTGTTTTAAAGTTAAATAAAGTGCTTTGCTTTAAAACAACTTTTATTATCCTGCGTGCAATAAAGAAATATAACAATTGCAAGACAAACTCAATAATGAATTATTTATACTTTTTATATTTTTATTGACATAAAAATGAAAAAAATTAAGCATTTATCAAAATTAATCTCTTTAAAATTCGGTTTTGGAAGCTTTTAATGTATAAGATTTCAAGCATAATACAGCAAAATACAGCAGACTACTCACATGCCATCTAACATTATCCCATTCAGCTTTAAATTTTTGCTCATCAAAAACTGTCAGAGAACTGACAAGATTTCTAGAAGTCAATGAGCTGATGAATATTTGTTTATGTTATTAACATAGTTCTTAGGAGTCCCCAGTGATGCAGATCCTATTACTTTCAATGCTACTTAAATTTTGAGAAATTGTCCATCTCAGAGAGTTTGTCATTCCACACAGGAAATAAATCTTACAAAGACAAAGTGAGGGGCTGGCGGGAGGAAATAAGGAAAGCAAAAAGTGGCTGCTGTGCAGAGCCAGCATCTCAAAGCAGCATGATGCGACACCCTCACTGTCAGATGGCATTGCCTCCCCTTAAAGAGGTGCTTATGAAGTGTTTTGTGGTGAGACAGGGCAGGTTAGCTTGTGTATGAAGGAGACATGCTGGCATGCCTGGACGCTGTCTACTTTTCATACATTGGCAGGTACTGAGCGCAGGACTGAGAGAGTCTTTCCCCTATTGAAGGGAAGCCCTGCTTATATGGAATATTTGCTTTTGCTGAAAGAGAATTTTTCACAGGTTTGGTCTGCTGGACAGAGAGAGGAGAAATGCCATTTCTGCCACCCCGTCTCAGGATCTAGCCATAGTCTGTTTTCCTGTATCCATTAGTCAGGGTAACTGTTCCTGGAGCTTATCTTTGCAGTCAGAAAGTCTATAAACAGATTTAAATAAACGCTCAGTTTCTGAAGGAAACTTTTGCACTCCCTAGAAAATAGCCTCACTATCCACCACAGGGTCATGACCCCCTGGTTGGGAATCAGCAATGCTGAAGATATCCTGTGTCAGTCTCATGTGGCTCAGCACTGATGAAGGCTTCTGTCTTATTATTCTCACACCTCCAGAAGAGAGATGGTTGAGTCCCCTCATGTTAATTTTCATGTCTTATTTCACTGCTAGGTTTCCTAAATTTTATTTGCAGAGGTTTTACACTGTTGAAGTGCAGATTTTGCTTCATGTAGAAATTCTTCTCAAGGGTACCATCTGGGAGACATCTTTTTCATCATGCATAATAGAAAGTGTTTTATTAACAGTAGAGATCAGCTCATTCTTGCTGTCCTAAAAAGAATTGACTTGATCCCTTGCAAATTAAAAAAAAAATTGCTTTTATTCAAGATTTTATTCATCTTCAAGTTTAAAAATAAAACAATCAATCAAAACTTCTTCAATACCTAAAATTTCCCATTTAAGATTTTCTAGTATTCAAGCCAAAAGAATAAAATTGCAAAATAGTTCCTTTCTTTTGAAGAAGCAATATGAGGGAGGTTGGTGTTGAATTTAAGAAAGGAGTGTGTAATTTGGCAGCTGAAAGGTTCATGCCATCAGGAGCTCTTCAAACTTATTTGCTGAGAAATCAAGATGATTGATACCCATTTGTCAGGCTGCTTTCCTGACAGAGTGACTGCACAACTTGATTTCAGGACTTGGTCAGCTTTGTTGGTCCAGCGCCTTGATTCTGCATTTTATAATGCTTTGTTGACACTACAAAAATCTTTTATAAATTCTTAATTTTTTAAAAATATTAATCTCTGATAACTCCATTGGCCGTCAGTAGTCTAGAATAGTTATCTTGCTGGTTTTCCTTATCATTTGGCATTTTGTTTAGTGCTGTTGTGACCAAACTGATATTGAGTCAGTTAAGTGGTGCTATCAATGGTGAGCGCTGAGTTTTACTAATTTCATTTCCTTTTAATATTTTCTGTGTGTAATTTCGCACACTCTTGAAAAGCAATTCAAAATCCTAAACAGATGGATTATACAGCCTTATGCTTCCAGCTCTGTGCTTCATAAGGCTGTGAAATTCTCATCCACAAAGCCAGTTATGGACTTAGTTTGACTGGATAACTCTGTCCTCATGAGACCAGGTTGCAGGACTGTGAAATATTTGTGTCATTGATACATAATAATGAGAGGAAAGAAAGGAGATTAAAACCCCTCCAATATCGTCTCACTGAAACTGTATCCTATCCACACTATGGCCCTGATACAAAAATGCTAAATGCATTTACTAAAGATGGGACCTCTTGGTATCTCAGGCAGCAACTGGAATTCTAAAACTGAATATATTGAGGCAGTGTATCAACATTAGTGGTATTTATCACTGATAATTCTTAGTTGTTTCCCATGTGACAGCCTAAGAAATGTTGAAGAGACTGTATGTGTGATTTTAGGAACGAGAAGGAAGAGAAATCAGTGTTTGAATGATGTCCCTACACCTTTTAACTCTAAATTGAAGAGATAAATAACCAATATGTTGCCTTAGAAATTCTTTGATATTAAATTATAAGAAATAAAATTCTGTGTTAATGTACATTTTAGATTAGAAGAGTTTATTCTAGACCTGAGTCATATTCTTTCATTATTCATATTCTCATTTACAATTCCCAGTCCTTCAGCTGTCTCAGAGAAAAGAAGCTACTAACAAATGATAATAGGTTGATAGATCTGACTGATAATAGATTGATAGATCTGACTGATATATACCTAGCTACTAACAAATGATAATAGAATGATAGATCTGACTGTGGATATACCTTCGCAAGAACATACATTTCATTCACATGACCTCACTACAACTGTAGAGACTCTTGTAGCTCTTAATCTTCCCCAAGTTTATAAAATCCTAGTTTATTCTGCCCTGCATTCCATCCTCACATTGCACTTATGTAGTGCCTGTGCATGCATACTTTAGAACTGAGAGACAATGTAAACAAAGAGTAACTTTTTTTTATGATTTATATAAGGATATTCAGCATTTTGTAGGTCAAACATCATAAAAGCCTTGACTTTCACATAGGAAGATAGATTGTTCACCAGAACAGTGTGATTGATAGGCATGCAAGTTGTCAGGTACAATCATCAATCTTGGACAAACTCCAGGACATTAAACTTTTTTAAAAAAATCAGGCAACCTATTTTCAAGCATTTTCTGCTTCACCACTGCTCTGTATATGGGAGTGAAAGTGTCACCTATTGCACATGTCGTTTGCTTTCAGTGTGCTCATCAGGTCTTTCTTCTTAAGGAACAATGGAAAAAATACCACAATAGGAAACCCTCTAAAGTAAAACTACGCTCAATAACATCAAGCTGAGATACAGCACTTTCACTGCTTTTATTTTCCTCCATGCTTAGTAATGTAATAACACTAGGCATTACAGAACTCACACATTATGGAGCATGATTGAAAAGCTCTGAGTATATGAGAATTAATCTTCTTTCATCATGACAGACTAGCATATTAAAAATGGTCCCACTTGTATAACTATTGAAAATTGCTTTTGGAATTCATTCAAGTAAAAGAGGTTCAAAAATTCTTTTTGAAAACTGCATGAGTACAGAAAATCTGAAAAGTATGCAAAGTACCATAAGAAAGGTATTTCAAATGTATTTTGAGTGTCAGAAATAGATTCTGTGAAGATGTGGCAAAGATGTGGCAAAGAAATTGTGGTGCTGTGCTGCATCTAAATGGGTGGTTACCAACTTATCTAGTAAAATAAATATATGTGGCAAATGACACATACCAATTTAATGACACTTTGAGTTCATGTGAAGTTTGGCAGAGTAATAAAAGTCTTATCTCTTGCCTCCACTGTTATTGCACAGATTTAAACTGCTGTCTCAGAGGCAGTTTTACTATCTTTTTCAATCTCTGCCATAAAAGTGAGACTTGATTTGCTCAGCATGAGAACAGATCAATAAAAGCTGAGTTACACAGTGGATTAGATCACTAACTCAGACATCAAAGATGTTAAATACAAGTTGTATACGAACAATTAGATCAAAAGTTAAGTTCAAATGTACTGTACTTGTTTGTAAGTCTCAAAATAAATATCAACCTAATATGAAAAAGACATTGAAAAATTGACAGTTTTGTTTCTTTTGTCTGGAAAAAAGAAAGAACTTAGTTTCTGAACAGCCAAAGACACAATTACTACTGATAGAATTGTATTATTATAGGATTTGATTATTCTAGGTAATTTTTCTCACTAATGTATCAGAAATCTATCAGCATCTTGTCTTCTAGAAGGGAATTCATATTAAAAGGTAACTGTTCAACAAAGAAGAAAGGTCAATGCTTCCTGAAATGTTTTGAGGTACTGGCAATATCCTGAACAATGATCTCTAGCCTTCTATATGCTTTAAATATATATAACTTTTTTTTAAATAATGAGTCAATTTAAAAAGAAATGGTTTCCTCTTCAGCAAAGGTATATTTGTTTACTTATATGGGTAATGTTCACAAAAAACTAATTATTCAATTAAGATGCTGTTAGGAACTAGAAAATGTACTACTATTTACAGCTTACACACAGACATGTGCAATAGAGTATATATTATCCATAGCATAAATTCATGCCGATGAATATTTCAGATTAAGCAGCTCTATTTATCTATATCACAGAGGTATAAATGTGGTGAAATTACTTTGAATGACTAGATGGCAATGGTAATTTTAGTTTAAAACTCTGTCCCAGTACTTTAGTATAGAAGTCAATTCTTATCCTTTGAAACTTATGTAGTTTCAATTCATGCTAATATAAGAGTCAATTAGGGCAAAATAGCTCTTTTTATTTCCAGTACAGTGTAAGGTAACTTCTTATTGAAATATAAAAATTTAAAAAAATATATATATAAATAAGAGAGTCTCCAGGCTTTCTTTTTTATTTGGAATTCTCTCTTGACTTAAAAAACTAAGTAGCTGTTTCAGATAATTCTCTAAAGATTCAGTCTGTATGATTCAAATGCAGATTATGACTACTACTATCATAAAGTGCAGGAAAACAATATTTTTTTTAAAATAATGCTGATCTATTGACTAAAAATACAGTGGTCACTAGGCAGCAGGGTCCTGGGGCCTGTACACAGGTTTTTTTTGAAGCACATCTATATTGCAGATGTTTGAGAAGCAATACTGGAGCATCACGATCTTTGAGTCTCTAAAATTCTTTGACATGTGAAAAAACAATACTTTGTTGGAAACAATAATTTGTATTAATTATTTTAAGAGAAGGAATTTATATATTGTTTTCATAAAATTATTGGTAATCAGATAGCTGAATGGCTTATACAAGCATATTTCAGTTGCTGATTTTAAACATCTAGAAAATAGCATTTTCTGAGGAGGAGCAAATTTCATTATTAGCATTAGTTATTTAATATCATACTACATATAATGTGCACTATTCAGTTAGTTATTTAAACCACAAAAACTACATTTCTTGGGTCGCTTTGTTTGACTCTTGTGAATTATTGTTTCCCTTTCCATATCTTTTAGGTATTCCCTACTGTTGTTCACTTTCAGGGATATGTAAAAATTAAGGTAATTAGTGGATAGACTTCTAGAAAGAATTTTCAAATGTAAATGAAAAAAATTATCAGAGTCTTACTGGTGTACATAGCAGATGATGTATGCCAGGACCAATTAATACCAAAGTAATTTCTGAATGCCCTACATTTATCTGGTTTTTATGAACTACATTTATCTAATTTCTGTGTGTTTTCAGTCTGGCATGAAAAAAATTCCCACCATTAACCCCTTTCTCCCCAGGATGATTAGTGGCAGATGTATTCCTTGAATTCTCTAGCATCGTATCTGTCCTTTCTACTGCAGCCCACGTGGCAAGCCAAAGTCACTAGTGAAATATTGAGTGCCTCACCTGGGAAGACTGCAATCTCTCTCTTACAATTGCTAAGTTCCATCTTATTGTTAGGGAAGTAGAGAAGTGATCAGGATAGTGAAAATCTTTCAGATATTGACCGTCTTTCACTCTTTTTGCATTTTCAGGTAAAGCGGCTAGTGATAACAATATCTTGATTTCTAGGTGCTAGGTATCCTCTCCCTCATTTTCTACTTTGATCAGGATATGACAGACAGGCATCAAGCTGATAGGTTTGCTTGACTTATTCTTGTTTATAAACAAAAATTCAATGTCCACTCTGTAATTCTTAGATATGTCAAATTTTTTCAATATGGTAAATCACACCTTGCCTTCAGCTGGATGCTCTAAAAGGATGGGACAATGCTTTTTTTCCAAAATCTGCACAAAACATGGTAAGACTGAAGTTGTGGTAGATTTTGAGGAAGTGCATTGTGGCATGGTGGAAGTAATTCTATAATGCAAGAGTATATTTACCATTCATCATAAAGAATATGGCAGTATCTGAATCAGTTTTCTATTATCTGTATCTGTCCCAAAGGTTGCTGAATATCCCACTGGAAACTAGTTTTGAACATGGACCTGACTAGGTTACTGAAGAAGAGCAAAAAAGGGGCTGTTTTTACCTGGCAGAGGGATTAGGTTACCGGTCTGCAATTTGAGAACCTAGGATGGTGTTTATAATTATTCTGAGGATTACCAAAACTATACTTCCTTAATGATAAATCATGATAAGTCATTCAACTCTATTTTTAATTGAAATATTTCTATTATAACTTAATTTAGTAGGATTTTACAAGGAGAAAAAATAGGATGCATTAATTATTTCCTAATCATAATAAATTGAAGATGAACATGCACTGGCACCCAAACAAAATGAGCAGAATGCAATGACTGAAGTCATGCTATTGCTCCTCCCTGCAGGAGATATTGTTTTCATGGCTTGTGTTTTCATGGTTTTTTAACCTACATAAAGTATAGTTCTGTTTCACAGTTTTACTGACCAGATAGAAGTGAGGGAAGGCCATGGAAGGTATGGTGATAGTGAGAATATTAATTTAAGATTTAAGTAATGACAAATTGCAAGGAGATTATTGTAAAAAAGAAACTGCTGGATGCACTCCTGTGAGTATCCCCACTTTCAGAATGCTGAATGCTTCTAATTGAACCCAGTGTGAAAGCAGGTGAAGAGATATAACACTCATGCTAGAAAAAAATTCATTATGTCAGTTATATAGAAGTCTTGTGCAAGAGAAATGTAAATGCAGACTCTCAGTTGCTTTGATAATTAGTTGTATAACACATTCCATATGTTTGTATTGAACTGCTGAAAATATATCTTGCATTGGTAAAAGAAACTACTACTGGTTCAGCTTGTGTGGAAAAATGAGAATCAAAATAACTGTTTACAAAACATAAATTAAATCACAAGTGTACACTGATAAGGTCATTGAATATTGAGTAAATTCTCATGAAATAAAAGTTAATACTAAATATATTTGCTAAATGTGAATAATGTAGTTATGTAATTAGAACTAACAGAAAATGACTGAACTAATTGAAGTAGAACTCCATAAGCAATTTACCTCATTAAATTTTTTACAGTTCTCCATCTACATCAAAGTTATAACGTGTTTAGTTAAATAATTATAAAGGAGGCAAAATCAAGGTTAATTGGCATTTTAATTATGAATATCTCAATTAAAATTGTCTTACATATAGAGAAAACTTCCCATGTAAATAACCACAACATGGTGTCTTATTTATCCTGTAATTTGAAAAACAGGATGAAAGCAAATACAGATTTCTTCTTTGTGAGTTCCATCATGGGTATTGATGGATGTACACAATCCTCATTTGTTATTAACCTCTTATCACCTCAATAATTATTATTATTATTAGGGGAGGAAGTCTGTTCTTGTGCAACGTTTATAAAGACAGCTGTGTGGTTCTGGATGGATTATCCACTGGGTGGGAGAGAAAGCCACTCTCCCTGCATGAGCCTTAGATGAAAACAGTGAAGTGTTGGGCTACAGATGTGCAGAATAACTTTACAGACCTGCTTAGACCAATGAGTTGACTTGTGCCTTGCCATGACAATTCTCAAAGATGTTTTTGGTCACATGCTGAACCTGCATTTTGATCTCTATATCTTCTGTGAAAGATGATGCTTGCTTTCAAGTATCTTAAGGTTGTCAGTGGATTAGTGCAGACAAAAGCCCGATGATCTGCTGTACTATCAGATAGAGAAGAACCTGCTTCAGCAAATTGACAAAGAGACTTCCATAATTTCATATGGTTAACAGCAAATTGGAAAAAAATCACAATTCAGGTAGACAAAATAATACAGATTTCCATTTTTGTCATATCTGCCAGGTGGCTTTTCTCAGAGTAAATAAAGAGAGCAGTAAATTGTTCAATATACAAATACTAATGAAAAATGTAATCCCCATTAATTGTCTGTCTTTCCAGTTTGCTGACAATTCCCCTCGTATTTTGTTTAACTTTTGCTAAATTATTTTGCACTTTGAACCCTAGACTGCATATATATGTCTATATATTTCATAGATATATAAAATATACATATATGCATATATACATATATGTATATTTAAAATACGGACTACTTTTAGGTAATTAATGTAAAAAAATCTAAGCATTGGTGACCAACCAGATTTCTATGAATTCATTGGCTAAATGTCCAGTTTAACAAGGATCTTTATTTTTAGTGGTTGTTCATCACATCTCTTTCTACATCAGAAGAAATAGGATATGGGAATGAAAACCTATGGATTTCATTTTTTTCCAGAAGCAACAGGATATGGAATTAACATTTATTAATTTCAGTTTCCTCATTTTACTCATTGGTCTTCTAGCAAGGCTGGTTTTCTGGCATTTTCTTAAAGCAAATTTCCCTTCTTTAAATAGAAAGCACAAATGTAGCGGTGATTTCACTCATGTTTAATGTAACATATGTAAATATGTGTCATGTTCACTCTTATTGGAAGAATGTTTCTCTGTGTGAAAACAAAACATAGTCAGGCTTTTTAAAAAATTAATATCATGAGATACCACCTGCAGCCACCCATAAGCCAGGCAACCTGGGCTTACTTCTTGAGCATGCTGCTAGGTGGACCTGATCTGAATGAAATACAGGGAAGAATTTAATGCGCACAAAACTGTTTGAAGCCTTTTCAAGTATTTAAAAGCTGTCTTCAAGGTAAGAAACAAGAGAACCATTCAGGGCAGCTTTTTATTTGTAGCAAAAGATGATAGTTTTCAAAACAAACTTTTATTATTTTTAAGTGTGACGCAGGTAGATATTGTTTTTATTTTTAAGAATCAAAACAACAAAAATGCATTTCATTAAAAATGAGAAAATAGCCAGGCATTCAACAATAGTTTTAATGCTGAGGCATTGCAATTTGTTTTTGTAGAAGAGACAAATGGAAACAGCATAAACACAGATACTTTCAGCAGGAAATTCAGACCAGATCTTTCTGAAATCTTGAAAACCTTCTGAGTGATATTCCTACCTTTCAGGGTATTCACTGCACTCTCAAGTTCAGGGTAATTCACAGATTTCCTGATGGCACATTTTCACTCCTCCTCCAGGCCATTAAAGGTATTGAAGTGGATAGTTGCTAGAATAAGTCTGCTGCACTACACTGAGGCTGGCCTCCAGGAAGAGCAGAATCTTCTAACGCATGCCATGGAACCTGATGAACCAGTCATTTGTTCATACATCAAGCAGTTCCCCTGCCTGAATGCAGTTTTTATTAGAAATCACACTGAACAAGATGCTTTCTGGAAAAGCCAAATAGACATTATATATTAAACACACAGGGTAATACTCGGGCTGAATGCAAAAAGTTCCTTACTCTCATCTCCACTAAGAGACAGGTCCTTACCTTCCTTATTCTCACACTTCAGAAACTTTGAGGTATATTCTGCATTGTAAAGAGATAGGTCTACATGTGCATGTACTAGCAGTATTCTACATATTTATATATATACACATACATATATACATGTATACATATATAATATATGTATATTTATATTTATATATAATTTGCAGAAATATTTTAAAGATCATTTGTCTTCTCAATTTTCACTTCCGTAGTATGACTTTGCTTCCATCAGAGATCCTCTTCCCCGTATGCCTTTCCTTATGGTCTCAGCTTCTGTCCTGGAAGACCCTTTTCCTTCTGCCAGGTGTACCCAGGGAGGTGGCATTCATTGTTTCACTTTGAAGTAAATTGCTGCTTAACTGGTTTTTATAATACCTTGATGCAAATAACAGCAAAATTTCTACTAAAATTATTGTGATAAATTCCAGATGCTGTATACCTAAGCTTGGACACATGTTTGGAAGATGAAGGTAATGTCAATGAAGACAAGTTAAATGTTCTATTCGGTAATTGAGCTTAAATTCTGAATTTAGAAAGACTGCATTAAGCCTAACTTGCAGTTTGGTCAGTATTTATCTTCTAGGATGAGTCAGAAAACAGATGAACATCCGTAATGAATTTGGAGTGGTAACAGAAAAGATGTGAAAACTTCACAGCAAGGAACTGTTTCATTAGGCTGCAAGTCTGAAGGAAACCAGTACCTGACCAGTTACCTGCTCTCCTGAGGATGAAATCTTGTGTAGAGCTTGTAATTGTATTTCTCACTCTTTGCCCATGTCCAAGTACTTTGGGAGCACTACAGGGACAATCTCTGTAGGCAGGCTGGTGGCAAAAGTCTCTATTTCTTAATGAAATGCCTATTAGTTAATGAGTACTTGAAATGAAAGAAAGTTTCTAAGCATGAGGCGATCTTTCCAGTTGTCTGGCAAGAGGCTTACATCACATACTTCATCTGGGGAGGAAACCCTGCAGAAGCAATGTTTCTGCACTCCACTCTATGTTCCTGTAAGAGAGGAACAGCTCCTAAAGTTGTGTTCTCAGGTTTCACTGAACTCTCAAACATAAGTTAAAACTTTACAGTATATCTGGTATAATAATTATTGATGCATCTGGAAGAATGCATGATTAATTTCTATTTCTCTGATTCTGATTCTTGATTGCTGTGTTATTAAAGTGTAAACAGTTTCCTAGCACAATATCCAGACCTCCCCAGAGCAACGAATGCAACTTGGCTCACATTTTACACTTCCTAACAATTTTGGATGCTCTCTGGGATGCACAGTGCAGTAGCATGGCTCCTCTCCTGCCCTATGCCCCAGCTTGTGCAACATAGCTCACAGCTCTTTCCATGTTTAGCTGAGAAGTTGTCTCCAATATATGGGACTTGAGTAGGAGGAGGGTGTGCAGGACATGCAGTGCTCAAGAGGGCTTTTCCATGTGGTCCCTGGCTTCCAGCCTGAGCTGCAATTACCAAAGCAAGTGGTGCAGGAGCAAGGTGGTAACCAAGGGCCTGACCTTTTTGCTGTTTGATCTGCAGCATTGTCTTGAGCCCTGGAGAAAACCAAATTTAAAGTTGTGCTAATTCATCACTTAAACAGACATGGTAAGTTCAATTTTGCAGTTTTTATTTTTCCTGAGTCAGAACTTGACAGTGCTGCTGGTGATAGGCACAAGAAGAACTTTGTACTATATGATTCCCTTGAGAAAAACTGAGCCAGGATTTATGACAGTAAATCGGGCTTGGCAGTCCTAAGGGTAAAGAACAAAAAGAAACCTGTGATCAATATTTTTCAAAAATCTCTGTTTCTATGAGTTGTGTTGGTCTTTTGAGAAATGTGAATGCCTTGTGGCAGAAACAGAGTCAGGGAGAAGCGTGTTTTTTTTTTCACAGTAGAAGATCATTAGCATCCCTTGTTTATTTTAAGTAGGTATAATGAGGAGATTAAAAACGGTTTCAAAACTTGCATATCTCTAAGTGACTTTTTAGTGTCAGTGCAATGTTATAACTAACCTACAAATGATAAAGACAGTAAATTTTTTTTTGCTTTTTCTTGCCTAATGACTGTTGATAAGCATCTGTGATAAGACTTTAAAATATGAGTGTCAAGGGCTGAGACATTTCTTTGACTGGACAAAAAGATCTTAAGAAATCTTGAAGAAAACGTTGCTATTTTTCATCATCACTCACCAAGTACAGAATTGTTTCTTGTGAAAAGAAATCTGTGTTTAAAGCAAAACCTGAGATTGTGTAATTACTAATCACACAATTGCACACACATGGACACAGTATTGCATAAAAGCAGTAGGGAAGTGTGCCGGTTTTGTCTGGGGTAGAGTTAATTTTCTTACAGTGGCTGGTATGGTCTGTGTTTTAGATTCGTGCTGAACACAGAGTTCATAATATAGAGATTTTTTTTGCCATTGTTGAGCAGGGCTCACACAGAGCCAAGGCCTCTTCTACTCCTCATGCTGCCATGGTGGTGAGGGGATCAGGGGTACGTGGGATGAGACACAGCCAGGACAGGTGACCCAAGTGGATTAAAGGGATATTCCACACCATGCGAGATCATGCTCAGCATATAAAGTGAAGGGAAGGAGAAAGAAGCAGGGAGAAACACTTGTAGTGGCACTTGTCTTCCCAAGTCAGTTTCATGCGATGAGGCCCTGCTGTCCCGGAGGTGGCTGAACAGCTGCCTGCCCATGGGGAGCAGTAAATTAATGCCTTGTTTTCCTCTGTTTGCATGCACAGCTTTTGCTTTCCCTAATAAGTTGTCTGTATCTCAACTCACAAGTTCTCTACCTTATACCCTACTGATTGTCTCCCCTACCCTGCTTGTGTGGGAGTGAGTGAGTCGCTGGTGAGTGAGTGCCTGCGAGGGCTTTGGTTATTAGCTGGGGTTAAACCGTGACAAGTAGAAGCATATTAATAATCACAGGAAATAAAATCAAATTAAGAGTGACAAAACCAACACATTTTCCTTTTTTTACACGCATACACTCAAAAACAATATCGTTGCTATCATAGCTTTCCTTATCATTGTGGAAGGTTGGATTTGGATTTGGTATGTGACAGTTAGTATAATGTCAAATCAAAACAGACATAGCTAAGATTCCTTCTCTATTTCTTCAGTTTTCTTATTTTGTGGGAAGAAAATTAATCTTCTAGGTTATTTATGATACCCAAAATTGTAAATGAGATAAATGATTACTATACAACAAATTGAAACAGATAAGCTCAGCCTGTCTGCTTTGCTGGCTTCTGTTCATGGGTGTGTGTATAGAGGAGAAAACTCTGGCATGTCAAGACTTGGCGTTACTAAGGTTAAACCAAGTGTCTTCAGTTGACTCAAGGGGAAATAGGTTCTAGTTCTCAGCAGAGCATAACCTGTGTAAATAGGAAGTATTTGACATTTTCAAGTTTTTTTTTAAATGCTTTCTTTTCAGCTGTAGTTGTTTTCTGCTTCTAGCAGGTTTGTTAGTATGGTCTATGTGCAAATGTGCGCTCTCTGAATTTTAAAATGTTGGTATATATTAATATAAAAGCATAGAAAATTTTCAAAAATCATGCTGTGAAGAGTTTATTCCAACAGGTATTTTTTACAGAAATTTAAAAAAAGATGCTAAAGAAATTGTCAGTTCTATAAGAAACATAAATTGCCACTTCTATAGTAAAACCTATACCTACCTTTGTCTTGTGTTTAAGAAAGAACATTTTCTTTTCATAGTTTTTTCCAATAAAATTGGGATAGTTAATAGCACTTAACAAGAATAAATTTCCAGCAGCAGATTTTCTAGAACTGGTGACATTTTCCCAATTAGACCTTAAGACCATATCTTTACTGGAAAGATACAGAGTGTCTGAGGGCATCCCAAGACCTGTAATGTGGACATTTGTTTCCAAACTCTTAAAGATGTTCCCAGTTCATGGTTGGCCTTGTCAAGCTGGCACTCTCCCAAACAAGAGAGAGGTCAGACTACAACAGGAACCACACTAAATATCTAAATATTGCCTAATTTATGTCTATCTTATTTTAGTGGACGTAAGAGCTAGTCAACACAGTTATGGGCGCTTTTGTGTCTACACTGTTACTGCATAAATGCATAAATGCAGCCTATCTTCTGCCACAATTTGCAAATTAGCTCCCCCTAGGACAAAAAAAAAAAAACCAAAAACAAAACAAAACAAAAACAAAACAAAACAAAAAAAAAAACCACAAACCAACAACTTAAAATACTCTAAAAAAACCAGCATCAAACTGTGCCAGTTTTTGCCAGTTTTCTCCCTGCGCTGTGTCTACTGACTTCATTGACATCAGGTGCTACCAACCAGCCACAGTCATGGTGTGGTACTCCAGCAGAGAGCCCTGTGCTGAGGGCACGCTCTTATGAAAGGATAAATTTTAAGCAAGAAAATTTTTGGATTAAAAATACATTGCATGAAAGATGATACAGAAAAGGAGGGACACATTAAATTGTTGCCTCTGCATATAAATATGTGTAAAGTGTCCAAGTTAGTAAACTATTGGTTACACTGTGGGTGAGCTACTTCCTCCCTTGTTCAAACTATAGTCTGCTGAACAATACATTAGTCATTGTGACAAAAAACAAACAAACAAACAAACAAACAAAACAAAACAAAACCCAACAAAACAAATACAAACCCAAACCCACAAATGAAAAACCATAACAAAACAAAACAAATCAAACAAACAAACAAACAAAACCCAACACACACACAAAACCCCCCTAAACTTGAATCCAGATTACGAAGTCTAATGGTTTATGCATTTCAGAATGAAAAGAAACTTGATTCCAGACAGGTTCCCAACTCTGTTTATCGTTTTAAATGAGGCTGTGCAAAAGACATAAGCAACATAGAAGTGCAATGGCATTAGTGTTGCAGCATATTTGCTTCAATTATGAAGTAGGCCTACCTCTGTATCTCAGTGTTGTTCGAGAGCTACATATCTTTTCCAGAATAAAAATCCTTGCACTGCTGGCTTCCAGCCAGCCCCTTACTCTCCTCAGCTATGACTTGCTATTACCAGAATTAATGTGTAAATATATATTATTGATTTTAAAGTATGAACATGTACTTATATATAAATATTATCTGTTTACTCTTCTTTCACTTTTTGATTCTTCTTACTAACCAAAATTCTGATTTGTGTTTTTCCCACTGGGATATAAAATTGCAGTAACTGGGTTTCCCTTTGGTGAGATGAGTTTGTAGACTCTTACTACACACTGATGAAACAAAATACAAAATTGATCAGTACTCCCTTTTTATCAGTACTCTGCTCAAAAAACTCTTTGAAAGGGTCTTCTTTAAAGGCACATCCTAGCTATGGATGTGTCTTATGTTTTTCACTGCATTCATTATTTTTTCTACATACAAGAGAGACACACAAGCCATCGCAGAGCTTGTGCAATTGGTGAACTTCCATGAATTTTCATTTTGAACAATAGCGTGTGTCTTTGTTTCCTAAGAGGGTCTAATTCACTAACTGACCAGATGAAAAGCTGTGCTGCAGGACCCCTTTCTTTCCAGAGATGTTTTGTGTAATTTGTAGCATTATGATCTTGAGAGGGGGGAAGAAAGTAAGCAGGAAACAAAGGAAACTTGATGTTGCATGGTTTCTGTGGCTTTAGGTTTAGCTCATGTGTAGGTCTTCTGCTGTCTTTAAGTGTATCGTTTGTGCAGTGGAAGTGTGCCTGTGTGCCTCTAACAGACATTGTAAAACTGTAATACCTTGATCTATCTGTATCTAATATTCATTTTAGGCAGTCATCCAACATCCCAAATAAACACATCTTGATTAGTAAGGAAACTACTTAAAGGAATCAGATTAAAAATGCATTGTCAAGTGGCAAATATTCAACTATTCTCCTTTAAGCATTGTCTTTAAGAATACTTTTACAGATTATCTGCCAGCATATTTGATACTGATAAGAACTCACCAGTATATAATCTTGCAGAAATTGTAAATACTTAGAAGAGTCAGATTTGCCTTAGCTCACTAAAGGGGTAAAAAACAGAGAAACATTGAGCTTGTTAAGGTTTTTCTGAAAGAAGTACTAAAAATCCTTTTGCTTTTGTCCTTATCCCCTCTGTAGAATTGTGCACTGTTCATGTACACCACTGAGGAGAAATATGTTAACATAAAGAGGGCTGGTGAATCACAAAGGGGAATTCTTTATGTAGCTTGTTTCCATATGAAAGTAGCAACATTTGCGCATAAATGGCTTGCAGCATTTTTTTTATGAATTGGTCCCTAAGAGCTCATGATTGTCCTAGCTATTCAGTTTTCAGTCATTGGGTAGCGTTGAAACAACAGGAAGAAAAAAAGGAAACATTTTGTACCTGTGGTACTCACTTGGACAACAGAATCTTAGTAAAATAGCTACAGTCTTTTCCCTTTTTGTTACAAATTATACAGGGAGAAAATGATGTGTGAATCAATGAAAAGGAAAATAATATATTTCTGAAACATTAATAGTCAGTGCCATACTCCAGATAAGGGCAGGTGGGGGGGGGAGGAATTGTTACACTGATTTTTGTATCTGATTTAAATTCACTTTCCAATCTTCACTAACCTGGCTGCTGCCTTGACAGAATTAAATTTTGTGTGGAAAGCGAGATGATGATTCTCTCATCTCCAGGTTAGCAGTGCTTTTCTCTTTCTTTCTTTCTTTCTTTCTTTCTTTCTTTCTTTCTTTCTTTCTTTCTTTCTTTCTTTCTTTCTTTCTTTCTTTCTTTCTTTCTTTCTTTCTTTCTTTCTTTCTTTCTTTCTTTCTTTCTTTCTTTCTTTCTTTCTTTCTTTCTTTCTTTCTTTCTTTCTTTCTTTCTTTCTTTCTTTCTTTCTTTCTTTCTTTCTTTCTTTCTTTCTTTCTTTCTTTCTTTCTTTCTCTTCTTTCTTTCATTCTTTCATTCTTTCTTTTCTTTCTTTCATTCTTTCTTTCTCTTTCTCTCTTTTTCTCTCTCTTTCTCTCTTTCTCTCTTTCTCTTTCTCTCTTTCTCTCTTTCTCTCTCTCTCTTTCTCTCTTTCTCTTTCTCTCTCTTTCTCTCTTTCTCTCTTTCTCTCTCTCTCTCTTTCTCTCTTTCTCTCTTTCTTTGTCTCTCATCTTTCTCTTTCTCTTTCTTTCTTTCCCTCTCATCTTTCTCTTTCTCTTTCTCTTTCTCTTTCTCTTTCTCTTTCTCTTTCTCTTTCTCTTTCTCTCTCCCTCTCTCGCTCTTTCTTTCACCTCTTCTTTTCCTTCTTTCCTTCCTTTTGCATTTATTTCTAGAATATTCTGAGTTGGAAGATACCCACAAGGATGCTTTAAGTCCAACTCCTGGCCCAGGAATCACACCCTGTGCCTGGGAGTTTTGTCCAAATACTTTTTAAACTCTGTCAAGCTTGGTGCTGTGACCACTGTCCTGAGGAGCCCATTCCACTACCCAACAACCTTCTATGTGAAAAAAACTTTTACTAATATTTAACCTTGCCATCAGTGAAGAAGACTAGCCTGGCTGATCAGGGAGCTTCTGCACAAAATCAGCAAATACAACAGGCTTATGTATGTCCTTTGGAAGAAGGTGCAGGCAACTCAGGAAGAGTACAAGTCATTAGGTCATGTAGGGAGAGCATTAGATAGGCTAAAGCACAACTATAACTAAGTCTGGCCAGCGCTGTGAAATATAGTGAAAAGTGTTTTTATAAATCCAGCAACAACAAAAAGAAGGCCAAGGAAAAATCTCTGTCCTTTATTGGGCATGGGGGGAACATTGTCACCAAGAATGAGGAACAGATGGAGGTACTTGGTGCCTTCTTTGCCTCAGTCTTTAACAGAAAGATTGGTGATCATCAGGGTAAGTGGCCCCCATGTGATGAAGAGCAGAGCAGACCCCTGGCAATCCAGGAGGAAGCAGTCAGTGACCTGCTGTGCCACTCAGACACCCACAAGCCAATGGGACCTGATGGAACTGAGGGAACTGTCAGAAGAGAGAGATCAGTGTCTGCCCCTCTGCCTCCCCCACTGATGAAGCTTTAGACTGCAATGAGGTCTCCCCCAGCTACCTCTTCTCCAGGCTGAGCAGACCAAGTGACCTCAGAGACTTCTCAACTGGCTTCCCCTTCATCATCTCATTAAACACATACTAAACATTAACATATTAAACATTAACATATTCAGGAAGAGATAGGTAGATTTATCTGGTTGTTATATCAGAATTTGCCTCTAATGAAGATAGTGGTTCCTATTGAATTGTTAATATTTCAATGCATGGATTTTCTTTGAGGGAAATGCATCCAAGTACTGATAATGCTAATCTGATTTTTACTCAGATCATGTCATGAGACCAGAGATAGCATCGTTTACCTGTATATTTGTGTAATAGCCAACTCTGCTTGACATTTGTACATTCAGTAAATAAACTGTGAATGTAGCCTCTTTCAAGAAGTTCTTCCATAAAACTATACTTAAAAAAAATGGTTAATCTTTTTAGGTTGAAGGTGAAAAAAATTATGGTCATAGCTATCACTAGTAGGTGTAAATTCTAAAATAATCTTAAACTTTATGTAGTTTTCTTCAGAGTAATATTTTATTCCAGACTTAGAAAAAAAGATTACCTCTGTAATGATCATTGCCTCCAAACTTCTAAATTAATAACATAAGAAATTGATTTATTAATTGTTTCTAGTGACTGAAGTTAGAATTTGTCATATGTGTCCTTCAGCCTATGATCAGTTTGTCTCGTAGTGAGGAGAGTGAACCTGTCTCATAGGTAACATATCTGGCTTTACATGAACAAAAGAAATCTTGTTCCCTATCTCTATATTCCCACGAGTTCATAAGCACAAGAATATTTTGAGGCTTTCTTTTTCCTTTTCCTTTTCCTCCCAGTCTAGACAACTTACTAGCCGTCCATCAACAGGAGATTCTGCAGCAGGTTTGGGAGACAATTGCTTGTAAAATGAAACAATCAACCTGCTCTCCTGTGCTCCCAGGCTGGGTGTGACAGTAGGGCTCAGCGTGGGCATGTGTTTCCTTGGTGATCTGGGGCAGTTGTGCAGCACTGTGCCCTCCAGCCTTCCATGTGGCATTACCAGTAGCTCCTGTTTGGAACTGGGCTGAGTGAACTAGCATTATTTAGCTCAATCTCACTAACAAATCTGATCATTAGTGTGTTCTAAAACTCTGTACCATGGGCTCCTGCTCTGAAATGGCTACATGGTGGAAGGGGAGGAGGACCTGGCAGCAAGCAAATGACAGACTCAATTGTAGATCAATGTGGTGATTGTATCAATTTCAGATTCTCTACTAACAATAGGTGTCTGATTGGACACCACTGACTTTATTGGGAAGTAGATGAGATATAATATACCTTCCAGTGCATTAGTTGTTTCTGCTGATTGGATGAAGGATAAATTTCACATAGAGGGCAGTTTGAGTCCCATCATTCTCACAATTACGTTGAACACCAGCTAAAAGTGTCCTGTTGCTGCTGCACTTTACAGCAGCAAATTAGAAGAATTTTCCTAATGCATTTCCTCACCATAGTCTGTGCAGCATCATTCTTCTGTAAACTGAGATCTGGGTCAAAATGTCTCACTGTTCTTAATTTCAATAATTCCATTTAAAGGGTAATCACTTTCTCTAGAAAAGGAAAAGGACAATAGAAAGAATAAACAGAACAGTTGGACTCATGGAAATAGCACAAATAAATTGAATGCTAAGAAGCTTTTATTACAGTAAATCTTGTTTTATTCTAGAAGACAGCAATGTAAACTATGCAGTGAAAATAGCCATTAAACAAATCAACACCCTCTTAATCTCATAACCCTACCTCACCCCCTCCCCCCTACCATGAGTTTTAACAGTGCTACATTATCTGGACCACCTCCCTTTGTTTGAACCACCAACTTAACATGCAGAAATTAATGTGTGAGATTTTTCATTACTCTTTGAAGATTCAGCTCTGTAAGATGTTGAAGTCTCTTCTAATGATCTAGTAAGGGAAGGAGGCAGGGGGAAGGAGGGGGGAAATCCCATAGTTTGCTGAAGAGCATGTTATTTGTCTTCCACAGACTTAAAGCTTTGCACGTTAGCTCTGCTGGCTCAAGGCCAGACTGCATAGTACCTTTTAGAGTCACACCCTGAGACCCCAGTTCATCAAGATACTTAAGCATTTGTCTGATGTTCAGTATACGAAGGAATACCAGTTAAATTGGAGTTTAATTATGTGATTAACTCAATTTATTTAACATTTTAAGCAGAGCATATAAACAGACCGTGTAAATAAAGGGTGGAAGAGTTTCTTTCAAGAGTAATTCAATAGCTGTTAAATATTTTCTATATGGTTCATGAATTGTGTGGCCTCATGTATTTACCTTTTAATTGTTCAAGACTATTGGGATTCTAAAAACAAACAACTGAGAACTAATCTGATCTAAGGAGCTTTCCAAGGAACTTTTTTATCATTTATCAAGCCCCCTTTGCTCTGTTAGACTTCACAGAATGACAAGGCTATTTTCAAGCCGTAAACCCCCATGCCCCATGCAGTTATGGCATGCAACCAAAGAAGTCTGGAGGAGAAAATGAAGTCATAATTAACAACAGCTGCTCACGCCTAGCTTTTTCTAAATAACATCCAAAGATTTTTCCTTTCTTTTCTTCCCTGCACACCCCCCCCCCCCCAAAAAAAAATTTAGAATCAGCCCAGGCCCTATTGATTTATCTTCAGGTTAAAAAGAGGAAGCCTCACTCCAGTCTCTGGGGGTCTCTTTGTTGTCCAAGCAGCGCAGGAAACTCTCATCACAGGTCATTTGAGAGAGGTTTCACTGTTGTTTGCTTGTTACATTCAGTGAACAAAATCAAAGCAAAATGACAGTAATTTCCTTTACTCATGTATTGTTATTAGTGTGGTGCAAGGCTTTGTCATCAAAGCACATGGGAGTGTTCTGTCCTTTAGAGGCTAATATTAAAATATAGAATGGAATGGTCATGTTTTATTGGCTTAGCCTTTCCCTGCACTGCTTATAAAAACAGACAGTGCTTTAAAATGTCTCACTAATGCTCATTTTCCTGAGGGTGGAGTTGACCTCAAGTAGTTTACAACTTGGCTGTTAGTTAAGACTAATTAACTTTGACTTTGTTGTTAGAATAGTCTAATCTGTAGTTTCATCTTAAAGAAGTCAAAAAATAGTACATTCAAGTGAAACAATGGAAATACTGTGTTTATATGTTGGCTATATAAGGAGGTCTTTTCCTCCACAGTTTCCATCTTTATCTTCCTAAAATGTCTGTGGTTTCACACACTTTTACAATTCTTTTTAACCTGGACCAGAGCTCTTTAACAGTGAAAAACACCCTTTGTAGCTTGCATGCTTTATCTGCTTGTTTCCAGGTCCTGTGAGTAAGCAATACAATTATGTTTTTAAGCAGCTTGTGTCATGTGAAATAGCAATTTTTCTTGAAATGGTACAGCTTAATGCTTCTAAACAAAGACCATTGTGCTAATGACTAAATTTGCAATGCTTAATTGTCTCATTAATCCTTGACGTACTCTCTTTGTGGGGCTTCCTTATAGCATTATGACTCTGCAAGAGTAAGCCATACTTTATTTGTGGAAAGCATTATTTTATTCAGGAAAGAGGAATGGAGAGGCTTGTGGTTTAATTATGTTAAGATTACAAAAATGACCTTATCATACCACTTTTGCAAAGAACTAATTTGCATTAGACAATAACTTCTGAGTAAATAATTCTCTTCAATAATGAAAGTAGCATAGACTTAGTTTATATAATAGCCATGAAAGTGGCTTTAATGTAATGCTTGGCTTTAATATATCAATTTTATCAATACATTCAACATTCCTTTAACTTAAATAAAAGCTCAACAATTCAGTTTTAGAGAAATTATGGCAAGAAAGTTTGAACCACTCTCTTCAAAAGTTTGGTTTTTTGAATCTTCATCCTCACTATTAACATAAAATTGAAAATAATATATTAACTTATGGCTGTGGCAATAGTTTTTAAATATTTTGTTTTCTTTTGTTGAGGTGAAAGCCCTGAAAAATAAACTTCTATAGTGCTAAAGTTTGCATCTGGACCCCACAAAGTATTTTGGACAAATTGACTATCATTACATTGTACAAACACTGCATAAATAGATCTGACATTCATTATATCATATTTTATTAATTAAGATAGCATTAAACAGTGCAAAAATACTATTAAACTGGTTTTGTTAAAGATATTTTAAGATGTCTTGAGCTGGACTAAAATATCAAACTGGACAGACTGTGAATGAAGCTTTACAAATGTAGTCTAGGAAACCTCCCTTACTGCATTAATCACATTAGCAAGCCTTGCTGCCTGATGGACACCACCACAGCACTACCAAAAGATACAGGATGAGTCAGCTATCATTTCAGCCTTACAGTAGCAAGATCACTCTCCCAAATACATTGGTTTGTGCATAAGCCTTTCATTAGGTGTTTTCCATTTGAGGATTCTAGAGGAAATGAGACAATATCCTTCCACTGCAATCAGTTTTGGTGATTAATTCAAGCAAATTGAAGCTGTCTGCCAATGGCATAGAATAAAGCTTTTCAGATTGCTACTTTAATGTGGCCAACTGTCAATCAGCCACCACATTTTTCTGGCTATTTTTAAAATTAACGTTATTTTAACAAAACACTCAAATAATTGTGGCACTTGAAAGTGAAAAAAACTTTGTGACCATTTGCCACAATAGTCATATGTAATAGCAGAATTCAAAATTTCTGTATTTAGTCAGGTTTTAATGCTCTACAGTGAAACTTGTAGAGTTTTACCCTCGTAGCCTCAAAGAATAGTATAGAAAAAACATAATTATGATGAATCATCTGCAAAACTTATGGGGAAATAAATATTTCAAAGTCTTGCCAGTTTTCATTGTTTTGAAAGATACTGACTGTAAAGTAAGCATTCTACTTTCATTTCTTTCTCATATCTGTTCTGAAAAATTATTATAAACTAAAGTTGCAAATATTATTTTCTCTAACCCATTTAAACATAAAAGGCGGTTCCCACTTTGCACTTCTTAAATGATCATTTATTCCTGCACTAGTAAGAAAAACTAAACTGTAAGCCCACAATTAATTTAATATAAAATCGTCATTAACTTAAACTAAACTTTGATAAGCCTCAAATTGCAGCCACAGTACATGGAAGCCACTGATTATTGTTACTAAAATAAAAATGAAATAATACTATGTCTTTAACTATAAAAGTACTTTGCTGACATCTTTTCAGAAAGGATCTTGTGTTCATTTTATCAAAACCCAAAATGACCTCACAAATTTTCTATATGACAGGAAGACCCAATATTCTAACTGTTCTCTGCTTGCATTTTACCTTTTTTTTCATTCAGCTGTGTGAGTTACACTTACAGATGGTGTAGGGGTTGCACAGAAAGAAACCACTGCTGAAGGACAGAGTTTCTCTTTAGTTATAAAAGAGAATCACAGCTCACAACTGTACATGAAGGTTATGTACTTGCCCACAGTAGAGACAGAAACATCAATATGCTCCTGAACATCTCCAATTTAAAGTGTTCAGTTCCTTTCTAGAGAAAATTTAACTGAAAGTTAAAATGGTCCTCAGTCACACCATGAACATCCTTCATGGTATTATTTGTGTTAGAGTCAAGTGTGCTGGGTATAATTGTATGGGCTACTATCCTATGGGGCCTTTTTGGAGACAGGATGTTTATCTCTTGCATTTACCCTACTGAGAAAATGTCTAAAGAAATAAGTACTTGTTTTGCCAAGAATTTTTTGTGTAGGTAAGTTCATTGATCTCCATTCATTGGAGAAAGCCACTCTGAGGGTGGATGAGAGAAAAAAACATATAGCCATCCCAGGAACAGAAAACAGTCCCAAGCATGTATTTTACTTTGTAGATTATCTAGAGTTCAGTTAAAATGCTCACTGAGTGCAGAACTGAGTTCTAGCAAAGAAATATTTGTAAAAGAATGTACTCTGACCCAAGGCTAGACAGCTGTCTCTGTGGCACTTCTGCAGACAAACTCTCTCTTGTGAAAAATGGTAAAGTTAAACAGGTAGAAAGAGGATGTCATTAATGTAGCAAAGGAGAAAATCTGACTAATTAAATTGTAATCATAGTTGACTTAGAAAGGTTTAAAACCAATCTCAGTAACTTTTATGATTTTTCGGTGTCAAATTCAACAGAGAGACAGCTTAAGGGCTTTGAGTCTGGTGCCTTTGTGCTGCTCTGTGGTTGCTTGTGGTAGAGAAGCAGCACAGAGGAGTAGTGAAACTGCTAAATTTTAAAAGTACTAAAAAGTGTCTATAAATTATATTTTCATAAACTGGTTTTACTGTTTGATTTCTCAAGCAAAATACTGTGCACACTAAATTCACTAGAAGATATGCAAACAAGGTTTCTACCTGGACATAGTAGATCTTACTGGTATTTCTCCAAGAAGTGGGGACTTCACATTTAAATAATTTTTAGTGAGTTAATAGAAAATATGTTTGTTTGTTTACTGTCAAAACGTACATAATCTTGTAATAAAGTTTTTTATGCCTACAAGAATGTAGATATAGACAGCCACATAATCACAAGTGATGCAAAAATTGCTGTATTATGCTGACCCTCAAATAAAGCTGTATGAACTTCCTTTTAAAAAAACCTTGAAAATAAAACAATGATGACTGACATATCTGTATCCTTGTACGGCTGCCTCTTCTATTTAAGATGAACATTCTGGCACTCATCGTGAGCATTTCACCTGTCAAAGGTAGAATTTCAGTTCTTTAAAATTTTAGGCAAGGATCTGTATACTACAGCCTACTTATGGTGCCTGTTTCTTTCTGTATCCACTGGAAAAATACATGTTATGTTTTTCTTAGAAACCTCCTGCCAGTGGTATAAACTGGTTTAAAAATTAAGAAATAATTTGGAAAATTAAATGTAACATGAATTTTGGTCCATAGAATAATGAGACAAATGAAAAGTCAGTATAAGGTTTACTAGCAGTCTTTATGGTAAGATGCAAAGGTTCTTTAATTAGTTTAACAAAATACGAACTCAGAACAAATTACCAGGTTTTTTTCAGGTTCTCAGTTTCTTAAGTTTCAAGAAGTTGCATTGTCACACCTATTCACCAAGACAATACCAGTCATGCCAGACTCCTGATTTAACAATGCAGTGTATTGGAACTCCTTGCTTACAGATGTTATGGGTGATAAAAGTCTGTGTAGTTTAACAGGAATCTAGGAGTAGTGCTAAAGCATGGAAGACAAAGCTGTGGAAGGGTTGTATCACCTGAACATATCCATAAACCACCTATATTTGGAAGAAGCTTAGGTGAAATATAATGTGTATGTGGACTCTCTACATTTTTCTTAGGTTAACCGAGGCAAAAATTACTGGCTTAGTGGGTTTCTTGGGCTGAAAGTACACACTATTTTCATGGTTTATAACACCTTCACTATGATTAGAAAAATGCAGATTTTACTTAATATGCAGGTGAGGTGTAAACAACTAGATATTTTAAAAGACAAACAAGCAAAAACCATCACACTTCTAAAGATTCCTTCATCACAACAATCTTTGGTAGAGATTAAATCGTGGGTTTTTTATATATACTTATTTCTTATGCCATATAATTTTCTAGAATGAAGATAATATTGTCTAATTTTAATGCAAGTTTTTTCTTTCTTCATGGGGAAGAAGGACAGGGGTGTGGAAGTTTCCTTGAAAGAGTGCAATGCTACCTCCCTAATACCTGCTACTTCATAAATGTTCATCAAATGTGTATGGAGTTGAAATAACTTCAGGGAGTGGTCTAATCCACATTAGGTGTTCACCTAGCTCAGAAAAAAAACGCCAGCAGGTACTATTAGACACCAACTATATGCTCAGAGCCCAGAACAAGAAGCTTTCTTCTCTGGGTAATGCAAATAACATGTCTGAGTTCAGAGTGCCCAGCACAAAAGTCTAAAGGTCAGCATGAATGGTATGGTCTTGTTTACAGGTTTGACACTGTAACTTCTTAAAATTGAAGAAATTGAGATCCTGAAAAATATTGGTGTTCTTATGTTTAAACTAGCAAAGTTCTTGTTCATATAATGTGTTCATTATGATGTCAAAACTGACAAGTGGAAAAACTCTGTAAGAAACCCTTTCCTTACCCTATTTCTATATTGCATCACAGCAATAAGTCTTCCAGTTTCTGATGTAGAAGATGATGCTCCTGTCATGATTTTAAAAGAGATTTTTCTTGAATAATCATTTCCCATCATTAATTGATTACCATGTTACAGGGCTCTTCACTTTTCATTTCTGAGACTGAAATAGTCTTTTTTACTTTAAAGGTTGACTTTAGGGATCCCTTCCACACTTCTGTGGATATGAAATTGTCATCCTATCATTCAGCTGATCTTTCCCTAGCTGCAAGGGATTGACCCCCAAACTATTCAAGGACATTTGTGCCATGATCACATCTGACAGGAGGTGAAGATAGAAAGTTAGTGAAGCACTCGAGAAATCAGAGGTCTTCACAGCTCACAGGACAACAGTTTGCTACAAGGATGGCTGGTGTTCTGGTGTTTGAAAATTGAACTGGAGGCATCACAAACACGTTTGAATAGCAGCAACTGTTTCACACTGTTGAAAGATCAAGCAGAGGGAAGTAAAAGTTGCTCTTCTACCATAAGGAAGCATTCATCAAAGAACTGTGCTCACCCTAAATTTTATTACTCTTCAGGGTTAAACATAAGCTTTTGCAAGATGTAAACATAACAGCATCTTCCAGGAGGACTTTAAGATTTTGTCTTCTGTGTTATTTGCTTCTGCTACTCTGTTTCCACATTTGTGATGTAGCAACCGGAAAACCACTATGAGGCAATGACACATCAAATATTAGACCCTTTCTTGCTCATATTAAAGTGTCTTCCTGATGGCTCCTTTTTTTTATTTCTCAGAAGATGTTACCCTTGTTCTTTTCTCCTTTACATTCTTTAAAAATCACCTTGCCCCAGTTTCATGTGTTTTCTCAAGACCTGGTGCCTTTTATTTTCTATTTGTAATTATATTAGTGAATTTTTCTTGTTTAGTAATACAATACCATAGATCACTGCAGGAATGTTGTGAGTCCCATTACATTCTGGTAAAGGTCTCTATTGTGAGCAAAAAAAAAAAATAATTGTGAGGAATGGGAGTCACAAAGAATTTTAAGTATTAATAGACTTCACTATGGCTGCCAGTAGAAAAATATTGTTTGGTAGACTAATATATATATTATAAGGCAACTAAACCACTGCACACAGAAAATACACTAGAGCACATATATGTTTTATATATGTGGACTTTAAAAAATAATTTTGGAAGGGAGTCCTTTCTAAAAACTTTTTAGTTCTTCAACAGTGAAGAAAAAACTATTAATTGAGAGCACTTTTCTAGAAATAGAAACTGCAGTTTATGGAAGTCATATGTTTTAATTTCTTCTCATAAGAATATGTGGATACATCGTTTTGGAGTTTCTGCCCAAGATGTGTTGGGAGTATATGAATATATTCTCATGTTAAATGGTGATGTATTACCGGTATTAAAGTGACAACTAATTGCTTCTGAAATGTTTCTGCTTTCTGCAGTATACCTCTGTGGGTAGAGTTTTTGAGTTTGATTTCTTATTTAGGAGTGAGACTAAATTTAGTCACTTTGCAATGTGACTAAATTTTATTTTTTCCAGAACAGATGCAGAGGGCGGTGGTTAACAAGTCCTACTTTATATGGAAACAGTTAACAAGTGGAGAACCTGTTCTGTCCTGAGATCTATCCCACTTAATTACGTCTTCCACAATCAAAAGGAGGTAAAGTAACACCTTCTTTTTCTTAGGCTGTCAGGTGGCACCAAATCAGTGGACTAGCTGATGCTCCGGAGAGAAGGGCTTCCATCCAGAGGAACTGGTTCATACTGGTGGAATGAGTCTTGTGCAGTTCAGAACAGAGAAATGCCCAGCCCAGCCCTGGGTAGTCAGGGACCAAGGAAACAGCACAGGCTGCACACTAGAGACACTGTAGGAGTAGGAGCGCAGCCAGGAGGTGGAGGGATGTGAGGACCCACCTTGACTTGGCACATTTCACACCACACCTAGATACCCTGATTTTGGGTCCCCAGCTCAGGAGAGACTTTACCACACTGGTGTGAGACCAGCAGAGACCCACCTGGATGTTCATGGACTGGGGCACCTGTACAATGAGGTGATCCTGAGGTACGGGGCTGGCACAGCCTGGAGAAGGGAAGTCTTTGAGGGCACTTCAGAGTATCCTTCTGCCTGTGACCTGGATCTTGGGTAGACAGGTGCAGGCTGTTGACAACCTGATGGTATCATGAAAAAGCAGTAGGTTTACATTAAAACATGAAAAGTTCAACTGGAGGTAAAAGGAAACCCTTTTTCTCAGGGAGACATCCCAGAGCAGAACAGGTTTCCCAGAGAGCCAGTGTGCTCTACATTCTCAGAATTTTTGAACACCAGGCTTGGGAAAGCCCTGAGCCACATGGTTCAATCTTCTCAGTGGTGGCTCTGAGACAGAACTGCTGGTAGAAGCCTGGATATCAGACCTCCTAACATCTTTTCAACAGGAATTTGTCCATGTTGGAAGCAACAGACCTTCCTCCTCCCAGAAGAAGCAGTGAGGAAGGGATTGAAGAAGAAACTGTTTCGCATTGCAGCTTTTACATTTTGATAACAGCCAAGGCAGATCTTTCACATCAACACTTTTCTGTGAATGCCCAGATGAGACAGAAAACGCCATAACTGTACTTGCTGGTTCAGCCTTGTTCCCTGAACAGTTTGAAATTTAGGTGCATTTTCAAAAGCAAAATTTTGCACATAAGAATGCACTTTGATGCTTTGGGCTACATTGGCATTTCTAAGCATTGTCTTGGTGGAACAATATAGTTGGATGATGAATGGAAAGTTGTTGGATGACTGATGTTTGTATTGAGTATATGCAAATAATGTAATGAAAAATGCTAAATAGTTAGGGTTAGGAGAAATTTCATCCATAACAGACTAGCAGGAAAGAAAAACACTTGGGGAAGAGCAAATATATAAAATAGAAAATTGATATTCCTTTTCTCCTCAAAGTTAATTGAACTACATATAATAAACCACTTCTATTTTCAATGTAAAAATTACAATACATATGCACTATGTATTGAATTATGATATACCTCCTAATTGAGATACTCTTTGGTCTCCTATGAAGGAAATTTGACAAGCATTGAAATAACAGACTGAAGTATTTTGTGATATAGTATCTCCTAGAAATTCACTTTAGATTATTCACATAAATCATGCTCTCCTGCATTTGGTACAGTATCCTCAGTGCCCAAAATATGCAGTAAAAGCAATCAACAGTACTCTCGAGGTGGTGTGTACCTACTGCTTCTGCTGATTCTTCATGGTTTTTTCTTCAGGTTATCCTGAGGGGCACACATCTTTGAAATGTCATTAAGTCTTACACCTCATTTGCTGTGTTTCTTGAAGTATTTGAATACAGTGTTACTTCTCGCAAAGACATTATTATAAAAATAGTTAAGAAAAAATAAAAAGAAAACAAATTGAAGGACTAAATCACTAGGAAGGAAAGAGAAATATTTTTGTGTTTCTGTACTTCCCCATCAGAGAATGACAGTAACTGCAAAGATATATTTGGTGTCTGAGGTAAGGACAGAAAATCTCAAAGCACCTGATAAGGTGTTTTTCATCTTAACACTTTTCTAGTTGACACTAAAAAAAAAGAGTTTTTTTCCTTCAAAAGACCAATATTTAAAGGGTGTTGATTTATGTAAATCAATAATTTATCAACTTGTTCTCTTTCTTTGCTGCCAACCAGATGCTTCTAGCTTTGCACTGCCAGACGATGTCAGCTGCAAAGCATAATGACCTTGTGCTTCATGTAGAAATAAGAACATAAATATTTTAAAAATCTTGCTACAGGAAGTGAGGGGGAGTTAGGTTGGGGGTGAGAGATTTTGCTGGTTTTCTGTGAGAGTACTGCAGGTCTACATATTTTATGGGCTGGTTTTATCAGAAGTGGAGGCAGGGACATTTCAGTCTGATTTTTATCTCCTAACAAGACTGACAGACCCAAGTCTTTTCATGGCAATTTGTTGAAGACATCTGGTGAAGCTTTCTAGGGGATGAACACATAGCAGAGTGTTTCTCTGGTGTCAGTTGGCATGGCAACTAGTAAAAGACTATTCAACATCCATAGGTTTCAAAAAGGTTGAAGCCTAGTTGAAAATCCATTTGGGCTCCTATCTGCAAAATTCTCCTTTTGAAAATGCACTAAACCTAATTTCAGGGAACCAGGCTGAACCAGTAAGTACAATTGTGGAGCCTTCTGCCTCAAATAATTTCCAAAGCACAGTATTAATGATTCCAGGAAGCAGAGACCTGAGATGATAGACAGCATTACTGGCACTGTACAAAACAGAATATTACCAGAAGGCTGGTAAAGACTGCTGAAGCCTGGGGGTAGTGCAGGGAAAGATGAGATGAGACAGAGGGGAGGAAAAAATGCTGTTATCAAAGTTTAATACAGTAATTATCATGAGTCACCACAGGCAAATGACTGATTACGCTTCATCTTTATATATTAACTAACATAAAGTTTATTCTATACAAGGCACTCCACTCCCTACTTGACAAGATCATATCACTCAAACACACCCAACAGCTACACAATACAGGTTGCTTATTTAAAGAGACTGTCATAGGAAAACAATATCTTGAATAGTAGTATTCACATGTTCTGCACAAAAAAAAAACCAAACCAAACCAAACCAAACCAAAACAAAACAAAAAACCAAAAACCACACCACCAAAAACCCACCAAGTACATTGTCTTTCATGGACAGCTTTGTGAATATTGAGAATGTCCCACAGTTATTAGCCTAATCATTAATATCTGCAACATCAGTACAGGATATGACTTTTGAGAAAAGACACATTTGGAGTTTGCTTTTTTCTGGAACCTATCCCTTCGCAAATACAAGTGGCTTGACAGCTGTTGCAAATCTGTAGAGTTTTAGATTTAAAATGGTTTATATAATAGATTTGGTGGGAGAGCAATATAGGTGGAGCTCTAACTTGAGAACCATGTCGAAGACAAGCGTGGATCACCTCAAGGCGCAAGCTTGGTTATGGAAACAAGATATTCCTTCATGTTTTTTTTCATGTTGGTTTATAAAAAATAGGGACAACCAGTTAAAAGAGTCAGTCTAGGGTAGAAAACTTCTGTGTATGTTCTATAGTACATGTAGTATATGTTCTGTAGTATAGCAGGACTATAGGGCCAAAGGACGGTGGAATACATAGTGCCTATAGATTCTTCCTTCTTTTCAGAGAAATTAATCATGGAGATACACTATAAAAATCCAGAATGACCATGCTGTTGAAGGCTGCTGGTTTCAGTGTGTTTGGGACCATAGATTCATTCAGTAAAATAGGAATTGCTATATGGAGAGTATCTGTGTGTATATTTCCCTTTTATGCATGATTTTTTCATCTGCTAGTGGACTACATAGGTTATTTTGGAATTTATCAGTGAGATATACTTTGTCCTTAAATAAAATTTAAAATGTAAAATGAATCGATTGCTAAGTCTGT